>NC_050577.1:108442863-108772900 GCF_011100635.1 Trichosurus vulpecula | reverse complement strand
TTTCTAGAACTTTCTGCTAAGGATGATTTCCTTATTAATGACTACGCAATATCTTCTACTTGAAAGGTCTGGGGAAAATATCAGAAAACCATAGGATTAGTATCAGTGTCCTCAATAGTGTTATCCGTAGGAAATGAATCCGGAAGTTATTCATAGGAAATAAATCTGCGATGTCATCCATAGGAAATGATCAGAGAAGATTACCTCCCCCCATAGCTTCTTTTTGTCTCCTGGACATTTAATAGTTGAACTGTACAGTAATCAGTTGGCTGCCACTCAGTCTGTAATGATTTAGGACACATACAAGCTTTACTTTCCAGAAACAAGGTAGAGCTTGGAGTTCTTTTCGTCCTTAGCAGGGGGTTTGGGGACGGGAACAGAACAGTGTGTTGCTTATCACCGATATGGTTCTTGCTATTGTCAAGGGGATCAAGGGATTCCAAGGTCTGCTTTTCAGGAGACATGATTCTCTCTCTCTCTCTCTCTCTCTCTCTCTCTCTCTCTCTCTCTCTCTCTCTCTCTCTCTCTCTCTCTCATTGCTAAAGAGAAATTAATATGTGGAAAGAGCATTGGGCTTGGAATCAGGAAGACGCCTTTTCTCAAGCTCAAATCTGGCCTCAGACACTTGCTAGCTGTGTGACCCTGGGCAAGTCACTTAATATCTTTTGCCTCAGTTTCCTCATCTGTAAAATGAGCTGGAGAAAAAAAATGGCAAACCACTCCAAGGATCTGTCAAGAAAATCCTAAATAGGGTCACGAACAGCTGGACACAACTAAAATGACCCAACAACAATATTTTTTTCTCTCCCCAGTAATAAAGAGAATGTATACAGTAGTTCCTACTCCTTCCAAAAAATCTTTTAGGAAACAGTCCCAAGTGATATGAATAACCCCCACCCAGTTGCCCCAGAACATTTAACTGACTGAGAAACAATTGGGAAGAGATTTTTGTGCTCTCCTAAGCCTTGAGTCTGGACTCAAGAGAAGTATTAACCAGGTAAGACATGTACTCTTTAGGTGCTAGGGAAGAGAAGATATCTAACTACGAAAAGCCACCGAATCAACATGCTACTGGGGACAGAGATCCCCTGCTTGTGAGTTACAAGGGAAGTGGTTTTGTCTGGAGGCCACTGAAGCAGTTATGTTTTCAAGGTGTGATGAGAATTGCCACACGTGGGATGGGGTTAGAGTATGTACTGTGAGAAAGAAAGACTGCCATCTGCTCTCATCTGATAAGGGTTAAGGAGATCCAAAGGAAGTAAGAACAGCAAAACTAGCAATATAGGATTCTGAACAGGAACACAAGGAGAACACTGAAGGGCGATACTGAAAGCTACCAAAGTAGCTAGCTATAAGAAAAGCCGGGATTGTCAGTCCCTACTACAGTAGATTTTCCTGAGTGGTAGGGAAAGATTCCCTGAAACTTATCTCCCGGAAAATCAGATTTTGGTATTCCCTGGATCGGAAATCAGGGTCCAATATAAACCTACATACAGTTCCAATTTTTAAATATCCAGGGAAGAAAGAAAAAATATGCTGGAAGGTAGCTTTCTCCAGGCTTTCTTGGTATGCAGATAGCCTTAGAGCAGTGCACTGATGTGGAAGAACTATCCTGTTTGAGCCCTACCTGGGGGAGGGCTGACCAAAATTGTTCTTTTCTGTGGGCTCAGATACAAGTTTTAGATATTTCACTTAAATAGTATATATGTAAAACCAAGGATACTCTTCTCAGCTATTGGCACCCCCCGCCAAAAAAAAGTTACTCCACATTAAAAGCATTCCCATGGGTCAACACTCAAAACCATAGCTCATAAACTCTCAGCAACATACTCTTACCACCCAGAATACACATTTTAAACAAAAAGACATTAATTAAATAATTTAACAATTAAAGTCACAAGAAAAGATGCCCTCATAGATATACGGGATATATCCACCTACAGGATAGGATAGCACCATTGGGAGAGGGCACACATACCAAGGAAATATGCATGGAAGGTGATGGCTGTAGGGAACACTTCTGGCCAAGGAACATACATGAAGAGGCACCTGCCAGGGCACTTGTGTGTGTCTGTGCACACACACAAGAAACTCATAATCTCCTGCATTAGAGGGCTGCTGAGGTGTTCTACTGGTGTTTTTATGCAGCTTTGTGCTGGCTATTTTATCTCTACTCAACTCATAGTTGCCATTCTTCTCTCTGACACCATCTCCTACAACTTAGGTCTTTAGGGCCGTGTAATAGGCTCATTAAGCCAGACCAAGGTATTCTAACATGAAGTCTATTCCTTTAACAACCTGTGTCAGGTATTAATTAGAGACTCTCATCCAAGACAACTGTTTGACTTAAGTTTAGAAATTCCTTGTAACTCTAATTTAAACTTTAATGGGGATTTTGTGCCCTCCCAAACTGATTTTGGGGGTTCTGTTAGAAAAATCAGAGGTAAGTAGAAATTGGAGCCATGCCACTGAGAAGATCCTCAATTGCTGTATAAATAAAATTGAGCAAGAACAAAAACTAATGGAAGAGGTCAAGGCCATTGTCCTCTACCTTCCTACTCCATATTTCTGCCTTTATATCTCAGTAAGTGACTATGATTATATTCATACATATCTGCCAACAACAAAGCCTTTTGACTTTGTGCTCTGTTTTAACCAGCACACACCTATCTTTCTGAAAGTAAATAAAATATCAATTAAATAAATGAAAATAAATTTGTTCATGGTTTAAGTTTTGTCAACCCAAACGCCTACAAAAGAATTTCTAACTAGAGGCAGACAAGGTTGTCTGATAGTATATTTTCTAAATTATTTGGGCCAATGAGCTAGAAAAGTGAAGGTTCTCCCCAAAGCATACTCAGGACCTTTAGTCAGGAGAAAGATTTGGACACAAGTGTTACATTATGAACCTGGCAAAATGTGTCTTTGATTATCCCAGATTCTTTGTTCTTTTCTCTTTCCCCATCCCTATGATACCACCTCTCTCAGGCACTCAGTGGACATCCTTCTGCTACTAAACCTCTTCTCTGCAAAGGACCCAGAATTCCTATACACTTAGATATAAAAATGATGGATGAGGTTGAAAATACTAGTCTTTGAATGTATCTGCATATTGGCAGCCATGAAAGTCTCAATGTAAAAGGATGAATGGCCAGTGGTCAGATTTCAAGGAGCCATTCAGTCGATGAAAGCATGTATCTTGCAGCATGCATGGCTTTCCAGCATTCCTGAAATCATACCACAGAGGGCAGTACCCATCGCTCTTCTCCAGGACTGGGGATGGGGTCAGCAGAGAGGAAATGTTACTTCCCTCTCCCTCCACCCAACTTCTCCAGTTATCAAAGAATTCAGATTGAGGAAGACTTGGATTCAAATCCTGCCTCAAACAATAGCTGCATGAACCTAGATCATTTAACCTCCTGCTGCTTACTCTCTCTAAGCTTCAGACTAGTCTCTGGGCTGTTTTGGTTGAAATCATAGTTGATATGCCTCTCACATAGGCTCCTATGTCCTGTTAACTGACATGCTACTCCCAGAGGCTTGGAATCATAGAAAATACTTGGTTTTGTGGATGTTAATTTCTGCCAAGAACATAGTAATGCAAGCTTTGAGCATTGTATAACCCCAGTATTGTAAGACATGGAGCACTGTCATGTTATAGTCTTCAGGTACAGGGAAAGAAACACACCCTGCATCAGTGGTATCAAACTCAAATAAAAGTGGGAGCCACTTAAGCATACAGAAGAATCCCTGTGCCACAAACTGGCTTAGAAAACCACATATTAACCATTATCTATGTTCTATTTTGATTTTATTTATTTTGTTAAATATTCCCCAATTATAATTTAACCTGGTTCCTGAGGGAGAGGTGAGGGCAACAATGCAGCATACTTGACATTCTGCCCTATGCCACTAAATATATACAAGGGGCATGATCTGACCAGCAAGATTACTAAACCTGTAGTCAAGTCTAGAGTCAAGTATTTTGAGTATCCAGATTTAGTTATGGGATGCATAAAAGTGTATAACACGATAGAGTAGGGGAAAGTCCAGCTGTGAAGTGGGCAACTCTAAATATGGCAATGTCCCCAAACGTAGACCTGACTTTTTGGCAAGGAGTTTTACAGTATTACAAAAATGTAATATTAACCAAAGGCCCAGGGCGGGGGTGGGGGAGAGGCAGAGCTAAGATGGTGGATTAGAAGCAATTAGCTGAACTCTCAACATTTGCCCTCCAAACAACTTTAAAATAACATCTAAAATTAAATTTTGCAGCAGAGCCAACAAAAAGTCAGGATGACATTTTCATAGCCTAAGAAAACTTAGGAGGTTGACAGGAGAAGTTTATGACACCGGGGTAAAAGCCTGCTTTGGGATCTCCCAGCCCAAAGATGGTAAGGTGGTCAGACCACTGACCAGAAAGAAAATACAGGGGTCCCTTTGCTGGCGCTGGGTACAACTGGCACTAAATGGTAATTCTATTGCCCATACACAGTTCCAGAGCAGAGAGGAGCATTGGAGGCTTGGTTACAAGGGAGCAAGGGTCTTGGTCACAAATTCCAAGGCAAAGAAAACACAAGCATTTGTGTCTGAAGGGGACCAGCGGTTCTTCCTGGGTAAAGATCAGAGTTCTGAACAGGAAAGCAGAAACTATACCTCTCTCAGAATCACAGCACCTTGGAATCACCAAAAACTTTGAAGCCCTCAGAACTAACTCTGAAAACAACAGCATGATAAAGCCTGAAACTTGAAACACTGCCTCCCCACTGCCAGATGAATAGAGCCCAACTTTAACATAAAGTTCAAAGTCAAGAAATAGGCTGAAAAAATTAGCAAACAACAACAAAAAATTTGACCATAAAAAGTTACTATAGTGGTGGGAAAGACCAAGACAAACTTAGAAGACAATAACATGAAAACAGTTATAAACAAAGCCTCAAAGAAAAATGCTAATTGGACCCAAGGCCAACAAGAATTCCTGGAAGTTAAAGAAAGAGATGAGTATTAGAGGAAAAATAAATAAGAATGATGTAAGAAAATTTTGAAAAGAGAATTAACAACTTGGTAAAAGAGACACAAAAAATACTGAAGAAAATAATACCCTAAAAAACAGAATTGGCCAAATGGAAAGAGAGGTACCAAAAACTCACTGAAGAAAATAATTCCTTAAAAGTTAGAATTGGGCAAGTGGAAGCTAGTAATTCCATGAGACATCAACAATAAAAAAAGTCAAAAGAATGAAAAAAAATAGAAGAAATTGTGAAATAGCTCATTGGAAAAACAAGTTCTTTGGAAAATAGTTCAAAGAGAGATAATTTAAGAATTATTGGAATGCCATGATCAAAGAAAGAGCCTAGACATAATATTTCAAAAAATTATCAAGGAAAACTGTCCCAATATCTTAAATCTAGAGGGTAAAATAGAAATTCAAAGAATCTACCAATTACCTCCTAAAAGAGATCCCAGAATGAAAACTCCCAGGAATGTTATGACCAAATTCAAGAGCTACCAGGTCAAAGAGAAAATGCTTTGAGCAGCCAGAAAGAAATAATCCAAATATTATGGAACCATAATCAGGATCACACAAAATTTCGCAGCTTCCACATTAAAGAAGCAGAGGGCTTGGAATATGATATTCCAAAAGGCAAAGGAGCTAGGATTACAACCAAAAATAATGTACCTAGCAAAACTGAGTACAATCCTCCAGGGGAAAAATGATATTTAATGAAATAGAGGACTTTCAAGCATTCTTGATGAAAAAAAAAAGATCATGGGAACAGAAAATTTGACATTTAAGCACAAGACTCAAGAGAAGCATGAAAAGGTAAACATGAAAGAGTAATCATAAGGGTCTTGATAAAGTTAAACTGTTTAAATTTCTATGTGGGAAAATGATACATGTAACGCCTAAGAATTTTTTCATTATTAGAGCAGTTAAAAGGAGTTTACATAGACAGAGGGCATGGATGTCAGTCAATTATATTGGAATGATCTCCAAAAAAAAAATGAGAAAAAGAGATGCACTGGGAGAAGGAAAAAGGAAGAAGTAGAATGGGGGAAATTTTCACACATAAAAGAAGCACATGAGAGAGTTTTTTACAATAGAGGGGAAAATGGTGGGGGGGCAGACAATGCTTGAACTTCACTTTCATTGGAATTCATTCGAAGAGGGAAGAATACATATATACATAATCAGTTGTATGTAGAAATGTAACTTATCCAATGTGGAAATAGAAGAGGATACCAAAGGTTGGGGGGGGGGGCAGGGTGATGATAAAAAGGAGTATGGATTAAGAGAGACAGTGTTGAGAAGTAACCATTCTGGAGAATAATTTGGAACCAGGCCCAAAAGACTATATATACCCTTTGACCCAGTAATCCTGCTACTAAGTCCATACCCCAAAGAGATCAAAGAAAAAGGAAAAGGACCTAAGTTCTTTCTGTGGTGGCAAAGAATCAGAAACGGAGGGGATGCTTATCAGTTGGGGAATGGCTGAATAAGTTGTGGCATATGATTGTGATGAAGTACTATTGTGCTGTAAGAAACGACCAAGAGGATGGTTTCAGAAAAAAATGTCAAGACTTATATGAACTGATGCAAAGTGAAATGAGAAGAACCAGATCATTGTGCACCATTACACTAATGTTGTAACAGTGATCAATTGTGAAAGACTTAGCTACTCTGATCAACACAATGATCCAAGACAATTCCAAAGGACACGATGAAAAAATTCTATCCATCTCCAGAGAGAACTGACAAACTCTGAGGGCAGACTGAAGTATAATTTTCTCACTTTATTTTTCTTGCTTTTTTGGAAATATGGCCGACATGGAAATATATTTTGCATGATTTCAACACATAATTGCCTTCTTAGTCGGTGTGGTAAGGTGAGGGGGGGAGAGGATTTGGAATTCAAAATTTAAAAAGAAAAAAAAAGTTTAAGAATAAATAAATATATATTTAAAAGAGAGAAGGCCTTAGGTCTTAGAGAGAAATGTGCACTATTTTTGTCTAAGTAGAGAATATTAACGCACCAGAAATCCTGCAGGGCAGTTAATCAAGGATTTTTCACAAACATAGACCAGACATAACTGGCCTGCTCCCTGGCTATCTCCCTCTGAGTGACCTTGGACGGAAAAAGGCTAGCCTAAAATTCTGCTACTACTTTTCTTTTTTAAAATTTTCTCCTGGTCACTGTTAATCAGAATCCTCAGAGCTGTGGTGACCTTGGAAATGTCAGCCATTGACTTACGGTACAGAAACAAAAAGACTGGACATATTCTAAGAACATTAGGAGAAAATTTCACAATTTCACTTGGTTCAAAGAAAGAAGAATACATATATATATACAATCAGTTGTGTATAGAAATGTAACTTATCCAATGTGAAAATAGGAGAGGAAGAGGATACCAGAAAGAGGGTATGATAAAAAGGAGTACAGCTTAAGCAAGACAGGGTTGAGAAGTAAATTCACATTTTCATTATCAGCAACAGAAAGCAACTTCTTGAGTTCTTAATCAAAAGAGTTAACACATATAAAGCATTTTAAAAACATTAAAGCACTGTATAGATATTAGCTATTACTACTGCTACTGGTGCTACTACTACTATCACTTTTTCTCAAATGGATAAGTTATCTCATTGATTTAGAGGTTTCCTCCAATGATGAAAATTGCAGTCCATCTATAGCTGTCCATTGTGTGGGACCCTTGACCATTTCCCCCCATAACTTTGGCATAGGGGGCTCCATCCAGACCTTCCTTGCTATTTCCTGACTTGGAGGATATCAGTAAAATACTCTGCTGGTCTTCTGTTATCACTGACTCTTAGCATGTAACCAGACATCACTATTTATCATCATCAGGTTAGTGTTAGGTGATAAATAGGAAGAAGCTAATGGAAAAATGAAAGAATAACAGAAAACAAACTTAAAATGGAAATTATTTCATTCCCAAATAAGAATGAAACTAAATTTAAATTCATCTTTAAAAAGATGATAATCTAGGTTAATTTTACTGTTTTTAATATTTGTGAGATTGAAATTAGCCAGAAAGTATGCAGCTAATGTTGACATTAACTGAACTTCAGATACCTGCTGCAAATATGCACCAAACACTATGCTGCAAAAACACACCAAGAGAAATACACAAATATGTAATCCATGCTAAAGGCCAACCAGTGAATATAAATATTTTAGCTAAATTTGGTTCTCTAATGGGTTCTCTAATTTCTCTAAATTTGGTTCTCTAATTTCTCTAAATTTGATTCTTTAAAGGAAAAACATGTATTTGCTAATAATAATCTCCAATAGCATGAGCAAGGACCACAAATAAATTGCCTTTGAAAATAGAACCTTAACTGGAAATAGATTTAAGTAATTTGTTATTTGTATTTCATGCTACGGCTACTAGCTCAAGCCAAAGCCCAAGAGGAAATATGACCTTTGTCTATTTTATGGGTAAGTGGAGCCCACATAACAAGGTCTCCACAGTATCAAAACAACCAATGGGTCAATAATTTTGATGAAAAAATCAGTCAGATTGTCTGGTGTGATGTAACCAAAACAATTAGCCAACTCACTGAATTTTCCACTTTTCTACCAGTTCTGCCAGAGGCAAGCGGATACAATTACAAATAGGCTGAACTCCATTTATTAAAAAAAAAAATTGATTCTGCTATCACATTAAGTCTTAAATTGCTTAGGAACAGGATAAAGAAAAGGACAAAGATAAGGAAAAGTCAAACCTCATTAACAGACACACACACACACACGCATGCACACCCCAAATAAACAACCTCTCCCCCCACCCACAACTCTTTAGCCTCTATCCAGACCCTGCAACTTTCTGGCAGAATGAGTTACTAATGTTATCTAGGGGAGACTCAATTAGTACATTTTCTTATCATTCCATTCCAAAAGGCAGTGAACTTTTTGACCGTGCAAACTGGGCCACATTTCAAGGCCACCCCTATCCCAGACATGGGAGAAGACACTGAGCTTGAATGCATACCGAGGCAGGTTCTACCAGCTTTCCCTCTGGCATGACTGATCGGTTCATTCGGGCGATGCGCTCCAAAGTAGCCACAGCAGCCTGGGTGTTCCCAGTGGAGACATTAAATCGAGCCGATTCAGGAATGAACTGCCAATAGACACGTTGCAATGAGAAAGGGTCATCATCCAACTTCCATCTGTTTCACATCATAAGAAATAGGACTATTTTCCCCATGTAAAATGAACTTTCCCTTCCAAATCATTAAAGTGTCTCTTGTGGATCTTTTCCGTTAAGAAGTTTCCTGATACAGGAGAAGAATATAGCCAGAGAGAGGCAGACAGGAGGGCAAATCAAATTTCCAGATGGCACAAGCCTGGCAGGGATAACTACTATACTAAATAACAGCAATAAGCTTTATTGAATGTGACCTCAACAGGCTGTAATGTTGGGCTGAAGCCAGAAAGATAAACTGCAATGGAAATAAACAAAATCCAATATTTGGGTTTTTAAAATTCAATTGTACGAGCCAAGGACGGAGGACACCTGGCTTGGCAGCAGTTCATGTGAAGAAATATCTGGAATTTCATTTGACAGAAAACTCAATATGAATCAACGTCACAACATGGCTGGTAAAAAGAGCTAACGATACCTTAGACTGCATTAGCACATGCCAAGCATCCCAATCATGGGGAATGATAGTCCCTCTGTGCTTGGCACATGTCACATCACATCTGGAGCACAACGTTCAAATTTTGGCCCCATATTTGCAGCACTGATTAGCTATATCTTCCTCTTACACCAAAGTAAGGTGAGAAAGATGCTTACAGGTTTAGAAACCATGTCGTAAAGAAAGGCTGAAGGAACTGGAGATATGAGGTTGTTTAAGGTTATTTTTCTAAATAGTGAAAATAATTTTAACCATCAATATATGCATTTGTAACTATTTATGTGAATTTAAATATATAAAAGTAGCCATATCAATTAATCAGTTACTCCTTCTATGTTTCTTCCACTTTTTTTCAGAGTGGAAACACTGTCTAGTTTCAGCTTCCTATGCTTCACCTTATTTTATGTTTTTCCACACTAGTCAATATATCTCATATTTGTTATTTCATTTGCATTCTAGTATTTCATGGCCTCAATATGCCACAGTTTATTGAGCCACTTATTCAAGGTTGATTCAAAGTTTGTTTGGTTTCCCCAATGACAGATAATGCCACTAAAAATATCTTCAAACAGATGGTGTTTTTTTCTTATTGACTATATACTTCGGCTACATTACTAAAGATGCTTAACTTTGAGAAAAGAAGGCTTCAGCGAGAATGACTGTTGTCCTTAAATATTTTAAGAAACTTATCTCATATCAATGGAGAACACCTTGCCTCATAGTTTACTAGAAAAAAAAATTGAGTTCTTTTATCAAGAGTTCCCTTTTCTCCCTTCCTCCTCATCTTCATCACCCAGATGCTTTTTGTCATTATCTCCTCCTTCATCCCAAGGCCAACTCCTCTGCATACACAAGTGACCCCATTCCATCCTGTCTCCTCCAACCAATTCCCACCCCCCTCTTCTCATTTATCTGCAATCTTTCTCTGCCTACTGGCTACTTCCCTACTGCTTACAGACATTCCCATATCTACTCCAGCCTCAAAAAACTCTCACTTGTACCATCCATCCCCACTTACTATCATCCCATATATCTCATGGCTTTTGCAGCTGAACTTTTAAAAGCATATTTTATTTTTGCCCAATTACATATTAAAACAATTTTTAAACATTTTTTAAGTTTTGAGTTCCAAATTCTGTCTCTCTCTTCCTCCCTTCCCTCACCACTCCCTGAGACAGTAATCAGATGTAGATTATACATGTGCAATCATGTAAGACATTTCCGTATTAGTCATTTTGTACAAGAAGACTTAAATAAAAGAAAAAGAATGAAAGCAAAAAATAGCATGCTTCAGTCTGCATTCGAGCAACATCAATTCTTCCTCTGGAGGTGGTTAGCATACTTCATCATTAGTCCTTTGGGGTTGTCTGGGAACGCTGTATTGCTGAGAATTATTGCCGAACTTTTTGAGAAGGCTGTCTACAATAGGGGCTTCCACTTCCGCTCCTTTCACTCTCATTTTAACTCTCTACAGTCTGGCTTTCCTCCTCATCTTCAACTGAATCTGTTCTCTCCAAAGTTATCGACGATGTCTTCATTGCCAAATCCAATGGCCGTTTCTCAATCTTCATCCTTCTTGCCCTCTCTGCAGCCTTTAACACTGTCAATCACCCTCTTCTCCTTGATACACTCTTCTCTCTAGATTTTCAGGACCTTACCCTCCCTCCTAGTTTTCCATCTATTTGTCTGATCACTCCCAAACCTCCTGGATCTTCATCTAAGTCATGCCTGTTAACAAAGTATATTCCCCCAGGAGGCCTCTTCTCTTCTATACTATTTTACTTGGTGATCTCATCAGATTCCAAGAATTCAATTATCATTCAATTATCTATGCTGATGATTCTCAAGTCTAGTTCTCCAGACCCAACCTTCTCTGCTGACCTCCAGTCTCACATCTCCAATTGCCTATCAGAAATCTCTAACTGGGTGCCCTGTAGATATCTTAAACTCAACACATACAAAACAGAACTCATAATCCTTCCCTCTAAACCCTGCCTCCTACCAAATTTTTTCATTACTTCCAAAGGCAGTAATGTGTCTATGTGTGTGTGTGTGTGTGTCCACACACACACATCTTTCTGGTCCCGCAGGCTCACAATTGGTGTCATCCTCAATTATTCACTATCTCCCAAACCCTCATAGCCACTTGGTTGCCAGCCCACACCAATTTTACCTCTGTAATATTTCTCAAATATAGCCCTTTCTCTCCTGTGATACTGTTCCTCCCTGATACAAGCCTTCATCTCCTCTTACTTAGACTATTGTCATAGCCTGCTGGTTAGTCTTTCTGCCACATCTCTTTTCCCACCGCAATCCATCCTCCACTCAAACACTAAAGTGATTTTCCTAAAGTGTTCCCCACCTCCCAACTCAATAATTCCAGTAGCTCCCTATCAACTCCAGATTCAAATACAAAATCTTGAGCTTGGCATTCAAAGCCTTTCATAATCTAGTCCCACCCCTGCCTTTCCAGTCTTCTTATACGTTATACCCCACTATGCACCCTTCCATGAGAGTGACATTGGCCTCTTTACCATTCCCCAAACAAGACACTCCATCTCCTGACTCCAAGCAGTTTAACTGGTTGTCCTTCATTCATAGAATTCTCTCTCATCTCCCCCTCCTGACCTGCCTAGCTTCTTTCAAGTCCCAACTAAAATCCCATCTTCTACAGGAAATATTTTGCAATTTCTCAATTCTGAATCACCTTTTTTGAGACTCAGTTTCCTCATTTGTAAAATGAAAGGGTTGGCATTCATTCTAATTCTTCTTTACAACATGATTAATGTGAAAACATGTTTAATAAGAATGTACATGTAGAGCCTTTATCAGATTGCATGCCATCTTGGGGAGGGGGCAGGAGAAGGAGGGGGACAAAATTTAAAACTCAAAAACTTGTGGAAGTGAATGTTGAAAACTCAAATTAAATAAATTAATTTTTTAAAAATGAAAGGGTTAGATCAGATGGCCTCTAAGCTTCCTTTTAGCTTTATGATGATCCTTTTCAACGCTAAATCTATGTGGCCAAGCATAAGTGCTATGCTGAGATTTTATTAGGGAGAGGCCAGAGTAAGGTATAGTTAATCAGAGAAGGCTTCTAATGGAAATAGTACTTTCTGAATAGTACTTACTGATCCTCACTTAAAGAAGGCAGTAGATATGAAGGGATAAAGTATAACATTCTAGGTGTTGGCAGGGGCTGGTGAAACATTAGCCAAGTCAGGAATGAGAAATATGTGTAAGGGTAATAAAGTAGCTGATCTGGCAGCAGCAGAGAACCTAGTGACCTGGAAAGCCACCCTCACCTTGAAGGCCAGGATAAGTATGATGCCAGGAATGGAGGCGATGCGAATAAGCCAGCGCCAACCAATGGTTGGATTGACCACTGATGCCAACCCAATGATTAGCAGGGAGCCAGCAAGCCAGAAAACCTAATCAATAAAAAATTAAAAGAGTTAAAGAGAACAGAAACCAAAGGTGCTTAATCAGTCATAGCATTTTCTTTCCCAAAGGTCTTATCTGAGAATTTTATCATTGTGAGCAATCCGAGCATCATCGATGATGTCCATGGAAGTTCTGAGAGCCTCCCATGATAACTTGACATACTGTCTCCAGCACTAATGGACAGAAGAGTCAGGGGATCTAGGTCATAGTCTAAGTTCTGCCATTATGTGTGTCAGATGGGCTTCAAAAATCCTCATCCAAAGAAAGTTCTAACAATCTATGGTTTCACATTCCCTTTAGCTGTGCTTTCCACTAATAGAGACTGCAACCCCTCTACGACCTGAGAAGAGAGTTGCTTTGGCCAAGAAAGTCCATCACCCTGCAGCTAACCTGGCAAGAAACTTCTGTAAATTTAAGTAATGACAAAGTCAGTCATGAAGCCCATACCAGAAGACTTCCTAGCTTACTAGTACCTGCCAGATCCTGTGTGTGTTGGCACCATCTTAAATAAACCAAGTCAACTGAGGCTGAGGCATCAGAGGAGAACTAGAAAATGGAAGAATCAGCACTAGCCTTCTTTAAATCAGGTCAGGCGAGATCATGAGAAATCACTTAGGGATGCTAAGAAAATTAAATTACATGACAGATGAGAAAGTACTTTGGGGGGAAAAGCACAGAATTAAAATCTATGCAAGCACATTAACACACTACTGATGGAGCTGTAAGCTGGTCCAATCATTCTGAAAATTCTTTTAAAAATATTTATACAGCCCCTATGTATTAGGTGCCATTCTGGGTGTTTTACAGTTATCTTATTTGCTTCTCATCACAATCCTGGGAGGTAGTTGCTACTATTGCCTCCGCTCAACAGAGGAAGAAACTAAGGCAGACAGAGATTAAATGACTTATTCAGGATCACACAGGTAATAAATGTTTCAGGCTAGATTTAAACTCAGATCTTCCTGCCTCCAAACCTGGTGCTCTCTCCACTGAGCCACCTAGTTGCCTCAAAGATTCTAAGATTACTTTCCTATATATTCTATATACATTGTTATTTGCATCTTGCCTCCTCTGTTAGAATGTTATTTTCGTGAAGGCAAGGACCATGTTTTTGTCTTTCTTTGTATTCCTGGCACTTATAGTGTTGGGCACGTAGTAAGCAGCTGATAAATTCTTGACTTAAAAAAAAATTAGAATTATGCTTTAAAAAAAAGTGACAGAAATATATATGTGTTCTGACCCAGCTATACCACTATTGGGCATACTCCAAACACAGAGGGGGTAAGGTCCCTCATATATAAGAATAATTAGAGTGGCACTTTCTTTTAGTAGCAAAAGAACAAAAACAAAAAGCCGTGGAAACAGAGTAGGTGTACATTGGTTGGGGGTGGGGGAGGAGCGGCCAAAGGAAGTGTGGCATGTGAATGACTTGGAACATGCCTTGTGAAATGGTGAAGGGGAAGAATTCAGAGCAATCTAAGAAGACTGACCTGAGTAATCAGAAACAAGAAAACAATGTGGACAATGGCTACAATAATGAAAAGGAAAACATTGGAAATTATCAGAACACACAGCAGTGCAATGACCAATTCTGATTCCAGAGGAGTCCCTCCTTTCAGTAAAGAGGAGGTAAGCTATGGGTACAGAATGAGGCATATACTATCAGATATAGTCAGTGTGTCAATCTGTTTTGTTTAACTGTATCTCAACATTACAAAGGGAGGTGGGACATATTTGTGGGGATGGAAAAGACATTAATACAAAAGAAGTAGCATCAAAAAAAAATTTTTTAAAAAAAGAAATAGGAAAGTAAGTCAAATTTTAATTTAATTTTAATACATTTTCATAGAAGTAGTATGAATCAAGTTGTTGGTTTTTTTAAATCGTTGGTCAGTCAGCCAGAAAATAACTTCCCTGATTTGCATTATATAATTTATGCAGAATTGGCATTAGCATAGTAATTATTGTTCATTTCCTCTTTAACCATATTTTTCTTTGACAAGTTTAAGATAGAAAAGCAACTTTGGATTTTAATTTGCATTTAAAATATGTCAATTGTCATTCATTAACCAGATAAAGCATTTCTATGGTAGAGAAAAAAGAATGCTAAAGCTAATCGGGACTAGTTGCTTTTCACTTTATGCACGCAATTTATATCTTTTCACTTCATACCAAAGGATCTATGCTTGAGGTATGGGCAGCACTAGATGGGCTCTGAGGTTCTTTCCAATGTTAAGATGATAAAATCCCACAGTCATGTGATATTATTTTTTTTTAAATTATTAAGTACCTACTGTATGCCTAGCCAGGCAATGAGCAAGGCACAAGGTATACAAAGGCAAAAATGCACCAATCCCCATTCAAACACGTCTTTCCTGTCTTCAATTATTATAGAATTTCTATTTAACCTTACCTGAGATAAGGGTAGCATGTAACCTCTGTATTTTGTAGGCAAAAATTCTGTTTTTATGATGAGTCTAAAGAGAAAATAAAAAGGAGGATTTCGTATTCATCAAACAAATTCTGATTTTTAAAATTTTTCTTCACAAAAGAAGATACAAAACCCAAGATAAATCAAGAGGTATATATCAAAATTGTTGATATATCAATATATCTATAGCTAATATATCAATAATGGTTACTAAATTTGTTAAGTCAAGCAATCTATTTCTTTGTAACATTTGTTCTCAGTGTTATTTGTTCTCTTTAAACACTCAACTTTAACATTATTGATAAACAATGATGATATTGCTAGCAACAAGCCCATCATCTTACACTTATATAACAACCCTGTGAGGTGCACATAGGGTAGGTAAACCTATTTCATGAATGGGGAAATGAAGAGTCAGGATTCCAGTGACTTGTTCAAGATCACACAGCTCATAAAAAGGGAAAGATGGGAATCGTGCTCGGGTCTTTTAACTCCCAATCCAGGGTATCATCACCATCATAGCTTTAATAATGAATATTAATAGCATAATGGGGCTTTAAGCAGAGGTGTGTTGGTACATAATTTAACAACCAGCTCTCTGAAAACACGCAACACAGTTAGATTTAACTGCATTATTAAAAATTTCTCCATCGCCTACTTAAGTCTGCAGAATCAACAAAACAATAAATCAAGCCTGGCTTTGTACTATTTACCAATTTCCAAGGTATAAATGCTCACCCTAAAAATTTAACATTTGGCTCTGAAAAGCTCATAGGAGCTGGATTGAGCACATCCTCAGCTTTAAGGATTGCAAATCACTTTACAAATATTTCATTTTATCCTTACAACAACCTTGGAAGGTATGTGCTATTATTATCTCTATTTTACAGAAGAGGAAACAGAGGCAGACAAAAAGTTATTTGCCCAGAGTCACATAACTAGCAAGTGTATGATGCCAGACTTGAACTCAAGCTTTCTTGACACCGGATCCAACATTCTATACACTGTGTTACCCTACACTGTCTTTCAAAAATATTTGCCAAGCCTATTCTTCCATATGAAATATAAGACGTGTGGCGTTCAAATAGATAGGCAAATGTTCAGATATTTTACTTAAAGGGAATTTGTGAGGGGCCACGCTGGAGTGGGCAGTTGCTTTGATTGAGGCAGAGAAGTTATAAGTTCAAGGAATGACTGTCTGGAGAAAAAAGAGCAAGGGTAAACTTGAGATTGGCAAAAATGTACCACTGGGCAGCAGAAAAGCCCCAATCCCTGCATCTGTAGGTCAATCATACATAGTATCTCCCCGATGATGGGCCAGCTTTCAAGAAGGTTAGAGCCTGTGACGTTCAGACATCTTAAATATAGCCCATTTATTGTAGGCGGATTATTCTCCTTTGCTACCCTAAGCACATGTTTAGGGCCATTTATTATTAGTTTTTCCTTTCAAAAGAGGAAATTGGAAATCTGAGAAACAAAGCATAATCAAGTCAGAATTGATCAATTTAGCCATTGCTGATAGTCATTAACACTGGCATGTTTATAAATGGACATTTCCCTGATGTGGTAGAAATGAAATATTTACCCTTGTGCATGTCCTGACACGCCACAGCCCACCATAGTCCGCAGAAAGACAAACCAGATGTATGATGGGGAAAAGGAGGTCAAGAGGGAAAAATATGCTCCCCAGAGGAAAGAGATCAGCAAAATCTGAAGGCAAAACATAAAGAAACCAAAAAAAGAAATTATTAGTGGACTCAGTCTAGATGTAAAATTTCATTTTCTGACAGTATGTACAGAGTGTTTAACATCTGGATGTTTTCAGAGAGGCAGGCATTTGGTATAGAAATTTCATTTGAAAGGGACCCTAGAGACCTCTAGTTTAACTCTGTCTTTTTACACATGAGGAATTAGACTATAAAAGGTAAAATGATTCACCAGAGACAAGTGACTTGGGTCTCTCATCATAGAACAAATTAATGGTAGATCCAAAACTAAAACCGAGATCCTCTTTCTTCCAGTCTCTCTCTTCATTATACCTGTGCAGACTCTAATATCTTAGGGGATCAAATAATGATAATAACACCTCTTACTTCAGTATAGCCATGATTTCATCACACTCTAGCTAAACTTTACATAGATACTCCTCCCACAGATGAAGGTCACAAACTCTCCACATTTTCATTAATGATCTTCATGAATTGCTGGTGGGGTGGGGTGGGGGGTGGCGGTGAGTCTCCATCTGCTGGCAGCCTTCTGCATTCCAAGAACTTAGCTTGACTTTCTGGTGCTTGGATACTAGGCACATAATCCATCACCAAGTTTGTTTTGACTCTTAGAAACTGTCAAAGCTTACACTCTACAGGCATAGTAAGCAAGAACCGAGCGTTTTCATAAAGCATTGCTAACTATACAACACTCAGTTTTTGAAGGCTTTGGCCAGTGGAACAAAAGCTTTGACTATCATCCCAATGACAGAATGTGTCAAAGCAGAAGCAAGTTAAATGAGGAGAGACTTGTCACCAATAGTATGACTTCCAGGTTATAAATTCTTTGGCCATGATGATCCTCAAAATAGATAAAAAAAAATAAGATGTCCCTCAGTCCTGGGTGAAACTTTTCTACTTTCTGTGACAGTGGTGGATGGAAGACAGAGGTTGCAAAAATCACTTTATTTTTAGACCATCTACAGAGCAATAAGACTGCTGGTCATCAAAATATGAAATCTTTGTCCAATGACCAACAAGTTAATACTTTGTTGAAAGAAGTAAACCACATGCATTTTAGTCTCACTAACTAGGAGACATTAAGAAGTTGCACATGAATGGAAGGATGTGTCAGAGTTCTTCCACAGACAGACAAATAAAGGAGCTATTGCATTCGATCTTCTCACAAGCATATTTGGTCATCTTGTTTTACGGTGCTTAAGACGAATGTGACTCAAAATAGTACCATGAAGATAATTGAAGCTTATGTGCTAATACCTGTTTAGGAAAACAAGGAATTAGAGGAATACTGCGGGGAACTTCACTAAGTCCTCCCAACTTAGACTCTTGGACTTCATTGTAAAGATGGGCAGACAAAAGGATGGTGAAAAATAAATTGGAAAATATGCCTCAGGAGTAAATAATGAAAGAAGTTAAAGGTTTATAAATTATTCAGAATCCTCGTGAGCATATCATGAATATTTTCTCTAAGAAGAATTTGAAGGTGTTGTCATAAGTATTGAATACCATGACAAATTAAATAGATCAAATCATAATAAAGAGGAAATGACTGGTTACTAACATGGGATCCATTTTTTCAATTGGTTTACTGTGTATAGTCAGATCCTAGATGAACTAGAGAAAAGACTGAAATCAAAACTAAATTTGGGGGAAAAAAGGATAAAAATAAGAGAACAGCTCCAACCTGATTTATTCAAACCAATTATTGACTCTGAAATTGGGAAACAGACAAATGTAAAGATAAATGTAAAGACTCCTCATTGTCATTAATCTCCTTGCCAAGCAAAGTCTGCTACCAAGCAAGTGTAATGCTACATTACATACAAGCTCATTTGTGGTACAAGGACAACAGAAAATTATAACTATACTGACCCATAAAACAGCAAAAAGAAGCAGAGGGAAAAATAAATTTATAAGAAGCTTGATGCTCTTCTGGTAATTCTCAGTTCACATATTGCTGAAACCAAGCTTGCAGAATCTTAAGCATAACCTTGCTGGCATGGGAAATGAGTGCAACTGTTAGGTAATTTGAACATTCTTTGGCATTGCCCTTCTTTAGGATTGGGATGTAAACTGACTTTTCTCCAATTCCATGGCCATTGTTCAGTTTTCCAAATTCCCTGGCATATTGAGTACAGCACTTTAACAGCACCATCTTTTAGGATTGGAATTTCATCACCTCCACTATCCTCATTGTTAGCAATGCCTCCTAAGTAAGGACCACTTGACTTCATTCTCCAGGATGCCTGGTTCAAGATCAGTAACCACACCATTGTGGTTATCAGTGATGCTAAGATCTTTCTTGCATAGTCCTTCTGTATATTGTTGCCACTTCTTTTTAATCTCTTCTGTTTCTGTTAAGTCCCTACCATTTTTGGATTTTGTCATGCCCATTTTTGCATTAAACGTTGTCTTTTTTAGGTTGGCATTATAATATTTATTAAAATATGCTATGGGTTAATAGAAACAACAAAGAACCAAAGAATTAAAATGCAAGCTATGTAAAATCCTAACTAAAATCCAAATGTGTCTAATGTATTCATTTAGTAGCTAACTAAAAGCCCAAGAAAGACAACACTCTCAATATGAAATGTTCTCTTGATATCTCTAATTTTTTGAAGAGATGTCTTGGTCTTTACCATTCCATTTTTTTCTTCTATTTCTTTGCATTCTTCATTTAAGGAAAAAAAAACTTCTCTCTCCTTGCTATTCTCTGAAATTCTGCATTCAATTGGGTATATCTTTCCCTTTCTCTCTTTTCTTCAGCTATTTGTAAAGTCTCAGACATTTTGCTCTTCTTTTTCCTTAGGATTTTTTGTTTTGTTTATTTGGGTTTGTGTGGTTTCTTTTGTTTGTTTTTTGTTTTTGCTGCCACCTGTACAATATTGTGAACCTCTATCCATAGTTCTTCAGGCACTCTACCAGATCTAATCCCTCAAATTTATTCATCACTTCTACTTCGTATTCTTAAGGGATGTTATCTAGGTCATACCTATATGGTCTGAGGGTTTTCCCTATTTTCTTCAATTTGAGTCTGAGCTTTACAATAAGAAGCTCATGACTTGAGCCACAATCAGCTCTAGGTGTTGTTTTAACTGACTATATAGAGCAAGGGTGGGGAATCTGCAGCCTCGAGGCCACATGTGGCCTTCCAGGTCCTTGGGTGCAGTCTTTTGACTGAGCCCAAGTTTTACAGAACAAATCCTTTTATTAAGAGGATTTGTTCTATGAAGTTTGGATTCAGTCAAAGAGCCATGCTTGAGGACCTAGAAAGCCAAATGCAGCCTTGAGGCCACAGGTTCCCCATCTCTGGTACAGAGCTTCTCCACTTTAGGCTGCAAAATATTATCACTCTGATTTTGATATTGACCATCTACTGATGTCATTGTGTAGAGTCCCCTTCTGGGTTGTTGAAAAAGGGTGTTTTCTATGAGCAGCAAGTTATCTTGATGAACCTCTATTAGTCTCTGCCCTGCTTTATTTTATACTCCAAGGCCAAACTTGACTGTTATTCCAATTATCTTTTGATTTCCTATGTCAGCATTCCAATTCCCTATGAAAAATGTGGCATCTTTTTTCAGTATTATTTCTAGAAGATCTTGTAAGTCTTCATAGACCTGATCAACCTTGGCCTCTTCTACAACAGTGGTTGGAACATATTCTTGTATTACTGTGATGTTGAACGGTTTGCCTTGGATTTGGACAGAGAGCATTCTGTCACTTGAGATTATAGCCCAGTGCTGCTTTTCTCACCCTTTTATTGACTATGAAGGCTACTTCATTTACTCTAAGGGATTCTTGCCCACAGTAGTAGTCACCTGAATTAAATTCACCCATTCCTGTCCATTTAATTCCACTGATGCCAAAGATGTTGATGTTTAATCTTTGCATCTTCTGTGTGACCACATCCAGCTTTCCTTGGTTCATAGATCTTAAGCTAAAAAAAATCACTAGCAGCTCTCAAAGCATAGCCTACTCATCCCTATAAAATCTTTGTGTGAACGGTATTCATCTCTATTGAAGGTATCCTCGATGAAAATATTCTAAAGGAAAATAAAGAATTTCACAAACAATTTTGTATGGCAGATCAGATTTCTCAGCCACACGTACATGGCTTATTGAAAGGCATAGAGAATATAAGATCAAAAAGAAGCATTTGATTCTATAGAGCAAAACACAGCCTTTAAGGCTTTCTTCCAACAAGTTTTTTGTGACCTTACAGGATTTCTCATTAGATACAATAACAGAGATAACATTGTTTAATGGTCCTCTGACTATCAAGATTGAGCTTGACCTGAGACAGAGTCAGATAGTTCAAGGTATACCCTGCTATGGAAGATGTCCTGGACAAAATTGAGGGGATACCATTAATTGTGAAATGACTGAACAAGTTGTGGTACATGATTGTAATGGAATATTATTGTGCTATAAGAAATGACAAGCAGGGTGATTCCAAAAAAACCTAGAAAGACTTACATGAACTGATACAAAGTGAAGTGAGTGGAACCAGGAGAATGTTGACACAGTAACAGTAACATCCTATGATGAAGAACTGTGAATGACTTAGTTATCCTTAGCAATATAATGATCCATGACAATCCCAAAGGATTCATGATGGAACATGCTCTCTGTCTCCAAACAAAGAACTGACGTTATCTGAATATAGACTGAAGCACACTATTTTTCACTTTCTTTCTTTTTCTTTCATTTTTTCTATTTTGTTTGGGTCTTCTTGCACAAAATGACTAATACGGAAATGTTTTACAAAATTACACATGTATAACCTATATCAGATTGCTTACTTTCTTAGGGAGAGGGGATGGAAGAGGAGGGATAGAATTTGGAATTCAAAACTTTTTTAAAAATGTTAAAATTTGTTTTTACATGTAATTAGGGAGGAAAAAAAATAAAATATTTTTTAAAAAGCAAATTAAAACAACTCTGAGGTATGACCTCATACCCTTCAGATTGGCTAAGATGACAAAATAAAATCACGAATGCTATGGGGATGTGGGGAAATAGTTATACTAATGAATTGTTGGTAGGGCTGTGAATCACTTCAACCATTCTGGAAAGCAATTATGCCCCCAAAGCTATTAAACAATGTGTATCCTTTGACCCAGCAATATTGCTACTAGGTCTATACCCCAAAAACAGCAAGAAAGAAAAAAAGGACGCATATGTACAAATACATTTATAGAAGTTCTTTTTTTGTGGTGGCAAAAAATTGGAAACTGAAGGGATGTCCATCGATTGAGGGATGACTGAAAAATGATGGCGTATGAGTGTGATGGAATACTATTGTGTTATACGAAATGATGAAGGAGATGGTTTCAGAAAGACCTTGAAAACTTATATGAACCGATGCAAAGTTAACAGAACCAGAACAATATCGACAGCAACAGAAATATCGTAAAGATAAAAACTTTGAGAAGCTTAATAATAATCGATCGATACGATGACCAACCACAACTCCAAAAGACTCATAATGAAACTCCTCCGGGTAAAGAACTGGTGGACTCAGAGCGCACACTGAAGTATATTTGCTTCTCTTTCTTTTTCTTGCCTTTTTTTTAACAGACATAGCTAATGCGGAAATTGTTTTGCACAACTGCACATATTTGTAATGGGTTTTGTTTTTCTTGCCTTCTCAGTAGATGAGGGATAGGGTGGGGAAGAAAAGAATTTGGAACAAAAATAAAATCATAAATTTTTTTGGAAAAAGATAATGGAAACAAGAAATTCCACATTAGATGCCTGGGCTTAACATACCTTCCAGCGACCATATCTGTCAGCTAAGAGGCCAAAAAGGATGCTGAACACCATGTAGCCAAAAAACACCATCTATGGAGGCGAGAGAAAATATTATTTAAACCACAATCTAAAATGTGCCCATTTATCACCTTGAGCATTCACCCATCTTCTTTAAATAGAAAGACATTGGGACTAATGGAGTTGAAAAAGAGAGTGTCTCAGAGTGGATTCTTCGTGACCTAGTTTGCTATTTTAGAACATAAGAGGTTAGCAGATTTCTGTGACTCCTGCTTACTGCCACGTAAGGTATGCTGCCAAAATGTAGCAGCGAGGTGATCACTCACCCAGACAACCATGCATTTCTGATATAAATAGCAAATATATTGGATAAACTTAAGCAAATTTTAAATATCAGCACAGATCATTATTAAGAGTAACTTTAAAAAACAAATATAAATGAAAAAATACCTTTTCTTATGAATAGTATAACCCAGGGGCCCTTAATCCTTTTTTTTTTCTCTATCATGGATGCCCAAGGCAAGCTGGTGAAACCTAGGGACTCTGTCTAAGAATCATGTCTTTAAATGCACAAAGTAAAATATGTGGAAGAAACCAGTTATATTGAAATAAAGATTTTTTTCATCCAAATTCATGCACCCCCTGAAATGTATCTATGGATTAAGGAACCCCTGGCCTAACTGTGACTTTGTACAAACACTGTCATTAGAACTTGCAAGGTAAGGAATTTGAGACATCTTGTTGATAGCACTTGGTTATCAATTACACCTGCCTGCATACACACTTATACACACCTTTTTAATCTAGGTTGCCTTTATCTGCACTTAGAAATAGGACATTTCTAGAAATCTGGGTCAGTTAGAAAGTTTGAAGTGATAGTATGTTGTAGAACAATGCAGCAAATTGAATAGAAAACAAACTTATAGTAATGGGATGTTAGAATTAGGGACATTGGGAAGAATGAGGAGTGGAAAGATGACCAGTTGCTAATGGTCTTTGTCCTGAATTGTTGTGGGAAGCTTCTGACAAGGTTGCTCATGTAGCCAATAGATTTACCATTCACAAGGCCAAAATCAGAGGGATCCCCAGGATCTAGAATGAACAGTGATTGGGGCAAAAAAATAAAATAAAACCAGGAAGATGACAGCACACCAAGTCCTGAGAAGAATCATACTTAAATAAGTTAGGATCAACTGTATACTCAAAATCTCCCTCGAAGTATTCAGAAACACATTACATGGTTTTGTTCATTCATTCAAAAACATTTATTAAGCGCCTACTGTGTATAAGGCATTGGTTTCATCAAACTGCAGCCAACCTATGTTATCATTTATGACAAACAAGTGGTTAAACTGGAATTGTAATAGATCATGAAGGCCTGTTGAAATGGAGGGGTTATAGGGTTTAAGGATCCATTAAAAATTACCATTGTAACACTCTCTTCTCTCAGACTAAGTGTATCAAATAAATAAGCAAACTTACTGAATAAATTCGATAGAAATTTTTAGAAATTTGGTTTATAAAAATTGCTAATAAATGATCAGGTTCTGGGATTCTCAGTCTTGGGGCTAATACCTAGGGCAAGGTAAGAAGATGGTATGCAGAAGCCCTGGGCACCTACTTCCTGTACATTCATATCGTGGAAATCAGCTACTCACTGTGGTCACCAAAGCCACTTGCCAGTCCTCCAGATGCCATTCACAGCGGATAACAGGAGACACAACAGCGATCAACATGATTTCCATGGCCTCAGCCACCTTTAGAAGGAGAAGAACACTAAGTCTGAGTACCCAGCATGCCACAGCTTCTCTCCAAGTCTGTCTTCCTCCCTCCTTCATTTGTTAATAAAATACCCCGTACTGATGATTGCTATAGGCGATGAATAAAAAGACAGACCCCCTGGCTTTAGGGTTTTTATAGTCTAGTTGGAGAAAACAAAGATATGAGACACCTAGAAAGTTACTGCAAAGTATCACATGAATAAGGGCAGGATTCATCATGGTGGGGGAAAAAAGTACATGGAGTTCCCCTTAGTATAGTATATAGAACTCTAAGGGCACCTAGGTGGCACAGTGGATAAAGCATTGGGCCTGGAGTCAGGAAGACTCATCTTCCTTGAGTTCAAATCTGGCCTCAGACACTAACTAGCTGTGTTAGCAAGTCACTTAACACTGTTCGCCTCAGTTTCCTCTCCTGCAAAATGAGCTGGAAAAGGAAATGGCAAACTACTCCAGTATCACTGCCAAGAAAGCCTCAAATGGAGTTACAAAGACTTGGACACAACTGAAATAAATAGGTTCTTCCTCCCCCCCACCCCATTTTTCTTTTTTATCTCTTTGGGATACAAACCTAGTAGTGGTATTGCTGGATCAAAGGGTATGTAGAGTTTGATTGCCTTTGGGGCATAGTTCCAAATTACTCTCCATAATGGTTAGATCAGTCCACAATTACCACCACCAGTGTCCCAGTTTTCCCACATCCCCTCCAACATTTATCATTTTCCTTTTCTATCATATTAACCAATTATGGTTAATGATTGGTTATGATTTGGTTGACAATAATTATGGTTAATATGGTTATGATTATGAAGTGGTACCTTATAATCAATAGTATTTAGAGCATTTTTTTTCATATGACTATAGATAGCTTTGATTCATCTGAGAACTGCCTGTACGTATCCCTTTGACCATTTATCGACTGGGGAATGACTCACATTCTTACAAATTTGACTCTGTTCTGTATATATTTGAGAAATTAGGTCTTTATTAGAGATACTATAAAATTTTCCCCTTCCTTCTAATTTTGGTCCCATTGCAGTTTTTTTGCACAGAAACTTTTTAAGTTTTTGTGATCAAAATTATTCATTTTATATTTTGTAATGCTGTCTATATCTTGTTTGGTCCTAAATTCTTCCCTTAGATATAGATCTGATAGGTAAACTATTCCTTGCTCTCCTGATTTGCTTATGGTATCACCCTTTATGTCTAAATCATGTACTCATTTTGACCTTATCTTGGTATATGGTGTGAAACGTTAGCTTATAACTAGCTTTTGCCGTACTGTTTTCCAGTCTTCCCAGCAGTTTTCATCAAATAATGAGGTTTTTGTCCCCAAACCTTAGGTCTTTGGGTTTATCAAACACTAGATTACTATGGTCATTTATTATTGTGTATTGTGTACCTAATCTGTTCCACTGATCCACCACTCTATTTCTCAGCAAGTACCAGATTGTTTTGATGATTACCACTTTATAATACAACTTGAGATCTCATACAACTAGGCCACCTTTCATCACATTTTTTTTTCATTGATTCCCTTGATGTTCTTGAACTTTTGTTCTTCCAGATAAATTTTATTATTTTTTCTTTCTCTATAAAATACTGTTTTTTCATAGTTTCATTGGTAAGGTACTGAATAAATAGATTAATTTAGGCAGTATTGTCATTTTTATCATATTGGCTCAGCCTACCCATGAGCAATTAATATTTTTCAAGTTGTTTAGATCTAATTTTATTTGTGTGAGAAATGTTTTGTAATTGTGTTCATATAATTCCTGGTTTTGTCTTGGCAGGTAGACTCTTCTCAAACGTTCCATATTGTCTATCATTACTTTAAATGGAATTTCTCTTTCTATCTCTTGCTGCTGGACTTTGTTGGTAATGTATAGAAATGCTGATGATTTATGTAGGTTTATTTTATATCCTGCAACTTTGCTAAAATCGTTAATTATTTCCACTAGTTTTTTATTTGATTCTCTAGGATTCTCTAATTATACCATCATATCATCTGCAAAGAGTGCTAGTTTTATTTCCTCATTGCCTATTCTAATTCCTTCCATTTCTTTATCTCCTCTTATTGCTATAGCTAGCATTTCTAGTATAATACTGAAAATAATGGGCATCTCACTTCACCCCTAATCTCACTGAGAAGGCTTCTAACTTATCCCCATTATAGATTATGCTTGCTGATGGTTTTAGATAGATATTTCTTATCCTACGGAAAGCTCCCTTTATCATTATGTTCTCTAATGTTTTTAATAGGCAGGTCATTATATTTTGTCAAAGGATTTTTCTGCATCTATTGAGATAAACATATGATCTCTGTTGATTTTGTTATTGAGATGGCCAATTATGCTGATAGTTTTCTTAATATTGAACCAGCCCTGCATTCCTGGTATAAATCTCATCTGATGATAGTGCATGATCCTTGTGATATATTGCTGTAATCCCCTTGTATTTTATTTTAAAATTTTTCATCAATATTCGTGAGAAAAGTTGATCTATAGTTTTCTTTCTCTGTTTTCCCTCTTCCTGACTTAGGCATCAGCATCATATTTGTGTCATAAAAGGAATTTGGTAGGATTCTTTTTTCATCTATTTTTCAAAATGGCTTATGTGGTATTAGGATTAATTGTTCTTTAAATGTTTGGTAGAATTCACTTGTGAATCCATTTGGCCCGAGGGATATTTTCTTAGGGAGTTCATTGATGGCTTCTTCAATTTCCTTTTTTTAAATGGGATTATTTAAATATTCTGTTTCCTCTTCTGTTAATCTGGGCATTCTATATTTTTATAAATATTCATCTATTTCACTTATATTGTCATTTGTTGGCATATAATTGGGCAAAATTGCTCCTAATAATTGTTTTAAATTCCTGTCCTTTGGTGGTGAATTCACCCCTTTCATGTTTGATGCCAGCAATTTGTTTTTCTTCTTTCTTTTTTTAAAAATCAAATTAGCCACTGGGTTATCTATTTTATTTTTTTCATAAAACCAGCTCCTAGTTTTATTAGTTAGTTCAAAGGTTTTCTTATTATAAATTTTATTAATCTCTCCTTTAACTTTCAGGATTTCCAATTTAGTGTTTAATTGGGGATTTTTAACTCATTCTTTTTCTAGATTTTTTTTTAGTTGCATGACCAATTCATTGATTTGCTCTTCCTCTATTTTACTTATACAACCATTTAGAGATATAAAATTTCCCCTAAGTACTGCTTTGGCAGCATTCCATACATTTTTGTATTTGTCTCGTTGCTATTCTCTTCAATGAGATTGATTGTTTCTATGATTTGTTCTTTGACCCACTTATTTTTTAGGATTAGATCATTTAGTTTCCAATTAATTTTTAATCTATCTTTCCACTGCTCTTTATTGAATACATTTTTATTGCATTGGGATCTGAAAAGGATGCATTTAATATTTCTGCTTTTCTGCATTTGGTTGTGAGGTTTTTATGCCCCAATACATAGTCAATTGTTGTGTAGGTGCCATATACCATGCAAAATAAATCTCCTGTTTTGGATCTGTGAAGTTTGGATTCAAAGGGCCACATCTGAGGATGTAGAGGGCCACATGTGGTCTCCAAGCTGCAGGTTCCCCACCTGTTTTAGATGCTATACCATTTAGCACATATATTTAGTATTGATATTACTTCATTGTGTATGGTACCTTTTAGCAAGATATAGTTTCCTTCCCTATTTCTTTTAATTAGATCTATTTTTGCTTTTGCCTTGTCTGAGATCATGATTGCTATCCCTGACTTTTTTTTTACTTCAGCTGAAGCATAATAGATTCTACTCTAGCCCCTTACCCTTGTTCTATGTGTGTCTCTGTGATTCAAATATGTATTTTGTAAACAGTATATTGTAGGATTCTAGTTTTTAATCCATTCTGCTACCCACTTCCATTTTATGGATAAAGTCATTCCATTCACATTTACAGTTATGATAACTGTGTATTTCCCTCCTATTTTCCTCTCTCTTCCTCTCTCCTCACAAGTGTTTTACTTCTAATCACCACTTCCCTCAATGTGCCCCACCTTAAATCAATCTCAGTCCCTTTCTCTTATCTTGATCCCTTTTTACTTCCCTATAGGGTAAGAGAAGTGTCTATATCTGAGTGTTTGTTATTCCCTCTTTGAGCCGATTCTGATGAGAGTAAGGTTCAACTGTTGCCCACCACCACCACCCCAATTGTCCCTTCTCTCTAAATGTGCTTTTGTATGTGAGATAATTTACCTCATTCTATCTCTCCCTTCCCTCTTCTCCCAGTTCAATCTTCTTTCTCAGCACTTATTTTTGGTTTTTTGGATAGTATCCCATTAAAGTTAATTCATACCCATACCCTCTAAGTATACTCCTTCTAATTGCTCTAATAATGAAGCTTTTAAGAGTTACAAATATCATTTTGCCACATAGGAATATGAAGTTCAACCTTATTGAATCTGTTATGTTTTCCCTCTTTCTTGTTTACATTTTTATGTTTTATTGAGAAAGTCATCTTGTTGAAGGTGGGATTTTAGCTGAGACTTGAAGGAAGCCGAGTAAGCAAGGAAGGGAGATGAGGATGGAGAGCATTCCATGTATGGGGGACTGCTAGTGACAATGCCCAAAGTCAGGAGATGGAGTGTCTAATCTGAGGAACAGCAGAGACAGTGTCACTGTATCATAGATCACATGAGGAGTAAGGTGTAAGAAGTCTGGAAAGGTAGGAGGGTACCAGGTTATGAAAGACTTTGAATACTAAACAGAGGATTTTTATATTTGATCATGGAGGTGATAGGAGCCATTGGAGTTTATTGAATGGGGGTAGAGGTAACAAGATCAGGGTGGAGAATGGACTGGAGTGGGGAGAGACTTGAGGCAGGGAGACCTACCAGTGAGCTATTGAAATAGTCCAGGCATAAGATGATGAGACTACACCAAGGTGGTGGTAGTGTCAGAGTAGAGAAGAGAGCATATACAAGAGATATTACGAAAGTGAAACAGATAGACTTTGAAAACAAATTAGCTATGGAGGATGAAAAAGAGTGAGGAGTGAAGGATGAAACATAGATTTCAAGCCTGGGTCACTGGGAGAATGGTGGTGCCTGTGATACTAAGAGGAAAATTAGGAAAAGAAGAAGTCTTGGGAGAGGTGGGGGTGAGGGAATGGAGATAATTAGTTGAGTTTCAGACATGTTGAGTTTAAGATGACAAAGGCATCCAGTTAAAGAAATATAATATATAGTATATATTATATACTACACTATGAGTATTACATAGTATATGTTATATACTATATATACAATATACAGGTGGAGAGAGGTTAGTGCTGAAAAAGTAGATCTGTGAATCATCAGCATAGAGATGATAATCATTATCTCCTGAGAGTTGATGAAGTCAACAAGCAAAATAATGTAGAGGGAGATGAGAGGAAAGCCCAGAACAGCATTTTGGGCAACACTTACGGTTAATGGAAATGACTTGAATGAAGATCCTGCAAAGGAGACTAAGAGGTTGCAGAGAGAAAGAGAACCAGAAGAGAGTGGTGTCCCAAAAACCTAAAGAGAAGAGGGTGCCTAACAGTGTCAAAGGCTGAAGAGAGGTCAAGGAGAATGAGAACTGGGAAAGGGCCATTAGACTTAGCAACTGGAGATCATTGATAATTTTGGAGAGAGCAATTTCAGTTGCATGAAGTCGGAAGTCAGACTGCAAAAAGTTAAGAGAATAAAAGGAAGTGTAGCATGGCACAATTGTACCATTGTACCTCTGAAACTTAGTAAATGTATGTCATTGATACCCCTCTCTAAGCTTCAGCTTCTTCATCTATAAAATGAGGTCCCTTACTCAGTAAACTTCAGTGGCTCCCTCTAGCCTCTGGGATCAAATGCAAAATCCTGTTTGGTGTTCAAAGCCCTTCATAATCTGGCCGGACCCCTGCCTCTCCAGTCACACACTATGAAATCCAGTGACACTGGCCTCCTTGCTGTTCCCTGAAAATGACACTCCATCTCACTACTCCCAGGCATTTTCACGTGCTGTCCCCCCCTTCCTGGAATACTGTCTCTTATCTCTGCCTCCTGGCTTCCTTCAAGTCCTCGCTAATGTCCATCCTTTTACAGGAAGCCTTTCTTGGTCCCTTTTCATCTTAGTGCCTTCCCTTTGTTAATTATCTACAATTTATCCTGTCTGTAGCTTGTCTATACAGTTGTTTGAATATTGTCTCCCCAATTAGATGATAGGCTCCTGGAGAGCAGGGACCTTCTTGCCTTTCTTTGGATCCCCAGTGGTTAGGACAGTACCTGGCATATAGTAAGCTCTTAATGAATGTTTACAGTGGAATGGAGCCAACGTGGCAGAGTAAAAGCAGGGACTCACCTGAGCTTTCCCTCAAAGTCTTCCAAATACCTTTAAAAATGACTTGAAACAAATTCTAGAGCAGCAGAACCCACAAAAAGATGCAGTGAAACAAATTTCCTACCCAAGACAACTTGGAAGGTCAGTAGAAAAGGTCTGTTGCACCAGGGTGAGAGAGGAGTACAGTCCAGTGGAGGCTGCACCAGCACAGCCCTCCCTGGCTCCCGAAAATTAGGAGCAGGCCTTGGGAGTGATTGAATCAACAGTGGCAGTGGCAGTGGCAGTGGCAGCAGCTGCTTCTGGAACTCTCAGCCCACAGATGGTAAGGGGAATGAATCTTCCTTTCATCAGAATTGGCTCAAAGAGGGAATAACATACACATTCAATTGGATATAGAAATCTTACTTATCCCTACAGGAAAGTAGGAGGGGGGCGGGGATAAGAGAAGGGGGTGGGAGGTAATAGAAGGGCAGGTAGATTTGGGGAGAGGGTAGTCAGAAGCAAAACCCTTGACGGGGATGGGATGAAAGGAGAGAAAGAATAGAATAAATGGAGGGGGAGGAATAGGGTGGAGGGAAATACATTTAGCAATAGTAACGGTGAAAAAAATTTAGAAGCAAGTTTCTCTGATAAAGGCTTCATTTCTCAAACATATAGAGAACTGAGTCAAATTTATAAAAATAAGAACTATTCCTCAACTGAAAAATGATCAAAAGATATGATCAATTTTCAGATGAAGCAATCAAAGCTATCTATAGCCATATGAAAAAATACTCTACTTCGCTATTGATTGGAGAAATGCAAATTAGATTGGCTAATAGGACAGAAAAGGTAAATGACAAATGCTAGAGGTAGTGTGGGAAAAATAAGACACTGTTGATGGAGTTGGGAACTAATTCAACCATTCTGTAGAGCAATTTGGAACTATGCCCAAAGGGCTATAAAACCCTTTGCATACCCTTTGACCTAGCAATACCACTACTGGGTCTGTATCCCAAAAGAGATCAAAAACAAAAAGGAAAAGGAGCTATATGTACAAAAATATTTATAGCAGCTCTTTTCTAGAGGTAAAAAATTAGAATCTGAGGGGATACCCAGCAATTGAGGAATGGCCGAACAAATTGTGGCACATGATTATGATAAAATACTATTGTACTATAAGAAATGATGAGCAGGATGCTCTCAGAAAAACCTAGAAAGACTTACATTAGAAGACTGAAGCAAAGTGAAATGTACTGTGTACAAAGTAACAGCAATATTGTAAAATGATCAGCCGTGAATGAGTTGCTATTCTCAGCAGTACAACAGTACAAGACAACTCTGAAAGACTTATGATGAAAAACACCATACATGCCCAGAGAAAGAACTGATGGTATCTGGATAAAGACTGAAACATACTTTCTTTTTACTTGATTTTTCTTGGTTTTTTTCTTGTCCATGTTTTCTTTCACAACATGACTATTACCAATATATTTTGCATAACTACACATGTATAATCTATGTGGAATTGCTTGCCTTCTCAATGGCAGGGATGGGGGGGAGTGGGGAGGCAGAAAGGAAGGGAGAGAATTTGGAACTCCAAGTTTTAAAAACAAATGTTAAAATTGTTTATTACATGTAACTGGGGAAAAATAAAATACTAAATAAAAGCTTAAAAATAAATAAATGTTTACAGCACTACGTACCTCCCAGGGTTGTTGAACAGCTCAAAGTACTATAAACATGTGAGTTATTATTTATCAGTGTAATCTATGAGTTCCTTATGGATTATCAACGCAGACCTGAATATTCCCTTGCTTCTTAAAATCTCTGGTTTTCTTCAAGATTCAGTGGCTGTCTCCTACATGAGGCCCTGTATTTTTTCATATACACACACACACATGTGTATGTGTATACACACATATGTATACACATATATAAGTATAGTGTGTTATTATACATAACATATAGATATGTACATATATACATATACAAATAGCTATACATATATACACATACATGCATATATCATATATATACAAATTATATGCATATATATACATACAAATATATATGTGTGTCTGTCTATCTTGTCTCCCATGAAAAAATGTCAGCTCCTTGAGGATAGGAATTGTTTCACTTTTTGTCTTAGTATCCCCAGATATTGATATATAGTAGATGCTTAATAAATGATCATTGAGAGATTTATTTTGCTTTCAAATTTTTATTGACACCGTTTCTTGGTCTACTTAAGTAATATTTTTGTAGTTCAGTTGTTTTTCAGTTGCTTGGGGGTTTCTTGGCAAAGATACTAGAATGGTTTGCCATTTCCTTCTACAGCTCATCTTACAAATGAGAAAACTGAGGCAAACAAGGGTAAGTGACTTGCCTAGGGTCACACAGTTAGTAAGTGTCTGAGGCCAGATTTGAACTCAGGAAGATGAGTCTTTCAGACTCTGTGATGCCAATCAGTGATTAAAGGTCTTTCCCATCCATTCAATAGGCCTCAGGTGGGGCTAGTTAAGGGAGGCTTGATTAGAGGCAGGCCTACACCCTTTACTTACTTACTAAGAGCTAAGCCCCAAGCCTACACCTTTTCACTGATGGGGCATGAGGCCCTCAGGCCCTAAGAAGAATGTATATACCCATAAGGTAGCCATTAAGGTCAGAATTCTGCCCAAGGAGAAGAAGTAAGAACTCATAGACGACAGAGCTGAGAATCGGCAGACTAGCAAGCTACAAAACTCAGACTGGTGGAGAGTGGAAACCAGAGAGCTGTGGAGAGAGAACTAAGAGGGGAGAAGGCAAGCAGACAGTTGGGATTTGTTAGTGTTTAAGGGAAGGCCCCAGCAGAGGGGAAGGTTACAGGATAACTTGGTTCTTTGCTGTAATATTGTGTTATAATTCCTTGTTGTTACATTGAGGTGGACTTACTGGCTTTGGGATACCACTGTTGCTATGTCATGTTGGAGTTATTGGTTTTGGGATTTAATCCTCTGGTGTCATTTATTTATGTTATACTTCCCCTGCCTGCTACCTAGAGAATCTCTTAAACTTTTCAATTCTGAACTATATGGGCATGTTCATGGTCATCTTCAAGGTCATGAATCTTGCCTTACTGATACAGACTCCAGGCTGGGTACTCTATCCACTGAACAACCCAGCTGCCCAGAATATTCTTAGTCTCAATTAAATACTCATTTACTCTAGCATGGCAAGAAATAGACTTTAAAATAAAAACAGGGCAGCTAGGTGGCACAGTGAGTAGAGCACAGGCCCTGAAGTCAGGAGGACCTGAATTCAAATCCAGCCTCAGACACTTCACACACTTACCAGCTGTGTGACCTTGGGCAAGTCACCTAATCCCAACTGCCCTGCCTTCCCCCCTGCCAAAAAAAAATAAAAACAATACTTCCCCAGCCCAGGAAAAGTATTGGTTAGTAAGTTAAATAAAGAAGCCAACTTTGCATTACATCAGTGCTTCACAGACACTCAGGACTGATGCTGGCCCTTTCCAGAATGCACTTGTAGTAGGAAGCAGGAAAGAAGCCCACTGGGAAATTAAGTTATGTAATCTGGGATAGATGAACTTTTATGGTGTGGTGTATTTGGTTTTGAAGTACTGTTTATTCAAAGAACCCGAGATATTCCCATATTCAATTATACATAGGAAAACATCTCTTTTTAAAAAATGAACAGAATTGAAAAAAAATTATTTAGCCCTAGAGATCATCCTCGCTACGGATAATATAAAGTCAATTGCCTATTCCCTGTATTCAGAACAACAGTTTGCAGACTGAAGAATTCAATAGCAAGAGAACACTTACCCCTGTGCTGCCCATGATTAGGAACAGAGCTATGTGAAACCGTCCAAATCCAATGGTCTCCACAGCCTCTTCTACCGTGAATGTCTTTGGCTCTAAGGAAGGAAGGCAAAGCTGGCTTTAAGCAAACACTTAGCCTAAAATGCCAAGCAAAGAGGGTGGCCTCTTGTGGGACAAGTTGGAAGATTTGCTTACACCTCTAGAAGGTGAACAGAGGGCTTGCTGCATTTTAAAATCTCTTACCTTTCTGTGGCTCTGAGGACTCAGTGCTCAGGTCTTCAAGGCCAATGGTGGTAACAGGCTCAGTCTGTTTGGTGGCCATCTTCCAAGGGGGCCAGAATCCCAGGTTGTCCGTCTTTCCACTATAATGTCTACAGAGAAAATAAGGGATCCACGAAAGCTTCAGTTGGGATTTTTACCACCATTTTTGCAGAATATTTTATTTCATAGTCATTATATTAGGTATTTTACTTAAGTATGTTTTTACAAGGGAGGTTTTAATGTAAGTGGGAGAAGGCATTTTCAGAAATGATTTTAATATAAAAGACATCAATAAAACTAATTTTAAAAATATTTGGCAAGGCAGGTGGTCAGGACATAGGCCTCTGAGTCAGGAAGAACTAGGCTCAAGTCTCACTTCTGATACACACTAGCTGTGTGACCCTGGACAAGTCATTTACTTCTTAGTATCCTAGGCGACTCTCTAAGACAATAAATTACAGCTATAGTTGCTGATCTATATTGATAGAGGGAATTTCCTCACCAGGGACTTCCCTATAACAGTAACATCATAGCTCCATACTATCCACCACCACCAAAAAAAAAAACAACCCAAAACCTTTGTAAGTTTCTGACTGGAGGACTGGTGATATCAGAGATGGGGCTGGGCACAGCAAGTCCTGGGATCCTGGCTACTTGGGTTTGCTAACCAATGATGGCCTAGCAGACTCTTTCCCATATGCTGAACATAATTTTAAAAGAATAATAATTAGGCCACACCCCCATCTAGTCATTTACCCAAGCCATCTTTCTAGCTGCATTTCAACTACCACTAGTTGCTCCCCCACCAGAAACAGCACCTTCCAGACCTCCAGAAAACCTGTACCCAGACCCTGGGGCAGGTAATTCACTTGGCTTTGGAACTCATGCCCTGTGGTTGAGCTGTACTGATCGGTGGCTAAGCTAATGCTCAATTCATCAAACTTTCTCTCTGTTGTTGTTGTTGAGTCACTTTCAGTCACATCAGATTCTTCATGACCCCATTTGGGATTTTCTTGGCAGAGATACTGGAGTGGTTTACCATTTCCTTCTCCAGTTCCTTTTACAGATGAGGAAATTGAGGCAAACAGGGTTAAGTGACTTGCCCAGGGTCACATGGCTAGTAAGTGTCTGAAGTCAGATTTGAAGTTGGGAAGATGAGTCTTGCTGACTCCAAGTCCAGCACTTTATCCACATCACCTAGCTGCTCCTTCCTTTATCTAGCCATCTCCATAACAAACCATGCTTCACATCCCAGCCAGCCAGGCCATCTTACCATACACCTACCATCACGTAGCCACTACCTGCCTCTTTTCACTTCCTTTTATGGATATTTTAAACCAATATTGCCCATGCTTCTGGAAGAGACACACCAGTTGGAGGTGCCATAGGTCAATTCAACCTTCCTTATGCCTCCCCAGACCAAAACTTCCTTCCTTGGCCACCACTCATCCAGATGTGTTGCCTTTAGCGGGGAGACTATCATTTCCTTTAGGGTGGGAAATTTGTTATTTACATCTTTGGCTCTAAAGAAAAAAAGGAAAGCTGGATTTACCCAAACATTTACCCTAAAGTGCCAACCAAACAGGACAACTTCTTATGGCTCAGAGAATTTGCCCACTCTTCAGTTTGTAGTTGTTGGGTCATAATTCAGTCATGTCTGACTCTTTGTGACCCTATTTGGGTTTTTCTTGACAGAGATACTGGAGTGGTTTGCCATGCCCTTCTCCAGTTCATTTTATAGATAAGTAAACTGAGGCAAACAAGGTTGAGTGACTTGCCCAGGATCACACAGCTAGTACATGTCTGAGGCCAGATTGGAACCCAGGAAGAGGAGTCTCCCGACTCCAAACTTGGCACTCTACCCACAGCACCACCTACTTGCTCTCCTCCAGTAGGAGTGAGCACATTTTTATTTGTATTCCCAAAATGTACGACAGTAAGCTCTAATAAATACTTTTTCATTCATTCTAACTTACCAAACTACAAAGAACAGTCAGTCAAGTATGTGTTAAGTGCCTACCACATCATGGATCTGAAAAAGAGATACGAAGATACCCCTACCCCATATCTTTGCCAAGATGGGAGACTGAAAGGTTTAGAACTTTGAATATATTTTCAGATATTGTTTCTGTTCAGTTTTAAAGATTACTTTCTCTTCTTCCTCTTTTTTCTTTTTTTTCCCCTTCAAAAATATTCTTTGTTAGATGGGATAAATCTCTGGGAGGGAGAAGGTATAGATGGGGAAATCCAACCAATATAAAACCAAAGATATAAGTAATGATTATATTTTAAAATACTTTTTCATCCTAACTTCAGTGCACGCAATCCTCTCTCTAGCTTCTCCCTTATCCCAACTCCCCACCCTACATCTAAAAAAAAAAATCTATTCCCAGGAAGAAAATTTCCACTAGCCAATCATGTTGTACAAGAAGACTGAGTTCCCTGTCCCCTAGAAAAATGTACTCCTTTACACAGATAGCTCCAATATGTGTAAGACATTGTAATAATAATTTTCCATTCATTTCATTGTTTTTAAGCTTTCATGTCCATTGTTGCTTTTGATCCCCACACTAGACCTACCAGGTAAATCAGGCAGGGGTTTTCTCTTCCATTTTAGAGATGAGAAAAATAAAACACCAAGAAGTCAAATAATTTGCCTAAGAATATACAGCAAATTAGTAGTGAAGTTGGAACTTAAACCCCGGTCTCTTAATCCAGCAATACATTAGGTCATTTGAACAACACAGGGAGGCCCCTGGGGAGGGATAATGCCCTAAAAGGAGGGGTAAGGTGTTTTTTTTTTCCTTAACTCTACCAAACCAGACAAAGTTCTTTAGCTCTTTATCCCAGTACAAGACTATATGGATCCCAGAGTGGGTAAAGGAGGGTGGTAAAGTGTAGGACTACCAAGAAAAAGAGGGAATTTCTTGATAAGTCATGGGCTTGGGTATAGGTTCATTCTTCTTTACTATGTAAAATATTTATGTAAATTTTGTTTGATACTTCCTGAAAATCAAGGGTTGAAGCAGGACAAACATCTACCCTCTGAGGACAGTTCAGTAAGGTGGTATACCCAGGCTGCTACCTGGGTAGAAGCAGATGAGCCAAATTAATGAAATGAGCAAAGTGATGGCCACCTTTTGGGGGAATGACATACAGAGAGTTTCATCAGGGTATAGACAGATAAGCCAGAGAGAAATGAGAGAGGATTCCTTCACATCAGGAGAGGGAGAGTCCAACACAAGTGTTACAACTTTACTGTTTACAAAGCACCTTCACCTACTTGTTTGAGCTTCACAAACCAATAAAGCAAGGACTACAGAGATTACATCCTCTCCAATGCCCAGGTCCTTTCAAACCTCTCCAAAACAGAAACTATATGCTATTGGCAGGGAGACCGCACTAGCAGACCCAAGGACATGACACAGGTTTACATAGGAACACATCCCTGGGCTCTATTTCCCCCTCCCTCTTTCCAGGGCCAGAGAGACCCTGGCTCCAGGTGACAGAAGTTTGCTCAGGCCTTGACAGCCAGTTTCTTTAGAAGCATAAGCCTGCTGGGGTTTCCAACCTGGAGGTGTTGGTGCCTGGGGAAAGCAGGCTCTGCCAGTCCCAGTCCAGAGAACTAAGGAAAAGAAGGAGAGGAAGAGGTCACCAGGATAGAATACTGTGGGGGGGGGGGGGGGGGAAGGCGGGAGTACACTCCACCAAGCCAGGAGGAAAAAGCACAGCATCCATCTGGGGCTAGTTCTGACCATGCAAAAATCACATGGGGTAGAGACTTAGGCTAGTGAACTGTGAAATGCACATCACAGGAGAGAGCTGAGACACTTTGACATCCAGCCCCCAAGGAAACCATAATGAGAGGGGAGGGAGTCAGGAAGTGAATGATAAGAAAAATAAGTAGGAAAAAAAAGACAAAGTACCAATGATGTCAGGAAGAAGAAAACTCAAAGATTTTGTAGATAAATTAACAGGGAAAAACAGTAACCACAGAAGGAAATACATCCTCCAGATCTAGTTAAGGAGTTCAGACATCTATGAAATATGTCCTCTAGATCTAGTTAACAAGTTCAGACAGCTATGAATAAATACTGTAAAATAAAGGAAAAATGATTCAACACTCGATGAGAAAATCCTGTGGAATTTAAGGAGAATGTGGAACTGCAATATGCTGTTTTTTGGTGGTTTGAAAGCAAAATGAGAATTGTGAAAGTAGAATTGATGTTTTGCACAGCAGAAATTACAAGCAGAATAGGAAAACTTGAATCTATAAATGGCAAGCTACAACAAAGAAACCAAGGAATGAACAATAGATCAAGAATGTAAATTCACAGAACTGAAGGACAACCTAGAAGAAGAAAAGCAAAAAAATAATAACATTAAAAGAAAATATGCTTACTATGTAAGCAAAACATATTGAGCACAGAGACAACCTAAGCATCATAGGTCTTCCAGAAAAATGCTGTAGGACAAAAAAAACCTTGATACCACATTGAAGGAAATAATAGAAAAGGACTGCCCAGAACTTCTAAACATAGAAAATGAAATTCCATTTGAAAAAAATTAACATATTGTCTCTAGAAGAAAAAAAAACACAGGGCTACAAATGCCAAGACACATAATGATTAGATTTAACAATTCAATTCAGAAACAAGTTCTGCAAGCTATAGAGAGAAAGACCTTCAAATACAAAGGAAAGGACATTTTAGAAAATGGAAGAAGGATAGCATAATGTGTTCAGAAGAACAATGGAGCTCAGGATGAAGCCCAGGGTAACCTATCCTGCAAACCTGAGCTTAACCATACAGGATGAAAAATGAATCTTCAATAATAAAGAAGAGTTTGAAACATTTTTAGGAAGAAAAGTTGAAGAGTTTGCCTTTCAAACACCCCAAACTACAGAAATATGGGAGTGAATAAATGTATCAGGGGAGTAAAGAGCAAAAGAGTGACAACTGAGAGACCAATAAGAGACCTCTTCCTAAATATACACTAGGAGATAGAGGTGAAGGTGGAAATCTGGTAGAGGTAACAGGTGGGAGTGGTTATTATGGACAGAACCTGGCCACACTCTGCCTACAGGTCAATGCTTCTTGTGCGGAACTACATTACAACATGGAAGGGTATATAAAAGATGGGAGGGCAGTAGCGGGACAGAGAGGAGTGAATTGCATACCAAGGTCAAATCAAGGGCTAGCAATGAGGGGAAGGTGACATCTGTGGTCTAAAAAAGAGACGAGCCTATGGGAAAGTGGGTGAGGGGAGGGGAAAGATTGAAAAGGTGGGGGTAAAAGAAGGAGGCCCTACTTTGGGGGTAAGAGGGGGTTCCATTGACAAATGTAGTTTTGAGTGAAGAGCAATGGGTAGCGAAGGGAGATGAGGACCTTACACTGGATAGTCTGGGGAATTTGATGCTTGAAAGTTTACTTGTCCTAGGAGAGGGGAAGTCAAGATGTCTGTGGGCAACTGCCACCTGGAAGAGTTAGAGGACATGGACGTAAGATTTCCAGACAAAAGCAGAAAAAAAAAGGTCAACGAAAGAGAATATAGATGAATGGTGGGTTGCATAATAAGGGACATGGTGGGAAAGGGGCCCTACCATGGAGCAGAGCTAGGCGGTACCTAGCATGCAGTCAGAACACTCGGATTCAAAGCTAGCCTCAGACACTTGACTAGTCACATGACCCTGGGCAAGTCACTTAACCTCTGTTGGCCTTGGTTTCCTCATCTGTACAATGGCAATAATAACCACCCCCACCTTCCAGGGTTGTTGTAGATGAAATGACATAATGTAAAGGATCAAATAATAAAATCAAACCATAATAAAAAGATCAAACCTAAAGCACTTAGCACATCTGTCCTTTCCCAGCCCCAACATGAATAGAGTCTCTCCCTCTAAATAGGAACATGCATAGATCAGGCTGTCCTTGGGTCAGACCAACAGGTAGAGACCTTACTCAGCACCGAGGGCCAGCCACAAGTCAGAGATAGTCCCCAAGTGACTGTAACACCAACCACATCAATGTGAGGAGGAAGAAAGCCTTCATGCAGAAGGCGCTGCTTGAGCTGCATCCTAAGGCAGCTAGGGCCTGGAGTCCAGAAGACCCAAATTCCAATATGGCCTCAGACGTTTCCCAGTTGTGTGACCTGGGGAAAGTGACTTAAACTCTGTTGCCCTCAGTTTCCTCAACTGTAAAATAGAGATAACACCACCTACCTCACAGGGTTTTTGTGAGGATTAAATGAGATAATATTTGTAAAGTGCTTAGTAAGTGCTTGGCCCATAGTAGGATCTGTATAAATGCTGATTTCCCTTTCCCACCTTGAAGCAAAGGCTTTCATGAGCTAGAAGCAAGGCTGGACTCCATTACAGACACGTGTGACAGCCAAGGGCATGGACAGTCACTGAAAATGAAGTGTCACATCTAAGAAACGGAGAGATCACTTTGGCCAGAATGAAAAGTATAGAGCGCAATGTTCACTGGGATTAGAAGGATAGTTTGGAGCCAGGTTGTAAATGTCTTTAAGAGCTAAACAGAGGAGCTTATATTTTATCCTAAAGGCAATAGAAAGGCACCAAAGTCATTAACATGGTGAGGGCTGCACTTAAGGAAATTCATTTTAACGGCAGGGTGGAGGATAGGCTAGAGTGGAGAGATGCTTGGTCATCAGAGAAGGGGACTGTGACAACACCTAAGAGCTAGAGGGGCCTCTGCTGGTGGATTCCCTACAGAGATCTAATGTGTCTTGGGGATCAGGGCATTAGTTTAAGGAAAAGTCCCTTCTAGGGAAAGAAATGTGGAGTCCCAAATTTAAAGGAAAATCAAGCTTGGGACTGAATCAATCATCAGAGTTTCCCAGGAACCGCTGAATCCAAGAGACTAAGAGGAAAGGAAGTGGGGAGAGGGAGAAGAGGTTTGCTTTAGGGTTGAGTGTTGAGGGTGGTGTTCGGTTTTTTCTAAGAATTTTTGCTTATGCCTTTTGTTTCTTGTTATAGTTCTTCAGTCACGTCCCACTCTTTTGTGACCCCATGGACCGCAGTGTGCCAACGCTGTCCATGGGGTTTTCTTGGCAAAGGTACTAATGTGGTTGGCCATATCCTTCTCCATTTGCCATTTTCTTCTCCAAAATAATGTTGTTTTTACATCGCGTTTAGTTCTGAACTCATTTCTCTACTTTCCCAGAAAAATAGCAAGCACCTATATAGCATTGTAAGGTGTGCAAAGCACTTTACTAATGTTATCTCATTTCATCTTCATAACAATTCTGTGGGATAAGGGCTGTTACGATGTCCATTTTACAGGCAAGAAAACCAAAGCTAAGAGATCAAGTGATTTGCTTAGGGTCACGTACCTATTGAGTGCCTGAGGAGGCAAAATTAAAACTCTAGACTTCCTAAATTCATGGCCTAAATTCAATCACCTGGCAGGCAACCAAGCAAGATGTAAGCAGAGAGAAAAAAAGAAAAAAAAAACTAACACATCAACCATGACAACATCTACAACATTTGACACCCACAAATCCCCTTCATCTTCAACAAAAGATTGTTGCATTTTCTCATCTCTTCTTGGGGCCATGCTTGGTCATTATAATGTGATAAGGATTTCAAGCTAAGGACATCAAGAGACTAGCAGAAGTATCTTCCATAAAAATACTTTTGTCCAAGATAAATCTGCCAGGTGGCGCAGTAGGTAGAGTGCTGGGCCTGGAGTCAGGAAGATCTGAGTTCAAATCTGTCCTCAGACACTTGCTAGCTGGATGACCCTGGACAAGTCACTTAGCCCCTGTCTTCCTTAGTGTCCTCCACTGTAAAATGGGGATAAGAATAAGCCAGGGTTGTTGTGAGGATAAAATGAGGAAAATATTTGTAAATTGCTTAGCACAGTGTCTGTCACATAGTAGGTATTTGATAAGTATGTGTGTGAGAAAAATCACCCCTTTATCTTGGTGATAAATGTTCCCCACCTCCACCTTTGGGGGCTGTAAGAAAGCTAGCACCCAGGCCTGCGTCCCTGTTGTGTCCCATCGTGGGTGGGGCAACGGGAACAGATATCCTCCAGCCAGAGCCCACTCACTGCCGCTTCACGTGACCCGAGTAGGTTGGTCCAGATGGAGGGAGAGTATTTATTTTAATCAATGTCTGCTTCGGTCCTAGAAGCTAGGGTTTAAGCAGGGTTTCGTAATGTGGGGGTCTATGGATAGATTCATGGGATGTATGAACTTGGACAGGAAGAAAACTACATCTTTATTTCAAAGTAATTGGTTTCCCTGGTAATCCTATATATTTGATTTTATGCATTTTAAAAAAAAACACTGGGGCAGCTAGGTGGCTCAGTGAGTAGAGCACCTGGAATCAGGAGGACCTGAGTTCAAATTTGTCCTCAGACACTTGACACACTAGCTACGTGACCTTGGGCAAGTCACTTAACCCCAATTGCCCTGCCTGCCCCCCTCCAAGAAAAAAAAATTAGTTAAAAAAATAATAAAGACATTATTCTGATCACTCATGAGGGCAGCAACACAGACTGTCCCCTCAGCTTCCCAGACTTGAATAACTGAAGCAGGAAGAGAAAGAGAGCAATATGTGTCTTTCAGGAAAAATGTGAGATCCTTACCTACACATCCAGAAGCTATTTAAAGGAGGTCAGGGACTGTCTTGAGCGTCTGAATATCCTCCAAATCACTTCACATGCTGAAGGTGCTTAATAACCACTTGATGAAACTTTAAAAGACTTTAGAACTCTAGCAGGGCAGTGCCCAACCACAATTTGACAGGGCAGATGATGTAGCAAGCTGCCCGTCTCCTAGTAGAAAGGTGATAGATGCCAGGTGCAAAACAACACATACCTTTTTTTTTTATATACAACCAATGTGGCATTTGTCTTGACTATGTGTATTTATTACAATCGTTTTGTTTTTCTTTTTTTTTCCTTGAAAAATTTAGAAAGTGGGAGAGATAGGTTAGTCACAAAGTGTTCCCCTTCCCCAAAATGAAAAGCAAAGAGAAGGAATCACAAACAGAATGGTAGTTACAGGTTGAATTTATTATATGCTTTAAAAGAAAAGCAAGTTCTACATAACAGATTTTCAGTTTCATGTATAATTTCTCCTGTCCTGCTGTGTATGTGTGTATGTGTATGTTTGTATGCATGTGTGTGTAGCTAAATATATACATATAGGGGAGACACTCATTTTATTGGGTGTTTGTTAACTTCAGAAAAAGCTAAAATTTAAGAAGAAATTTTTTAAAAGACATCTGTTGACTGAAAGAACATGGCCATCATAGGTCCAAACTCTAGATGGGCTTAAGAGTCTCACCTATCCAAAAAAATCACTTTTCTCTGCCTATTTAGCCTGAAATAGCCACCACGAAAATTGTTCATGATAAAGACGAGGATGGACATCTTCAGAAATTACTGTTAAAATATTCACATTTTCAGAAAGGGGCTCTCTAGACCTGTCCTGTCATGGCAGCATATTAAATTCAGATGAGCTACTTGTTATCTTGTTAAAACATAAACTCCTTGAGAGTAGGGAATGTTTCATTCTTTGTGTTTACATTCCCAGCACCTCGCACATGGTCTGGCATTTATTACAATTTTTGATGATGGATTAGTACTTGAGAAGACGACATGCCAGGCAGATTGATGGGGAGAAAGGATGGGTTCAGAATATAGAAGAAACAAGCACAGAGTGTTAGAAAGAAAGTGACAACCAGACCAGGGAGGTGATGTCTGTAACTCCAGAGAGAGAAGTGTGTGCTGACAGTTGGGGGTTGGGGTGGGTGAGAGTGCTACGTACCAGCTTCCATATTATTTTGATGAGATCTGGTCCTAGATGGGAGGCCTTGGAAAAACCAGTTCCCTGACATTCTCAACCACAAATTAGAATTAAGGAGGTAGTGACACGAGAGCAGGATCAGAGAGGAGAGTATGGGCCTCAAAATTTTTGTGGTGAGAAATTTCTCTGCTCCATAACTGAAGGCTCACCACAGACAGTGGGGAATGGATATGAGAGGTCAGAGGGGAACCGACAATGAGGGCAGGGATAGGAGTCATATGCTGCCCATCAACTATCTAGAAGTTAAAAGTTATCAGATGTATGACTGTCAATTTTTATATCTTGGGCAAGTAACAATTAGGAAAAGCTAAGGAGGAGGGAAATAAGCTCACCTGGAATAGAATGACTGGGAGAAGAACTTTGCCCTGGGATATCACATGGTTTCTAAGATGTTGAAGAAGGAAGAAATACTCCCAAGGATAAAGTTGCTGCCACACCCAAAGGGGCGAGGTCAGGCAAGGGAAGAAGCCAATGCTGTTGGCACCTGGAAATTTCACACGCTGGATAAAAATCCCAATGTCACTCGCCTAGTCATGTATCTGGTCACTGTATATTGTTATACTACTTTCCCATATTGAGTTGGCATTTCAAGTGACAAGCTGCCAAAAGCCTCTAAGCTACTCTTTAAACACACAAGGCCTTGGAACATAAGGCATTGTCTACCATCCTTGATCACCCAAATGAACTTTGTGATCAATCATTTGGGGACCCCTTTTTGAAACTTGAAATAAAAGTTATTTTTCCATAAAGCACAGATTCTTTCTACAATAGATATTTTAAGAATAAATGACTCCTTTCCCAAATTGATAACTGGTCAGAGGATATAAACAGGCAGTTTTCAGAAGAAGAAATCAAAGTTATCTATAGTCATATGAGAAAATGCTCTAAATCACTATTGATTAGAGAAATGCAAATTAAAACAACCATGAAGTACCACTCCACACCTATCACAAATGACAAACACTGGAGGGGATAGGGGAAAAGTAGGTATACTAATGAACTGCTGGTAGAGTAGTGAATTGATCCAACCATTCTAGAGAAAAATTTGGAACTAGGCCCAGAGGGCTATAAAACTGTGCATACCCTTTGATCCAGCGATACCAGTACTAGGTATGTATCCCAAAGAAAGAAAAAGGAAAAAAAAAACCTATATATACAAAAATATTTATATGCTCAATTGATGAGCAATGACTGAACAAGTTGTAGCATATAATTGTGGTGGAATACTATTGTGCTATAAGAAATGGCGAGGGTGGCAGTTTCAGAAAAACATGACATATAAACTGATGCAAAATAAAGTGAGAACTGGGAGATCATTGTGCACAGTAATAGCAATGTTGTAATGACGATCAACTGTGATAGATTTGGCTACCCTGATCGATATAAGATTCAAGACAATTCCAAAGGACTCATGATAAAAGGGGGTGGGGGGAGGGCAGGAATACTATACACCTTCAGAGAGAAAACTGATGCAGTCTGAGTGCAAATTGAAGTATAATTGTCTCACTTTATTTTTCTTGATTTTTCTGAAATACGGCTAATAAGGAAATACGTTTTGCATGATTGCACATGTATAATTGGTATATTGCTTGCCTTCTCAGTAGGTGTGGGAGAGGGTGGGAGGAGAGAATTTGGAGCTCAAAAAAATTTTCACATGCAACTGCATATCTATTATGTACAACTTGCTCTCCTTTTAAATATAATAAAGTTATCATGTAAATTTCTTTTTTCCCTTTTTTCTTCCCTCCCCTCCCCCCATAGCAATGGCTACCATTAGACTCAAATATATGTATGCGTGTATGTATAAAATCATTCTATACATACTTCTATTTATCATTTTTTTTCTCTGGATCTAATTAAAAGGGCCATCCCTTGACTCACCTCTTAAAGAGGCCTATTCACTGAATGGGCATTACCTCACTCTAAGTGAGTACATGAAAAGGCCTTAGCCTAAAAGGGCCAGTGTGGGGCGGAGCCAAGATGGCGGCTGGTAAGCAGGGACTAGAGTGAGCTCTGTACCGGAGTCCCTCCAAAAGCCTATAAAAAATGGCTCTGAACCAATTCTAGAACGGCAGAACCCACAGAACAGTAGAGGGAAGCAGGGCTCCAGCCCAGGACAGCCTGGATGGTCTCTGGGTGAGGTCTATTCCACACGGAGCTAGGAGCTGGGAACAGAGTGGAGCAGAGCCCAGCCTGAACGGCGTGGACCATCCAGACCAGAAGCCGGGCGGAGGGGGCCTTAGCGCCCTGAATATGTGAGCTGCGGCAGTTACCAGACCCCTCGACCCACAAACACCAAAGACTGCGGAGAAGGTTAGTGGGAAAAGCTGCGGGAGTGGAAGGAGTTTGCGGTTCGGCTTCCAGCCCCGGGGGCAGCGGAGGTGGTGCAGCTACGCTGTTGTTACTTCCCGCTCCAGGCCCACCTGGTGGGAGGAATTAAGTAGCAGATCAGAGCAGGAGTGCAACAGCCTGCTGAAGATCTAAGCCCAGTCTGGACTGGGGGTTCTTGGGGAAGGAGGAGTGCGGGTCTGACAGAGCTGGCACCTCCCCCCCAAACGTGGCACATAGAACTCGTTAGTCTACAAGTAGTCATACCCCACTGAAAAACTCAAGGGTCAAGTCAGTTGGTTGGGAATATAGCCAGGCAGCGAAAACGCGCCCAGATTCAGTCTCAGACTTTGGATTCTTTCTTTGGTGACAAACAAGACCAAAACATACAGCCTAAAGAAGACAACAAAGTCATAGAGCCTACAACAAAATCCTCCAAGAAAAACATGAACTGGCCCCAGGCCATAGAAGAACTCAAAAAGGATTTGGAAAAGCAAGTTAGAGAAGTAGAGGAAAAATTGGGAAGAGAAATGAGAAGGATGCGAGAAAACCATGAAAAACAAGTCAATGACTTGCTAAAGGAGACCCAAAAAAATACTGAAAAATACACTGAAGAACACAACACCTTAAAAAACAGACTAACTCAAATGGCAAAAGAGCTCCAAAAAGCCAATGAGGAGAAGAATGCCTTGAAAGGTAGAATTAGCCAAATGGAAAAGGAGGTCCAAAAGACCACTGAAGAAAATACTACTTTAAAAATTAGAATGGAGCAAGTGGAAGCTAGTGACTTTATGAGAAATCAGGATATTATAAAACAGAACCAAAGGAATGAAAAAATGGAAGACAATGTGAAATATCTCCTTGGAAAAACCACTGACCTGGAAAATAGATCCAGGAGAGATAATTTAAAAATTATTGGACTACCTGAAAGCCATGATCAAAAAAAGAGCCTAGATACCATCTTTCAAGAAATTATCAAGGAGAACTGCCCTGATATTCTAGAGCTACAGGGCAAAATAGAAATTGAAAGAATCCATCGATCACCTCCTCAAATAGATCCCAAAAAGAAATCTCCTAGGAATATTGTCGCCAAATTCCAGAGCTCCCAGATCAAGGAGAAAATACTGCAAGCAGCCAGAAAGAAACAATTTGAGTATTGTGGAAACCCAATCAGAATAACCCAAGATCTGGCAGCTTCTACATTAAGAGATCGAAGGGCTTGGAATGCGATATTCCGGAGGTCAATGGAGCTAGGATTAAAACCTAGAATCACCTACCCAGCAAAACTGAGTATCATGTTCCAAGGCAAAATATGGATTTTCAATAAAATAGAGGACTTTCAAGCTTTCTCAATGAAAAGACCAGAACTGAATAGAAAATTTGACTTTCAAACACAAGAATCAAGAGAAGCATGAAAAGGTAATCAAGAAACAGAAATTGCAAGGGACTTACTAAAGTTGAACTATTTTGTTTACATTCCTACATGGAAAGATGATGTGTATGATTCATGAGACCTCAGTATTAGGGTAGTTGAAGGGAATATGTGTGTGTGTGTGTGTATATATATATATATATATATATATATGTTTATGTATGTATATAAGTGAACGTGTATGTATGTATATATCTATGTGTATATGTATGTGTGTGTATGTATGTGTATATATATGTGTTTATATATATATGTATATATATATATGTAAAAGAGAGAGAGCAGACACAGGGTGAGTTGAAGATGAAGGGAAGATATCTAAAAGAAATAAAATGAAATTAAGGGATGAGAGAGCAACATACTGAGAGAGGGAGATAGGGAGAGATAGAATGGGGTGGATTATCTCGCATAAAGGTGGCAAGAGGAAGCAGTTCTGTGGGAGGAGGGGAGAGGGCAGGTGAGGGGGGAATGAGTGAACCTTGCTCTCATCAGATTTGGCCTGAGGGGGAATACCATACATACTCAGCTGGGTATCTTACCCCACAGGAAAGAAGAGGGAGGAAGATTAAAAAAAAATAAAAGAGGGGGGGACGATGGAGGGGAGGGCAGATGGGGGTGGAGGTAATCAAAACAAACACTTTGGAAAGGGGACAGGGTCAAGAGAGAAAATTCAATAAAGCGGGATGGGTTGGGAAGGAGCAAAATGTAGTTAGCCTTTCACAACATGAGTATCGTGGAAGGGTTATACATAATGATACATGTGTGGCCTAGGTTGAATCGCTCGACTTCTTAGGGAGGGTGGGTGGGAAGGGAAGAGGGGAGAGAATTTGGAACTCAAAGTTTTAAAATCAGATGTTCAAAAACAAAAAAAGTTTTTGCATGCAACTAAAAAATAAGATACACAGGCAATGGGGCGTAGAAATTTATCTTGCCCTACAAGAAAGGAAGGGAAAAGGGGATGAGAGGGGAGGGGGGTGATAGAGGGGAGGGCTGACTGGGGAACAGGGCAACCAGAATATAAGCCATCTTGGAGTGGGGGGGAGGGTAGAAATGGGGAGAAAATTTGTAATTCAAACTAAAAGGGCCAGGGTCCCCCACTGTATCCTGGGTCATCTCCAGTCATCCTGGTGAATATCTGGTCACTGGATCCAGATGACTGTGGAGAAGAAAGTGAGGCTGGTGACCTTGCCCAGCCCTCCCTCTCTCAAATCAAAGTCAACTGCAAGTCATGTCATCATTTCCCTGATGCCATGGTCCTCTTTGAAAATGAAGGACAAACATAATAACAACAATCTTTCTCTGGATATAGATAGTATCTTCCTTCATATCCTTTGTAGTTAATTTGGGTATTTATAAGTCAAAATTATTTAGTTGCTCAAAGTTCTGAAAACACTATTGCTGATACTGTATATAGTGTTCTGTTGGTTCTGCTCATTTAACTATTTATTTTTTCATGCAAACTATCCATGTTTTTCTAAGATCATTGAGCTCATCATTTCTTATAGCATAGTAATATTCCGTCACAATCATATACCACAACTTGTTCAGCTATTTCCCAATTAATGAACATCCCCCTGATTTCTAGTCCTTTGCTACCACAAAGAGAACTACTATAAATGTTTTAGAACACATAGGTTCTTATCCTTTTCTCCTAATCATCTTTGGAAATCGACCTAGTAGTGATATTACTGGGTCAAAGATTATAAGCAGTTTAATAATTTTTTGGGCATAATTCCAGATTGACTTCCAAAATGGTTGGATCAGTTCACAATTCCATCAACAGTGAATAAGCACCCCAGTTTCCCACATCCCCTCCAACATGTCACTTTCCCCTTCAACTATTTTCGCCAAATAGATATCTCAAGGTTGTTTTAATTTGTGTTTCTCTAATCAATAATGATTTAAAGCATTTTTTTTCACATGACTATAAATTGTTTTGATTTCTTCATTGGCAGAATGCCTATTCATATCCTTTGACCATTAATCAATTGAGGAATGACTCATATTCTTAGTGATTTTACAAAGTTCTTTATATATTTGAGATATGAGACCTTTATCTGAGAAACTATCTATAAAATTTTTTTCTCAGTTTTCTGCTTTCCTTCTGATTCTGGCTACATTTATTTTATTTGTACAAAAACTTTTTAACTTGATGTAATCAAAATTATTCTTCTTACATCTCATTCTGCTCTCTGTTTATTCATAAATCATTCACCTATCCGTAAGTCTGATAAGTAATATGTTCCACATTCTTCAAATTTTCTTGTAATATCTCCCTTTATGGCTAGGCCATGCATCCATTTTGACCCTATCTTGGTAAATAGTGCAAGATGTTGGTTTATGCCCAATTTCTGCCACACTGCTTTTCAGTTTTCCCAACAATTTTACAAATAATGAATTCTTACCCCCCAAACTTGCCTTTACACTTGTCAAATACAAGGTTATCATATTTATTTGCTGCAGTAAATTGTGTGTTTACTATGTTCCATCAAGCTACTCTTCTATTTCTTAGCCCGTACCAGATGGTTTTGATAATTACGACCTTATAATATAGTTTAAGATCTGGTACTGCTAACCCTTCTTCCTTTACATTTTTTATTAGTTCCTTTGATATTCTTGACTTTGTTATTGTTTTTTTCCTAATTCAGTAAAATATTTTTGGTAATTTAATTGGGATGGCATTGAATATATAAGTTAATTTAGGTAAAATTGTCATTTTTATTCAATTGGCCCTGCCTACTCACGAACAATTACTATTTCTCAATTATTTAAATCTGAATTTATTTGTAAAAAAAGGTTTTTTTTAAATATACTTTTGTTTATATAGTTCCTAGGTTTGCTTTGGCAGGGGTACTCAGGTGTTTTTTACTGTCTAGAGTTATTTTAAGTGGGATATCTCTTTCTTGCAGGGTTTTGTTTGTGATATATAAAAATGATGAGGAGGATCTCAAAATTTAAAAAGAAAAGAATGTTAAAAATGAATAAAAATTTAAATGTTTTTTAATAAAAGAATGTCTCTTGTTGCCTGCTTTCACATCAAATATACTTGAGGCTACTGTCTGATTATTACTTTTTAAAATCATTCGACTTCAACAAGACTCAACCTAAAAAAAGCTTCTCCTCTTACAAACTGTGTCCCATGTATATGTAAAATATTCCATGTTGGATATGACTGCAGGGATATCGTTGTTCAATAATCTTATCAAGAAGAAATATCTGGGGGCAGCCGGCCCTGGAGTCAGGAGGACCTGAGTTCAAATCCGGCCTCAGACACTTGACACATGTACTAGCTTGTGACCTTGGGCAAGTCAATTAACCCCAATTGCCCTGCCCACCCCTCCAAAAAAAGAGATATCTGTTCACTAGTGCAATAGAAAGTGTACCTCATCAGCTCCTATGGAGAGGCTCTATGCAAATGATAGAGTATTGATGGAATCAAGCCCTAGACAGAAGTGTCAGATGTGGCATTGTGTCCCGAAACACCACTAAATGCTATGGGAATCAAGTGAAAAAAGCAATTGGGAAATATTTGACTAAATAAATAAAAAATAAAACACAGATAACATTACATTTTAAAACTGGCTCAATATGCAGTCACAGATCCTTATATACAGATTAGTGGCCCCTGTTTCTGTTAGAATTTGACACTACTTCCTTAGAACCCTTCAGGTCCTCCTCATAGTAACCCAAGGCAACACAAAAGATATTGCCCTGGCCATTCACACAGGAGAAACAAAATGGATGAGGAATACACATTGCCCAGATTATGACATTGAAGACCAGGACAAGCTCTGGTTTTTCAGGTCTAATCTTTCTCCAATCAGTTTCCCAGCCATGCCTCCTTCTCCTCCTCCTGAGTGGCACTCCCTTCCCTCCTACAGGATCTGATAAGAATTCTTCGATTCTAGAAACATCTCCCATGCAACTTCACCAATTTTCCTGTGACATGAGAGGTGGAAAGCCAATCAGACGTGCCTAAGTGAGATCCTGTCCCTCCCTATAAAAATATCTGGCCTTTGTCAGTTTCCTGAGCTTCCCTTAAGTGAGGCATGAAGACAGATCCAGGAGCCCCACCCATAAAATGGATAAGAGCTTGCCATAAACCTGTTCCAGGAGGTAGGAGCAGGTCTTGCAGAACCACCATAGGCTCCATCGTTCTTCCTTAGTCAAGGACCATCATGCCTGGGACTCTTTGGAGGCATCCCAGGCTGGAACCTTTCTCTGTCTTGCTTTGGTGGTGTTGTTTGCTGCTCCAATTCGGGAGTGAATATTGCCCTTTTATCATTCCCTTGTTATGCCTGCCTTCCTCTCTGTGTTCCTTTGGGTGTTCCCAGTTAAGCCAGGTGGCCTTCCTATTAGAACAGCCAAATAAAAAGGCTGGCTGCTTTCAACATCGACAAGTTCACTGAATTCCTCCGAAAAGCCTCTCTGAGTCCCAGCAACAGACCACTTTGAACATGTAATAGGTGGGGAGCAGCAACTTCGTCAGTACCTATGTCCTGACCAGGCACCACAGATGGACCATAAAATGTGCCCAATTGTGAATAAGGGGAAATCAGGCCAGATCACATTTAGGAATTGCAAATAGCATTTTCTCCATCTGTGTCTAATAGGATGACTGGGCAATGGGAACCCTATCCCCAGAGCATTCCAACAGCCTGTGTGAAAGCCAGAGGGCCTGCTTCCTGAAAGGCATAATGGTGTGTGATGGAAGGGCCCCTTTCACATGAAATATGAGAAAGCTAGATTATAAGATTAAGGTCCCATTTAACACTCTCTAGTGAACGTTTTGAGGTTTTTAAAACATCTACGAAGTTTTCACAAGTTTTACGCCTCTCAAAGAAACATATTGAGAAGACTTATATTTCACTAGAAAACATTGACTCTTCTGAAAAATTAATCTCCAAACAAAACTTCATTTTTGTCTAATAGCATATAAACACTTTACCATCAGGAATACTTAAGTGACAATTCCCACATTTTCTATGGGCACCAGAGCAAATCTGACCTTGTCACCTCTCCAACCAGACATTCAAACATTGACTGATTCTTACTTGTGCCCTATGGAGTTCTACTGGTTTGTTTATACAGCAATTGAAAAACCACTGAGCTATTACAGAATGCAGTGGGCCTTTGAACCATCCAAGATCACCACATCCTGGCATGGCTTAGTGGACAAGCACTGAACCTGGCATTAGGAACCCTGCATTTGAACCCTGTTTCAGATCCTTGGTATATGCCTGGGGGGTGGGGGGGGGGAATCACTTAACCTCAGTTTCACCATTTATAAATGATGAGGCAGCCAGGTGGCCCAATGGATAGACTGTTGGAATTAGGAACACCAGCATTCACATCCTTCCTCAAACTCTTACTAGCTGTAAGACGGGGAAAGCACTTCACTTTTTCTGGCCTCAGTTTCCTTATCTATAAAATAAGGATGATACTACCACCTACCTCATCTCACAGGGTTATTGTGAGGCTCAAATGAAATAAAGTGCAAAGGGCTATGTAAATGCTAGCTGAGTACGGCAACTGAGCCTGAGCTGAAGCTTGGGGTGTGGGGAGGTCATAACTGGCCACTAGACTGAATGAGTCCAGGCTGAAGCTGGACTTGAGAAGGAACCTCTCCTGATGAGAGGTTTAAAAGATTCACAGAAAGGGAGAAGGCAAGCTGGGGGAAGGCCAGATGGCAGAGCAGAAGCTGGGGGAGAGACAAAGACAAGAAATGGTCCGGGACTCTGGGATTGAGATTTTATGGGCCAGTTGGACACAAGCAATAGTGTTGGGACAGATTCTGAGTTGCTGAAACCTTTCCTCAATGCAGAGCCCAAGGCTGTAAAGTTATCTCTCCTCTCTCCCCTTGGGCTCCCTTATAAAAGCCTGAAGCACTTCCCTCTGGGCACCCAGAAAGTCTGTTTGCTATGCTTGGTTTTAAACATTTGCTTTGTCTTTATAAACAGTGTCAACCATGGATTGTCCACAGTCTCACAAGCCGCAGTACCGATTGCTCGATTATTAAAAGAAGCCCTCTCAAACCCAAACTCGCAGTAAAAAGTCACGGCAAGCAATGTGCTAATTTTCAGCTGTTCAGCTATATAACATTGATTCCCATTTCATGGTTTGGGGAGGGGATTTGCAAGTATAGGGAGGCAGCTGGCGGCATAATGGAGTCAGAAAGACCCGATTTCAAATCTACCCATCAGACACTTCACTAGCTACATGACCCTGGGCAAGTCATTTAACCTCTGTTGGCCTCAGTTTCCTCAATGGTAAAATGAAAATAGTAATAATACCTATTTATCAGGATTGTAGCGAGGACCAAATGAGATATTTGTAAAAATTGCTTACCACAGTGCCTGGCATATAATAGGCTCCATATGACTGCTTATTTCTTTCCCTTCCCCCTCTGGGTCAAGCAGTTTGTGCTAAAAATTCCTAAAGGTGCCTTAAGCAGTAAATAACTGTACTACATGTAGTATACTAAATCTTACTAGGGGCTCACACATTTTTTTGTTGTTGAAAATTCTTTAATAGTGCCTCAAGCAGTAAATAATTGAGAAGAATTTTTATGTACAGTATATTATCATGCTGGGGACTCAAAATACATTTCTTTTTGTCATTCATGAAAGGGATTCATGGGACAAAAAATGTGGGGAACCATTGAACTAGTCTTCACTGGGTGGGGCGGGGGGAGGCACAAGAAAAAAATGGTCATGGTCACTGGTACGGGAAACAAGATTACTAAAGGAGCCTGCTTGGGAATCTCAATTCTGGACCCAGAGGTTGTAAGAATTTCACTGCAATTTCTTCATCCTTGTAATGACTGCCTCATCACTCTGTACCTCAGTTTCCCTCACTTGTACAATAAGGAAAAGACCCCTGGCTTACCTAATAATTGCAGACACTCACACAGTGCTATAATTTTTACAAAGTGCTTTACGTATATTATCTCTTTCAATCCCTGGTACAGCCCTACATACAGGTAAGGAAATTGAGACAGAGTTAAAGCCATTTTTGCCAAATGTTACACACCTAAGTATCAGAGGCAAGTTTTGAACCCAGATCAGCTCCTAACTACAAGTTCAGCACTTTTGCTCACTACACCCTCCCCCTCCCCCCCATCTGCCTCTCAAAACCAATAACCACACTTCACATTTTAGGTCACACTTTAAAGTTTCATAAAACAACTCTGCCATTTCCATGCGACAGTACTGCAGTGCAAGTATTGTCCTTATTTTGCAAATGAGGACCCACGATTACAGAGAGGGGGTGATTGCCCATGGTCACAAATCTCTCCAGGATGTGGCATACTGATCCAAGGTCCCTGACTCAGTTTCAGACCTTTTCCACTTCACCTTGTGTGGGACGAGTGAAGACCTCTCATAAAAGGGAACAAATTAAATAAATAGAAATAAGTAGGATAGTGAGTCCCATTTCTCTACTTAGATATTTTCCCCTCCACAAGTTTAGCTAGTGACCGTAGGCCCCCGAGATTAAGAACAGGTCCTGTGTATTTACCTAATGGCAAGAGGCCTGGAAGAAAGAAGGGTTGAGGTGAATAAGTCAGCAACCATAAAATTCTCTGAGGATAAGCATAAGACACAGGACACTCACCCCCTGTACATTGACCCCAAGATAAGAGAACCTCTGTTTGGGGAAGAATGGATGGAAAGCCGAAAAGCCAGGTGCAATATAGATGTGCAGGATTAGGTAACTAACAACTAATTCCTGCCTGTCACCGATAACCGAACTGTTTGTTTAATCGTCATTGTCATTTAAGACAGATTTACTACCTTGAAATTGATAGTAGAATGAAGTAAGGATGGTGGGAGGTTTATGACTGTGGCCTGCTTGTAAAAATAACTATACTGTTTGCCCCTGGGTAGATTTATCGCGTCTAGATTGTACCCTCAAGGCTTACGTCTGCAAGCTGAGAGGAAGGAGGTGGGGAGGGGGAATTGCGATTAGGGACCTATATAAACACCCCAATTTTCTGTGTCCAGTGCGCTCTGACACTGAGAGGACCCCCAAGTCCTCTCGATGTCCGGGTGGCCCTTTCCTGCAGGATCGTAATAAATTTTCCTTTCTACTTTCACCTTGAGCCTCTGTTGTTAATTTTTGGATTCGTAAAATCCATCCCACACAGTTGGAGGTCCCACCGAGATTTAGTCCTCGCCTGGGAGAAAGCTGTCCCGCTGCGACCCCTGGGGACAGGGTACCCACTCCGTTTTTCCGGAGGCCCTGGGGTTTCGCTGGGGGAGAGCTCTTCCTGGCAGGACAAAAGATCTCGAAGAGAGGAACTCGGAGAAAGTAGAGACGAAATAGAACGGAGCTCCTGATTGTGCTAGCGAAGATTGCAGAGACTGCAGAGACAGCTGAGGAAGCTGGGTTGCTGATCGGTCCGTAAGTGGTGTGCACACGGCCCAGGGCAATGGGGCCTTGGGTGACCGGGAGGGGACGAGAGAGGGAGAGACTAGACAATTGGTGTCTGTAGAGTTCCCTGTCCCCTGGAGTGGGGTGGAAAAGAGAGGGAGAAACTAGACAGTTGGTGTCTATAGGGTCCCTGTCCCCCCGGATAAGACTTTGGGAAGTCTTGAGAAAGGAACAGTGTAAGACAGCTAATATCCCTGAAGGTAGCTCTCTGGGAGTAGGCTTAGAGATGCTGGGATAGAAAAAGAGAAAAGAAAGGAATCTGGGGATGTCTGGCAATCCCCCCTGAGCTTTTGGATTCTTTCTGTGGATTTCTCTCTGTATCTGTCTGTGTTTCTGTGTGAAGAGAGTGTGTTATCTCTAAGAGTGCAGCCCTTTCTTTCCCCTTCCTCTCTGACTGTGGCAGCAGGCAGCATCAGAGAGCGGGAGGGGGAGAAAGAGAGAGAAAAGTATTTTTAGGTGGAAAAAGGGAAGTTGAAAAGGAAGTAATTAACAAAAGAAAGGTCCCTGGAAGGCTGGGGAGAAAAGGAAACAGGTTGAGAGACTGAACAGTCACTCATTAAAGAGAGTAAGAGAAGTGTCAGGAAGATATAACCTATTTGCATGGACAGTGTGAATAGAGGTTTTGAGAGTAAAAGTTTTGGAAACTTTTGGGAAGTTGTAGGAGAAGTGCTCTTTCTTTTTCCCTCCATTCCAAGTTCTGGCCAAATTTGGGGTGGAGAGAAATAAGAAAGAGAGTGGGAAACTTTTCCCTCAGATTTAAGGGAAATGTGTTATTCCTGATTGGATAAAGAAAGTTTTTAAGGAGTGAACACAGGAGTGAAATTCACCCAGGTGAAAGTTAGTTGTCCTGTCTCTGACCGAGCCAGGGCTGCGATAAAAGTTAGAGCAGCTAAAACCTTTTAGCAGATTCCCATCCTGGATCAGATAAGGGAAGAAAGTAATGGTAAGGAATTTGAGATTATCCTCCTCTGATTGGGAAAATGGGGGAGGCAAGCAGAGGAACCTCTCCTCTCAAGCCCCCAAGTTCTTGCCGCCACACAAAGGGACGTGGCCACACCTCTCTCAAATTCATGGGGCATTTTAATTTGGCTAAAGCTAATATTTAAGGTATTGATGTATTAATGTATGTATTTATATATATTAATGTATTAATATATATAAATACCAGAAGTAATTGGATTAATAATTTCTATATGTGATAATCTGAAAACGTAATTGAAGTCATCTTATTTCTAAATTGTATTTTTATAGTTCTCTTAAGCTGTAAATTTGAGAAACCCTTGTGAGGTCTAAATTTTGTCATGCATATGAATTGGTCTTTAAAAAGGGTATGATAAAAATGTGATAGTTTGAAACTGTTATATCTGGTTATGAGCAAGTAATATTACTTTTAAATCTCCATGTGTTGGTAATGAGATTGATGTTTCTATAATCTGAAATTTGTTAGAATTGTATTAGGTTAAGAAGCTGGACAATTGCTATAACCTAAGAAATCCAAGTTTTGTCTTTATCTAAAAGGAAGTTCAGCTAAAATTGTTTTTGCTATAGATCAAGTATTTATACAGGCCCTGTTTAAACAAGAATCTCCTCTTGCAATTTCAGTCAATTCAGGATAGTATAAACTGTTAAGAAATGTGATTTTATAATCTTTACAATGCTAAGAGTATTGGGCCTTAGAAATTAAAATGTTAACACTAGTGATTATGACTCCAGATTTGATTTGACCTATGTTGTTAGAAAAAAAAACAATTCCTCTTATAATCTGGATGTTGTTATATTAAGAATTGAAATTGAGGTTTAACTGAAACAAAGATAAGGCTAATTTAATTGGGTATGTTCTTAACTTAAGAAACTAAGTGTCCTCCACACTGCAACATCTTTTTAACTAAGGAACTTTATAATATCTAGGAATTCTGTATAAATATTTGAGAATGAGGACATCTTCCACCAACTTAGTTAATGAATTCTAATGTTTAAGGGTTAATTTGCTTTAAGGAAAGAAAAAAAGAGATGTTATCATTTTAAAACTTTCCAAATAATTTTCTTCAGAAAAGTTTAGTGAGTATTCTTTTTAACATCAGGATGAAAAGTATTTTTGTGATCTTAAGCAAGTTAGAGCTTACCAGTGTGTATAAGATTTAATTCCTAAAAGTGTCCCTTTCCTCCAGAATGAGTAAGCAGGGACATAAATCCATCAGCCTGTGAGGTTGGTCATTAACCTCTTTGTTTTGTTTAGGAAGCTGGAATGGGATTCCAGTATAGACAGTTATGTCAGTAAGAAGTACTAATTTATGAGCTATTTTGTCTTATGGTTGAAACATAAAGGAAAGCTGAATAATGGGTTTGAGAGATTTGGAAAAGATAAATAAAGGTTTGATTGGAAATACAAAAGGCATATAAGAAGGTCTGGGGACAAATGGGAGTTACTCAAGCCCTTCCTGTCCCCTACATAGTTGTTATGTTGAGAAAATATGAGGAAGTATTTTAGAAGACAGAAAAGATATGTACATTGATTTGATAATTATTAGCTCAATGAAATTTGGGACAGTACTATCTGAAGGACATTCATTTGCTATTTAAGATTCTATGGGACTTCGATTTACTATTATTTTAAGCTCTGGTTACAGGGATAGGTGCCATAAAGCCAATAGTAGAATGACATGCACTACAGGTTGAGAACTACTCCTAAGCCCTGCTTTCAGCATCTAGTGCCTTCTGTTAAGATATATGACATTGTCCCTCTTTTCTTCCATAGCAAATTTATGTTGTCAAGAAGTTTTGTAAACAATGCTATATCTGTTAGATAATAGATAGATACTGGAATATCTCTGAGTCACTATAATGGGATGCAAGAATGAATAGCTTACAATTTTGACCTATATTTCCCCAAATAAATATCATATAGAGATAACATCCTACAGAAGGAGGAAATGATTAGACAAAGATGTAATGTGATAGATGTCTAATTAAATAGGAAAGCAAAATTTGAGAAAATTAACAGGATCAGATTGATTTCTCTAAGAATTATATACAGATGTATATTATTGGTTTATGCTTTGATAAATAGATTTTAAATTTGGATTTTTGCACAAATTGTATAAGATAATGGTAAAAGCAAGATTATTTCTCCTTTATTAAGGTATTTGTCTGATAGTTTAAAAAGGATAGATGAGCTCATTTTTAAAAGATTCTTATACCAGGTACAAGGTTTAGGTAGGGATAGAAAACAACAGGTGATATATATATATAAACTGAAATTCTCTGAAGTTTCAAAAATGGAAAACCAAATTTGAGTGACTGTACTAAGTTATATTAAGTAAGAATTATCCAGTAATTTCAAATGATTGGGTAAATTGGTGCTCTGGTATAGTCATATGAAAGATAATATTCTTTGAAAATATTAATGGGAATAATTTAGAAGTTTGTAAAATAAAGATACAAATGTAAGGTTGAATCATTATCCCATAGATTAAGGCTGGGATTTAAAGTTACTCTGTATCTATGTGGAGTAAGGCCCTTAAACGTTTTAAGGTCATGTAAGAGCAATTGGGTATTAAGACAAATGGTGTAATTAATTACTGGAATTAAATCAGAGACATTTTCAGTTTGGGAGAAAGAATTTCAATGTGTAAGTCTCTTCAAGAGAGATAAGTTGTAGAATATTTTTGCATTGATGAACAAGTTAAATGTGGTTGTTTGAATTTGAATTCATTCCATGGTCCAAAATGTAAAGATGAAGTTAATATTTGAACCTATCATATTTATATGATTTAGTTCTTGAAGAATATCTCATTCTTTCAGATCAGGCACAGTTAGAGGAGAATAGAAGAGTCTGGGAAACTGATGCAAATGTGTTAGAACAATAACTTATAACCTTAATGGGAAGATTTTAGGAACAAGGGAGAAAATGCATGCAAGCTACTTAAGGCTCACTTTAAAGATGTTCCTTAAGAAACTGATTTTTGAAACTTGCCATTCAGAGACTTAATGGGACTGTTAACTGACTGTTTTTCTGAGTTTAACTCCAGGTGTGAATATCAAGGAAGGCTGTCTGAGCCACTGATCTATGATGCAGCAGCAGCCCTGTGAAGGACAGGCGTGGACTGCAGGTATGATTTCATGGTAAAGTTAAGAGAGCAACTGTTCAGCCTGTGCTGAGGTGGGACCCTCTTGACTTGATCCCTTAGCTGAAGCTTGGCAGACTTTGAGCCTGGCTCAATGCAGCTTGCAGTTTGACATAACTTCTACCTGGAGTTGACAGGAAACTAGACTATAAGTTCCTAATCTCTTGGTGGCAAATTTCTATAATCAGAAAGTTTTGTAAGTACAGTAACAGATTTATTAAAATAATTGATTAAGGAACATCTTAGGTTACTATAGGACTGGGACTAGTGTTCCTGTGTGTGGTCCCATATAAATTAAGGGTAGTTTATAAGGGCCTTGTATAAGGTCTTGTAGAAGTTAGGGTCTTTTAATTCTTGGAAGAAAGAAGGAGTAGATCAAGTGCCTGTGAGAATATTATTTGGTTAACATCAAGCTTGTCTAAAGTTTTGTTACAATTAGTCATGTTAAAGGAATGGTTTGTGGTTTATTTTGTAAATGTCATCAAGGAAACATGGCATGACTAAAAGGTTATAGAAATGATAACTCAAAGTTGTGTTGAGGTAACTTTTGTAGGTGAATGGAAGAAGCTGGTTCCTACAAGAAGACAAGAAGAAGAAGAAGCCTCTGTGCTGGAGATGTCTGGAGCAGATGCCAAGGGCCAGAGGACTTCATTGATGATGCCAGACAGCTGTATAGGAAAAGACTTTTTGAATCTTAAAGGGACAATTGCATCATTATTTTCTTTTGGGTGTCTGTATCTGTATTGATAAAGGGGACTGCCCCTTTGATTTATCAATGTGTCAATCAGTCTTTCCCATACTTACTTAAAGGGGTAATGAGTGAACCCCAGAAAGGATCATTCAAACTTATAGACCAGCTACTTGGGCTCAAGATGGGAGCCGAGGGTGTAGAACCCCAATTTATATCCTCAATAGGCTAATTAGACTCAAGGAGAAAATACATCAAGATTGGCGTGAGAGGTCTTCATTGAGCAAATAAAAGAGGAGGGTCTGTGTGGGACGAGTGAAGACCTCTCATAAAAGGGAACAAATTAAATAAATAGAAATAAGTAGGATAGTGAGTCCCATTTCTCTACTTAGATATTTTCCCCTCCACAAGTTTAGCTAGTGACCGTAGGCCCCCGAGATTAAGAACAGGTCCTGTGTATTTACCTAATGGCAAGAGGCCTGGAAGAAAGAAGGGTTGAGGTGAATAAGTCAGCAACCATAAAATTCTCTGAGGATAAGCATAAGACACAGGACACTCACCCCCTGTACATTGACCCCAAGATAAGAGAACCTCTGTTTGGGGAAGAATGGATGGAAAGCCGAAAAGCCAGGTGCAATATAGATGTGCAGGATTAGGTAACTAACAACTAATTCCTGCCTGTCACCGATAACCGAACTGTTTGTTTAATCGTCATTGTCATTTAAGACAGATTTACTACCTTGAAATTGATAGTAGAATGAAGTAAGGATGGTGGGAGGTTTATGACTGTGGCCTGCTTGTAAAAATAACTATACTGTTTGCCCCTGGGTAGATTTATCGCGTCTAGATTGTACCCTCAAGGCTTACGTCTGCAAGCTGAGAGGAAGGAGGTGGGGAGGGGGAATTGCGATTAGGGACCTATATAAACACCCCAATTTTCTGTGTCCAGTGCGCTCTGACACTGAGAGGACCCCCAAGTCCTCTCGATGTCCGGGTGGCCCTTTCCTGCAGGATCGTAATAAATTTTCCTTTCTACTTTCACCTTGAGCCTCTGTTGTTAATTTTTGGATTCGTAAAATCCATCCCACACAACCTCCCATAGAATCCTTTAGCATCAGGGATGTACAGATAGACAGAGCCTGACAAGTCATGTTGTCCAACCCCCTCCTTTTACAGGTAAGGAAATAGGGACTCAGAGAGAGTTAAGTAATTTGCCCAAGGTTGCACAAGTAAGTAAATGGTGGAACCAGGATTTAAACCCAGGTCATTTGGCTCCAGGGCAGCTAGGTGGTGCCATAGTGCATAGAGTGGTAGGCCATGGAATCAGAGTTCAAGTCTGGCCTCAGACACTTACTAGCTGTGTGACCCTGGGCAAGTCACTTAACCCGATTTGCCTCAGTTTCTTCATCTGTAAAATGAACTGGAGAAGGAAATGGCAAACTGCTCCAGGATCTCTGCCAAGAAAACCCCAAATGGGTCACAAGGAGTCAGACAGGACTGAAGTGACTGAATAACAACCTCTGACCACACTCAGCATATTTTCCACTGAACCACACTGCCTTCCTCGATGAGGGCTGTTATTATAAAATTGCTCTGAAGTTCAAATACACAGCTTATTACCTAAATTTCATTACATGAATTCCAAGCATTTCCCATGCTTTTGTTGGATGGGATTTTTCTACATTTAATTTTATAGAAAATAAATGGTGCACCAACTAGTGAGCCTGGGGATCTTTCAACTAAAGAACCAAGTTTTTTATTGTAATGAGATTTATTGTTGCCACTTTTGATGAATGAGGCATTTAAATGCTTATTATGTGCAAAGTAGTTTTAAGTGTTGGGGATACCAATAGAAAAGTAAGATGGTGCCGGCTCTCAAAAAGCTCGAATTCTAAAGCAGGAGACAGCGCATATGGAAAGTTTGGGCTTGGAGTCATGGAAAGGCTCCATGGACATTAGGCTGTAGCAGCAACATAAACAATAATACCTTTCATACATAGGAAAATACACCTCTGGTAAATAAAGGAAATGGGGCACCCTATTAGTTAAGTCTCTTCTCCTCTCTGAGGAGCTTCGGGTCCTCCATTATTAATGGGGAGTCCACAGAGAAGATTTCTAAGATTCCCCCCCCCAACCTGACATCTTGGAATTCATGGGCCAATTTTCATTATACCTACACTTTCTAATACCCCCAACAGCGACCAGAAAGACAAGCCCAGATACACATCATCTATTTGAAAGAAACCTTCTTACCTTGAGGGTGTCACAAACCTTGGGAAACTCGTGGACTTTTATTTCTTCAGTAGTCTGTTGTTGTTAGTTCACAGCCCTGCAGTGGGTTTTCACTCAGAATTAGGTTGCTCATTTATGGTTTCTCCCCAACCCAAGAACTTATCCCTCCTCTGGAACCCCAAGGCTAAGTAAGGCTTTCTCCTCCTCCTTCTCCTCCTTCTCCTCCTCCTCCCAGCTCAGCTTACGGGATTCTTTAAGGCAAAACCTGACAAGTGGGCTGGGGAATTAGTTACACCTGGGTCACGCCCCCTCCGCAAAACTCCACCTGACCAGGCACTATGGAAATTCTGATTCTATTTCCTACTGAAATGGGGGGCCACGAGAGGGGGGAACTGAGAGAGGAATTCGGTCATAAGAAAAGTTATGGAAGAGATTTCAAGGAGAATAACCAGTGAGCAGAAGGAGGGCAGCCCGGTGTAGTTTCAGTGGCTTTTCTGGCTAGCCTAGTGAGCGCAGCTATCTTGAGTGTGGGGCGTGGGATGAGCAACGGGTAATAAAGGACTACAATTGTTTTAATTGACGGAATTTTGTTTTACCCAAATAGAGACTTCTCATCAAACACTCAGATCTCCCAAACAGTTCAGCAAACTAGCCTAACATAGTGGTTAATATATTGCCATCACTACTATAGTGATTGCATCTATTGTTACATGCTGTTTCACACGTGCAGCTTATCATTGCCCAATGAAAAGACAGATTCTTTAATGATTTAGTACATCGTATTTGACCTGAGTTTTGTTGTCTTCTTTGCATTGTCTGTATCCCTTCAAAAAAGTCTTCCCGTATTTGTCTCTACTCTTCATACCTGTTTTCTCTCATGGTAGGGCTGACATTTGAATATTAAAACACTAATCATTGGCCATAACTACAGCTAGACGAGCAAGGAAGGGGCATAGGTGGGAAAAGTCAGCAAATGGGAATTTGTTGGTTTGAGTTGTTTGTAGTTTGATAAAAGAGAATGGATGGAAGGCAACAGAGGTAGCTGTTACGTAGTACAAACTCTGCCCAGTGGCCAGACAGCCAGAGGGTTTAATGGGGCATTTGCCCTATGAAGCTTGTCCAAAATAAGAAACATGTTTCTTCACTTAAAACAAGCAGGGGATATGGTCTTTAAAAAGAAAAAAAGTATGAGGCCAAATGAGGGGCTGCCCCAAATGAAGGGAATCAAGGGTACATCAGACCAAAGGGAAAACCTTAGGCAAGTAAACCCAACTCACTGCTGGACTTGATATGATGCATACTTAAAAAAAAAAAGCCATACATGATACATGCACAGTTTCATTCCCAATCCTCCCTTTCCATCCTTCTTTATACTCAATCAGTTCACCTAGGGGTGCAGTGGATAAAGTGCTTCACCTAGAGTTAGGAACACCTGAGTTCAAATCTGGTCTCCAACATCACCTAGCTATGTGACCCTAGGCAAGTCATCTGAGGGACCAGAACTTAGGCTCCTACTATTGGCTCTAGTCTTAGCAACTTCCCTTAGGATCCTGATGGCTTCATGCCCGCATAGGCTTAGCACCTAGTATAGGGGTTTGGGCCTGGGGCTTTGCATCTAGTAAGGCTTGATCAAAGACACTTAATTAATTTCTCATTCTAAAACAGTAAAAAAGTCCCAACTTAATTGATATTACACTGACTCAAGATGCAGAATAAGACAAGCCTAATTTATTTTGCCTGATTATGCAGATTTGTCACAAGGGTTTTGTTTCTCTCTTTTTTCTTAATGAGGTGGAGAATGGTTTGGGAGGGAAAGCAAGGGTAGAGAAGGAGTGTCCAAAAAGAAATTTTTTTAAAAAGTAAAAGTGGGTCACTGAAGAATAATTTTTTAAAATGCTCATAAGTGAAATTCAGAAGGAATCACAGACAAGCAAGACCAGTTAAAAGAAAGGTAAGTGGGGCAGCTAGGTGGTACAGTGAGTAGAGCACCTGCCCTGGAGTCAGGAGGATCTGAGTTCAAATCCAGCCTCAGACACTTGACACTTACTAGTTGTGTGACCTTGGGCAAGTCACTTAGCCCCAATTGCCCTGCCTTCCCCCACTCCAAAAAAATTATAAAAAATAAAAGAAAGGTAAGCTGTCCATAATTAGAGTTTGTACCTTTATATACAAGCCTATTTCAGCTGTACTTCTTACTTATAAGAAAGTGATTACTTATCCCATGTTTGTTAAGTTCAGAATTTTTTAAAAAATTCTAAAATAATTTAAAAATCTTGAATATTGTATGAAGACAAGGACCAAAAAGCTTGACAATAGAGAAAAGTTGAGAAAATATAACTTCCTCCTTTCGCTGAAGAGATAGGGGACTGTGGTTTTGATTGTACTGTCAGTCACAGTTAATGTATTGATTGGTTTTGCTGAAAAAATAATTGTTTTGTCATTTGGTTTGGTTTGGAGCTTATCTTTGTTACAAGGGAAGTATCCCCAGATAGGGGCCAGAGGGAGAATGGGAGTGATATATTCAGAAATGAAAGTGATGAAAAACCAAAAGGCATCAGCCCAGTTATAACCCTGGCTTTGAGCACCCTCCTCCTCACCTTCCTCACTTATCTCCAAGTCTTCCCTCTGGAAAGCTGCTGAATAAAGTCAAGACTCAAGTTAACGAGGTCTTCAGATAAGCCAGATTTAACCTGGATGAAGAGTCACACCTGAGACCTGTATCTGATTTGGGACTTATTGCTCATTTTCATTAGGTTTCTACATGAGTTGAGGCACTCAGATCTTTGCCTGAGGACAAAAAATTTAGAGGCTTCTAGCAGCATCATTCTGGTTTCATCCCTTGCCCATTCCCTACCCTTCAATTTCCTGGGTGGCATTACAAATGTCCTCCTCCTGAAGCATGATTCCTCCTGGCTCAGCTCCATTTCTGGTACTTGGGCAATTCATGAGCAAGAGGGTTTGAACAAAGCTAATGTACAGCATAGCCTCTTCCAACACTCTTTTTATCGACCAACCATAAAGGGAGATATACAGAAAAATCCCTTGTTCCAGACCCCGCTAATTTAGACGTTGTGGTAATATGAGTCTGCCTTTCCATCACTATGGAAAAAGGATTTACTAAGCAAAGCAATAGGGTAAATGGATTTATAGGAGGCAGGTTTAGCCTATTTAAGAAAGCTCTTGGTAGCACCAATGTAAATATAATTAATATTCCAATTTCAAAAGAGTTTACTTGGCTCATTAAATCAAATGCAATAAGATCTATGGGGGAAAGAAACATGGTCAGCTCATGGTTTGAGTTACTGTATGAATTCATTTGGAAACAGTAAAACTTCATTTCTTCAAAAAATATTCTATAATGCAGATGTGACCATGTTCAGGGGAAATTTGACAAGCTAGAGTGTGTCCATGAGGGTATAGTCAGGATTGGGGGCAGGGGTATGAACTAGTTGAAAAAATTCAGGTTAGATTAGAGAAGAGATGAGGGAGTGGAGGCCATGAGATTTTTTAAAATATATTTTTATTGTATTAAATATTTTCCAATTATATGTAAAACATTTTAGCAATCATTTTTTAAAATGTTGAATTCCAAATTCTGTCCCACCTTGTGCTTCCCCACTCCTTGAGAAGACAAGCAATTTGATATCAATTATACATGTTAAGTCATGAAAAACATTTCCATATTAGCCATGTTGCAAAAGAAAATATGGAGAAAAAAAACAAGAAAAATAAACTTAAAAAAGGCATGCTTCAATCTGTTTTCAGAGTTCCATCAGTTCTCTTTCTCTGGAAATGGATAGCCTTTTTCATCATGGGTCCTTTGGAATTTCCTTGGGTCATTTTCTTGATCAGAATAGCTAAATCTTTCACAGTTGAACATTGTTATAATATTGATCTTTCTCTGTACAATGATCTCCTGGTTCTGCTCACTTCATTTTGCATCAGTTCATATAAGTCTTCCCAGGTTTAGCACCATAGTATTCCATCACAATCATATGCCACAACTTGTTCAGCCATTCCACAATTGATGGGCCACATGATGACTGTTTTGAAGTGTTTGAAAGGCTGTTTACTGAAAGACTGATTACACTTGTATTGCTTTGCCCCAGAGGAGACAAATAGGAAAAAGGCATAAAAGTTGCAGGGACAGATTTCAGTTTGGTTTAAGGAAAACTTTAGTTAGATCTAAAAGGGGAATGAGCTCTCATAGGAGATAACAGCCTCTTCCTACTGGAGTAGAGGCTAGATTATAACTTAACAGGGATAATCAGATGGGATTCCTGTTCAGATATGGGTTGTATTAGTTGGACTCTAAGGTTCCTTCTGACACTCAGATTCTATACAACTTTGCATCAGGAGATGGGTGTCCTAGGCAAGTTGACAGTGAGTCCAAAACTGGGAACTGTATCTAATAATCTAGTATCCTTCCGAAGACTATGTTTTAAGAGGAATGTCAAGGTAATGGGTGGGCGGTGGGGGGACTGAGAACAATGTCTGAGGCCTCTTTCCACTCAAAGTCTATGATCCCTCTATAGTCAGCCATGAATGGACAGAGAGATCTTATACAATCTAATTCAAACCTATCTTTCCAGTCTTATTACACATTATATGTATTCCCCATGGTCAAATGAGATAATAGTGCTTGGCAAACCTTGGCCAGTGACTTGGTTCAGTCATTTCAGTTGTATCTGACTTTTCATGACCCATTCGGTATTTTCTTGACAAAGATACCGGAGTGGTTTGCCATTTCCTTCTCCAGTTCATTTTACAGATGTGGAAACAGAGGTAAACAGGGTTAAGTGACTTGCCCAGGGTCACAGAGCTGGTAAGTGTCTGAGGCCAGATTTGAACTCAAGAAGATGCTCCACCCAGCTACCCTTTCAAACCTTTGAAGGCTATATTATATTAGCTACTATTATCAGCTATTCCTCTAAACACACACACACATACACACAGACCCTTGATGTGTTTTATGCAAACCAAACCAGCCTCCCAGTTTTTCTTACACAGATTTCATTACTTCACCTTTGTACCCCATGGCTGGGATGCACTCCCTCCTCAACTCCATCTCTTAGAATTCTAATTCCCTCAATACTCAGCTCCAGTGCCACTGTCTCCATGGGGGTCTATCTAATTCTCCCTTTTGTTACTCCCTTCACATACTATTTTGCAAATATTTCATATTTATTTGTCTCTGCACATGTTTTTCATGCATTCCTCTCACGCAGGAGTTGTTTGGTTTTTGTCTCTGTATCAGCCCATAGTAGGCACTTAAAGAGAAGGTTCTAGAGCAGAGATGGGGAACCTGCAGCCCGGAGACCACATGAGGCCCTCTAGGTCCTCAAGTGCAGACCTTTGACTGAACCCAAACTTTAAAAGAACAAATCTCCTTAATAAAAAGATTTATTCTGTAAAACTTAGATTCAGTCAAAAGGCCATACCTGAGGACCTAGATGTGGCCTTGAGGCTGGAGGTTCCCCACCCCTGTTCTAGAGGCAATGGAGATATGGTGGAAAGACCAGGGTTTGAGGGAGGGATTTATCAATCTCACAAAAGCTGAATTCAGGGCCTTCATCTAGTTTGGAGGGTCCTGGGAGGCTGCTGTCTGAAATCTTGCTGAGGGTAACTTGTTCTTTCTCTCTAGAATCCCATTTTCCAAATCTTGAAGCCTGGACCAAATTGGCAACCGTCTTCAGTTACTCCAGCAGAACAAAACAACTGATGATTTCACACTTCATTCCAAAGGATTTAGCAGGCCAGAGACACACAGAGAAAGAGACTGACCAGCCCACCAAAAAGAGAACATTATACCTTCTTCCTCATCTCTGGAGAAGAAATTCGTGAGAAAGCTCCTAATCTTGTAATGTTAAACCCTAGATAAGTGAGAGGAAAAAGTTCTGGGAAGATAATCTGTTAAATAAACATAATCCCTTTATGGGATTAGCCAAGGACCCCTCTACATCCCATAGGTTGGCTATGAAGTCACTACAACTTTTCTTTGGAGCTTTAGAAGAAAAAAAAAACATTTCTGATAAGATGAGTAATTCAATGGTGATTTATCCTCTTTAATATGCCAAAATCACAACCCAAAAGTCCTTCCTTGACAGACCATGAGAAATAGTGTGGTAGAATAGACATAGCCCTGGCTAGGTACTCAGGATATATAGGTTCTATAGTCCTGGCTCCGCCACTAGCAAAAGTATTTTCCCTTTGCTTCTCCTAGTTTCTAAATCTGTAGAATGAGAGGAGAGCAGTGTCAGCCTTAGTGATCCCTAACGCCCCATTTCTGCTCTAAATATTCTATTAAGGAGCTTCTGTTTCCTTGTTTCCCTAGCATCCTGTATATCCGATTTACTATCAGGACCTCAGTTTAGGTCCAAAGACCTTTTTTCTTTTCCTCTCCATTTGGCCCATGAGCAGAAATCTTTTTCTCTAGGGTGTTGGTTAAGTCCTAACATACCTTAAGGCTTAGAATCAAATAAAGCAAGGCTTTATGTGTCAGATTAGTCCAGAACAATAACTCTATTGAGCTCCCTGACCAGGACCGATTTTTAAAGAGACTCTGTTAGTTGAATTGAAAGAGAGACTTGATCCAGGACACTGGGGAACTACCACCAGCATTTTAGTTCTGCTCCTCAGCTGTCCCATCCAGGATCTCTTTAAAAGAGAAGGGAGTAAACTTGTAGCCGCACCCAGCGTAGAATTTGTTCTGGAACTCAACCCTAGTATCAGAGATTAGAAAAGGCAAGTTAGACACATGTTGGCTGAAGGTTAGAAGCTTTAAGACAGTTAAGAACATTTGTAAAAGTTGGGCACATGGTCCTAAAAAATGTACCAGATGTGGGCAACTGATAGCCAAAAACACTGTCCACAATAGGCACCTGAACTAAGTGTTGGTTTTCTGTCTAGCCATTCTACTACTCTGCATCTCTTTCATACCTCCGTCTCCTCTAGCTTTCCTTGATCTCTCCCTCTCTCCCTCTTTTCTCTTTTGCTTTGGTGGTTGCTTCCATAGGTGACATATTTTATGGGAAAGTTTGCTGAAGAAACAAAACATGTCAATACAAAAAAAAAAAAAAATAGAGAGATGGCCATCACTGGTCTCTTGTTGGGGTGGCCAGGAGTTGGCGGAGGTAGGAGAAGGATTTCTAACAACTGAGGACGTTGCTAATTTCTAAGAGGTGTATACATGATTCCTTCTTTAAGGGAGAATGTGGTTGTTCGGGAACTGCCTATAGTTAACAAAAAACAGAAACAATGAGGAAAATTTGAATGGGGGCTGATCCTCAGCTGAAGCAGCAGGCTGTATCCTATAGTCGAATAGCACAGACCCTGATAGGCTAAGAGATTTGTTCTCAGGTAATGGGATAAAGTAACACAGTGGCTAGCTAGAGCTCTGGATTCAAATTTAGAAAATCTGTGTTCAAATCCTGCCTTGGACACTCAGTGGCTTGTGAGACCTTGGACAAGTTACCTTAACCTCTTGATTCACCCATCTGTGAAAAGGGTATGATCATAGCCTCTACTTCACAAGGCTGTTGCTAGGACCCAATGAGATAGCATACGTACAGTGTTTTGTATATAAAGTGACATGAACAGTAGCTATCACAACAATCCCTTCTTCCCTAAGCGCCCCTCCTTGAAACATTTTGTTCCTCTCCCTTTCTCACCCTAGGAATGAGTTGTGCATACTAAGTCAGCGCATTTAGCTTTTTTCTTTTCCTGTTTATCAGAGTTTCATTGGATTCTTTGGCTTGGTGGCCTTCCCTCCTCTGGCCACAGCGCTCATTTTTTAGGATCCCCCAGTCCTATCGCTTCTTTTGATCCACCACTGCATAATCAGGGGAGCAAACGTGGAGAACTTGGCCATACCACCAATGTGGATGATGATCCAGAGTGCAGACATATACTTGCAAGGAAATCTGTAGTGTTATTTATTTTTATAGTCATTATTATTATTATTATTATTATTATTGTGGTAGATGCTCTGAGGTAGGTGCTATTATTATCCCCAATTAACAGATGAGGAAACTGAGGCAGACATAGGTTAAATGAGTTGTCCAGGGTCACTCAGCTGTGTTTGAGACCAGATTATAACTTGGGTCTTCCTGACTCCAGATCAAAAGCTCTATCCATCATGCTACCTAACTGGACCAAAGGGAATTATAGATGCAGATATTAACATGTTACCATAAGAGATTTTAAGGCATGGGTAACACCTACCAGTGAAGTCGAAGTGCGTGCAGGAAGGCTGAGAGACCCTCCATGACCAGAAGGATGGCTACAGTCAGAACTGCAAAGAAGGCAAAAATGATGAAGACTCCAATGAGGCCTGCCCAACTTCTCTGGCGGAGGCCACTGCTCATCACCATGGTCCAGAGCACTTCTGACAATTCTGTGAGGCAAGACAGGGACAAGTTTAACCAAGGAATGTCTCTCCTGATAAACACGTGAGGCCATATGATTGTGCTACCTCCCTTCCCCTACACAGGAGGATAGATGCATGGATGAAAATCAGATAGACTGACTTGAGTCCCTAGGTAAAAGCCTTGAAAATCTTCAAAGGAATTTTACCAGCCCCTATGTTCATCTGATTATGGATGTGTTCAAAGGCACCTGGGCCATTACCCTAGATCGTTTAGGTCTGTTTCTTTGTTCTCCTGGATGTAAAAGAACATGGGCCCAAAGCACCAGGGGCCCATGATTCCTTGTGCCCTTCTGTGTCCTTACACATGTCAGCATATTTAGACTTCCTTCTTTTTCTTTCTTTCTTTCTTTCCTTCTCTCTCTCTCTTTCTCTGTCTCTCTGTCTCTCTCTCTCTCCCCCTCCCTCCATCCCCCCTTTCTGCCTCTCTTCCTCTCTCCTTTCTTCCCTCCCTCTCTCCTCTTTACCCTCTACCAATGCAGATCTAAAATTGTCTTGGAACTTATAGACTAAGACTGTGGCTTGAGGGACAGGGGCATAGGTTAAGTCACTTGCCCAGGGTCACATACTCAGCATGTCAGAACCTTTCAGTTAAGAACCATTCTGTTCATCCTCTTTAGTCCTAGACTTTTCCTTTCCTGTTTTGGGGGCAGTACCAGTCCAGCCCTCCTAAAGCCTGAACTCTTCCCAAACCCCACCCCACGCTCCAGAATCATTGACATCTCCCCTGAAACTTATGAAAAGCGAAAGCCATCTCACTTTAGATGTATGTGATACTTTTATAAAGGACCTTTCCCTCTTGGAGAGTGGGTACGAATGGAACAGAAAAGACAAATTTTACTTTGATATACCAGACAGGCACCCTGACTTAACAATACAGAAGTGATTGAGATGATCAGGCAGTAATCACTCACGTGAATGAGCCAGGCTGAGAGCCCAGAGCCGAAGATAAGATGCCGTGTTGGAAATGCAACCCAGGCAGTATTCAATGGTGTGGATAGCTTGGTGGACAAAGACATCTCCAAAATCGAACTGAAATGAACAAGGAAGTAACTATTCTGGGACCACTTCACTCCTTTCCCCCTTCCTATGTTGATTCCAAGGGAAAATGCATAAGAATATAAGCTGACCAACAAGAAAACCGAAGTGTTGGTTGAGTACATATAAGACACACACAGCGGAGAAGTGTTAGCATGAGAACAAGGATATTCCAGTGAAACCAAGACCAGAGAGAATTTCAAGAAAGAGAGGCTGGTCAGCAAGGTCATGAATGCAGAGGTTAAGTACAGTGAGAACCAGGAAAAGGCCATTGGATTCAGTGACTAGTTACTGGTAACCTTTGAGAATGTAGTTTCACCCAGCTAGAGCTACCATTACTGAGCCTAAATCCTAAAGAAATTAAAGAAAGGGGAAAAGGAGCAATATGTACAAAAATATTCATAGCAGTTCTTTTTGTGATAGCAAAAATTGGAAACTAAAGGGCTGTTCTCTGATTGGGGAACTAAATACATTATGGCATATGAATGTCATAGAATATTGTTATGCCATAAGAAACGATGAAATGGACAATTTTAGAGAAAACCGGGAAGATCTCTGTGGACTAATGCAAAACTAGGAAGATGATCTGTACTACAATGATCAATGCAATGATAATGATAAACCCAAAAGAACGAGGAGAAAATGTGTCACTCTCCTTTCTTTCCGAAAGAAAAATGATGAACTTAAAATGTTGAAAGAGATATATATTTTCAGACGTGACTAATGTGGGATTTTTTTTTCCAACAGACTATGCAGAAGTATTGATGAATGTATATTGAGGGCTGCCTTTTTTTTTTTTTTTTTGCTTTTTAATTTGCCCCATGAGGGGAGGGTAAAGGGAAGGTCAAATTATAGCAAGCACATCTGTAAATAAGTACATACAAGTTTATATAAAGGAAATAAATACAATGTATTTAAAGAGAAAGGACACTAACAGTTGGTGGGGGAAGGAATCAGGAAAGGCTTCATGGACTTGAGTTGCATTTTGAAGGACAAGAAGAGAAGCAAAGAATTTTTCAAGATGGGGAAATCTATACGTGTTTTTGGCAAAAAGGGGAAAGCAAGTACAGAAAGAGACTGAAGATGTTAAAGAGGAAAAAGGCTCGAGAGCACAAGTGGATGAATTCACTTTGGCAGAGAGGACAGATATGAAACAGTGATAATAGAAGATGACAGGAGGAAGATTGCACTCGATGGCCTCGATCTTGGTTTGAAAGAAGATTGTGTTTGTATGTGTGTTAATTAAAAGGTGAATTGGGATTCTTATAAAGCAAAATGGTCTAGAACAGTATTCTTATTCTTTTTGTGTGATGGAGCCCTTTGGCAGGAGGGTGTAGCCCATGGACTCTTTTTGGAATAATGTTTTTATTTTGTAAAAGCATCTTAAATGCATAAATAAATACACAAGAATATAAGGAAACTAATTACATTGAAATATAGCTATCAATTTTTTTAGTTCACATATCCCCAGTTAAGAATCCCTTGTCTAGACCTTGACAATACTGCCAGCCATTAGTTATTTTTCAGTACCTAAAATTAACAAAACTGTACTACTTAAAAGAGCTCATAATTCAATTTTTTTTTACTAATTATGATTGTGGTCTTCCATAAGTTTAATTGGATTTGACATTTTACTGTAAAGGCTATAAAATCACCAGTCAGATGATTTTAAAACTTTCATGATACTTGTTAGATTTTGCTTTCTAGCTTGATCACATATAATACCCTTTCCATTCCCCAAAGTACCTCTCCTTCATGGTTGTCATGTTCCCCATGGGCACCAGCAGAATTCTCCTTGCTGACACTCTTAGGCTGACCGTCCGCCTCGATTTCTATTGTGGCGTCCTGATTGGTAATAAGGGCCTGCAAACATCAGAGAACCAACAAACATGAAAATAGCAACTTAGGTTTTCCTTTCATTAAACTAAATTTACCCTTACAACCTATATAAGAGGAATGTGTCACGCGCATAACTACTACACAATCTAGGTAATTCCCACAAATACTGTAATTCTATCATCAAAAATAGAATGGAGTTCTTTTATCATAACAAATATTTATTCAACATTTCCAAAATGATGTGGTGATACGTTAGGTTTAACCAAACAATATAAAAATTTTATCAATGTAAGGAAGAGGAGTAAAGGGAAGAGGAAAGAGTGAGAGGGGTAAACAAAGGCACACTGGCAGAAATATGGAGGACAATGAATAGAGACAAGTTTGGATGGAAGCTAGAGTCCATGGAGCAAAATAATATGAAATAAGGACAGAGATTGGACCTATGACTTCATCAGCAAAGGGCATGCCCAAGTGAGGAAATTCACTTTACCAACACAGGTCAGCAACTTCTGTGCAATCTACAATTCATTCATATAGCCAGTATATGTTAGAGGCAAGACTTGAATCCTGATAGCCATGGCTCTCTAATCATTAGGCCATGTTTCTGAAATAAAGTTGGCAAACTAGGATCATAGGAGGTCTTGAATGCCAAGCCAAAGGATTTAAACTTTTATTTGGTAGGCAACTGAGAATGACTGAAAAGTTCTGTGTGGAGGAGTGGAATGGAAAAAGTTGTGCCTAAGATTCTTCTGGGAGCAGTGTGAAGAATAAGCTAGACGTGGGAAGACCTCATACAAGATTATTGCAATGGTCCAAGGCTTCTGCTGGTGGCAGTAGAAGAGGGAGGGATACAAGAGATAATACAACGATAGAATCCACAGGACAGTGGAGAGAGGGAGGGACAATGAGAGAAAGTTCTTTATGAAGAGATAAAATAAACATGACAAACTGAATCTAAAAACAATTGCAATAGCCTGGAAAGTATGTTATCCCATTACATGCCACTCAATCATCCATACTTGTAATAGAAAGTACAAGTGGTTTTTATTTGATTTGGGGATACATCATGGGGATTTCTTCTTTTTTTCCTAGAAGGTTAACTTTCCTAATTCAGTTACTAGAGTGAGGCCTCCCCTGAGTACACACATGCAGTTAGCCAAAGGATAGAATAAATAGACAAATGGTTGGAGATACTTGCCTGAAATTAACCTTAGGCCATGGATAATACCCAAGACTAGGAATCAAATGTATTTAACTTTGCTTATGTTAGTTATGTCCCACAGATCTTGTGACATAAGATACCTAAGTAACTTATTTTTCACTTTAGGCTAATAATGAAGAACTCCTTAATATGAATGATATAATATAGCAAAATGCAGCCTTATTACCCCAAATGAATAAAACTGAATGGTATATATTTAAATAAATCATTTAGCACCATTTCTAGATTCCATACACTATCATCAGGTCTAACTTTGAAAAACTGTGCTAATTGGTGCCTCCACTCTTAGACCTCAGGTGGCACGATAGAACCAATCAAAACAGTCCTTATCCTCATGGAACTTACAGGGATTGGAGCAAGAGAAAGTAAAAGTACTATTAATACGAAGCTAAAATGATGAGCTTGTACCATGTCCCTTAATCGGCAGCCTCAGTCATGCCCATTTCTTCAGTATTTATCAATGTAAACCAAAATGTGAATGAAGAAGCTTACAAAAGGTAGGCCAGTCCCCAAGTATTTTCCCTTCAGACCTAAATAGCTACTTCTCTCTGATATGGCCATTCTTGCATCTGAGAAACACAAGATGTATTCAGCGGTCCTTACCTGAGATCTCTGGTGTCTGGCTCTGAGGATAAAAGGCTTAATGAGGAGCATCCAGGGGACAGCAATCAAAGCGAAAATAACCAGGAAGCTCTGGACTTCTTGCTATCACAGACCAAAGAAAGAGATGCTGTTATGTTACTATAGCTACATAGCTATTAATTATGCCACTGTATCATATCAGGTGGCAATGACTATTGTCACATTATCCATCATTCTCCTATTATGCGTACATATAGACACACATATGTATACATATGTATGTGTGTATATTATATCAATACATATATATATATATATATATATATATATATATATATATATATATATATATATATATACACATAAATAAAAATTTTTTAAAAAGAGGCACCAGGCATTTCATGGATACCATTTGTCTCTGCCTCATCTCCGGAATAGGTGGTTCTCCTCCTGTTTCAAGCAGGGAAAGTCCAACTCAATGAGAGAAGAGATCTTAAAAAGCTTGGAGGTAAAGGCAATAGGGAGGTGAAAACTTAAACCTACCTGTCCAAATTTAATATACCCATCAGACTTTGAGAGTGCCATATTTAATTCCCTATCCCCTCCCTTTTGTGTATTACCCTTTCTCTGGGTTTTGTTTTGTTAAAGCAAAAATGTGAGTTCCACCTTACCTTCCACCCCCATCCCATACACACAATTTCTCTCTTGTAAGGTCCTTCTACTGGAAAAAACAACAAGAGGCCTTCTAAAGGCTTAGTCAGAACTGACAAGGAGTGAGTAATACTGTTTTCCACAAGGAACAGAAAGAATCCTTTAGCACTGCTCACACCTCTTCAACTGTTCTCACCAAGCTTTTAGCGGATCAGGCAGGGGAGAATTATTCTCTGGTAGGAGTCTGCAAAGGCCGTCATGTTTGCCAGCAGTGGGAGCCACTTACCCTTATGGTTCCCACCCTCCCCCTAGTTTTAGCTGTAACATACCTGCTCAAAAAAAGGGGTGGGGGCGTGGCGGAGAAGATAAGAGATTACGTGAATGTGTACCTGGGATTTACCGAATCATTACTCAAATCATTCACTTCAGCTCTTCCCTACATGCCCTTTTGTGGAAATGACTTATAGGACAATCATAGTTCAAACTACAGTGGGAAGGACTTAGCTCTCTATTCTAGCTTCATCTATACAAAGTAAAGGATATGGGACATTTCACCAGAACTATACAAAAACCTTTAATCTTATTTATGTTAAGGAGAGGTGACTCTAACTAAGGCCAGCCAATATCTACAGTGGTGGTGGTGGTGGTCGAGAGAACAGAAAATATGCCCATATTGACTAGCCTTCTATGTTCAAGGACTTTTTTGTTTAGTAAAGGCAACTTTGATTAATGCTGTTAGACCTTGAGAGTAGGTGATGAGTTGTGGTTTCTTGATATGAAGCATATGACCTGGGATATCAATCCAATAACAATTCCATTTCTCAAGAGCAAATTTCCTCTCAAAGAGTCTAGAACACGCCTTTCAAATTTCAGGGGCTTAAAAAATGTTTTCTGAATTCCAATTTCATTAATATAAAGCAGTCTCTACAAGCATACCAAAAAGGCACAGGCACTCCCATGGCCAACATACAAGTGAAGAGATATGAAAAGCCAGTGGCAACATCAGTTTCTAATACAAACTCATTTGTGAAAAACTACAGGGAAGAAGAGAGACAAATTACAAGCATTGTTACTTCACAAAACGGTGATAAGCAATGAAAGGGAAACGAACCCCTAGAAAATGTCAGGAAATCAGAACAAGACATTAATAGATTACAGTAGCAGAAAGAACACAACACATAGGCAGAAATGAGACAGATTAGTTAATGATCCATTCTCATCCCCCATGACAGTGGTGCTACCACTTTTAAGTTCATTTCACTATCCAATGTACTAATGAGGACATGGAAATGTAGTTACATAAGAGTGTCTATACCAGAAAACATACAAATACAAGAATATGTTCTCGTTCAGTTTTCAGTTTCTCAGAGTGCAAGACACCAAATGGCTAATTTAAAAAAAAAAGAAAAGCACTGATAGTATCACTACAAAAAAAGAAAAGAAATTGAAAGTACATGGAGAATTGCCTTCTTTCTCATCTCTTTAAAATCGTTATAAGAAACCTAATTTTAACCCCAATACTGCCCTACTGATACTATCTAGCTGCCAACTGAGGTGCCTGTGGGATATTTTTTTTAAATTGGTGCCCGAGAAATCTGTAATGAATTATCTAAACCTTTTTTGAACCCACTTATTTTTTTAACCTGAATCTCCAAAGAACAAAAATTGCCAGTGACCTAAAGGGTAATGGAGAAACTCAGAGCACACCGGATGACAGTTATCAAAGATGACTTGTCCACAAAAACTTGTAGAAGGAAAAGTAGTCAGAAGATGTATGATCAGAAAGGGAGGTGGGCGGTTTTGTGTCAAGATCAAGGGGTAACACAGGGATACCCCAATCTAAGTGCTGCTGCATTGGTACAGCACATACATTGGTCATGAAATGTCAAAAGCCCCTCCCTAAAGTCTTGCTACATGTGAGACCTGCTGTGGAAGATGCATTTAAGAATGGAAACAAGAATCACATAGGGTAAGAGAAATAGGTAGCTTGTGAACAGAACTACTGGAAGGAGAATTCCCACCAGTAAGATTAAATGAACTACTGAAGTATTTAATCAAAATGTAAGTAGTTTAAATAGGAGTGTCTTGTTTGGAAATTTATTCCATATTTGATTTATCAGCATTTGTTATGAATGTTGTTTAGAAAAATAAAAGATCTGTGTCCTGCGGGGGGGAGGGAAAAAGGTATCATGAAAAGGAAAGGTTTTAAAGCTCCACTACAGAAAATCATTTAAACATGTGAAGAAAGTCAACTATTATCTAAAATAGGTCATCATGAAAGTCATATGTTAGACCAAAGATAGAGTGACAACCAAGTGTCCAAGCTTAACTGTGATGTGCACAGGCTGTGGGGTGAGGTCTGACTTTACCCAAAGGAAATAGCAAGATGACTGTGATATATTCCAATTATCAAAAGAATGGAGGAGTATCTTCTACAAATGGAGTTTACAGAGCATCACTGAATCACTTAGTATTGTTTAATCATCCCTGGAACTTGCTCAATGAGAAGGCAGCCTTTGTAAGGGTAACTCTCAATTTAAGAAATCTTGATATACCAAAATCCATTTATAAAAACAGTTCAAATGGTGGGATGAGGGCGAGAAGTATTTCTCATTGGATCGCAGAATGTTGCAGCTGGAAAGGATGGTAAGATCATAGGTTTAGAGTTGAAAGGAACCTTAGAGATCATTTCGAGGCCAGATCTCCCTTGTTTCCAGGTCTAGCACTCTATACATCGGGCCATGTTGCCCCTCTTCCTTAGAGGACATCTAGTCCAGTGATGTCAGACTGAAATCCAAACTCTAGACCACCTAGAAACTCTAGGTCATCATCATCTATGTTGTATTGTGTGCCCCAATTACATTTTAATCTGGTTCTCTGCTTACTAACACATTAAGCCCTGTAGGTGGTGAGTTGTACACTTCTGAGTCTAAACTTGCATTTTAAAGAAGAAACAATTAGTGCCCAGAGATAATGTGACTTGACCAAGGACATGCAGGACAGGATTTTAAAGCCAAGTCTCTCCTAATTCAAAAATGCAAAAAAAAAAAAAAAAAAGTCCATTATTTTTTATTTCCTATAAGCTTCTTTTAGGTATTGACCTCTTCCAGGTCTATTTAAGTACATAATGGATTGTTAACTACTTGATAGAGGTGCTGCGATGGGTACCTCTTATGCAAAGTCTTTCCTGATCCCCCCAATTGCTAGCCTTCTCTCTCTGGAAATTCCTCTGTACAGCCAAGTACTCAAGCACATGTGTTATTGCCCAGTAAACTATAAGGGCACAATGCCTTACACATAGGATGGGCTTAAGGGATGTTTATTGAATTGAGAAACTTGACACTTAAGCATTGGGAGATGGTCCATCAAAAAACAATTAGAGATACAACAGCCTCCATTTGTAGGTGAGGAAACTGAGACCCAGAAGTGAAATGACTTGTCCAAGGTAACATCCAATAAGACATAAACATCTACAGTCATTTCTATTTAATGATCTATGAAACGGATCCCTGGAATGAGTACAGAAGCAATGGAAAATGGAGACTGAACTCAATTCAGTTTCCCTTCTTTGGAGGCAACATTAATACACTGGGCTCGGGAGTCTGAGGAGCTGGATTCAAATCCTATTTGTGATGTTAACTGCCTATGTGTTCTTACATTAACCTCACTGAGAATCCATTAACTCATCTGTAAAATGAAGTGGTTGGACTAGATTGGCCTCTGAGGCCCCTTTCAGTTCTACATCTATGGTCCTATCATCCTAATGCACACAAATACAATTCATATCAACTTTTCAGTAGCCTAGTTGTTTAAATTAAAGAATATTTATCCATAATTTCAAATTAAATTTTCTTTCAAATGTACAAGGACAAAAATGAATACCTGATGGGCATACAAGGGCTTATTGGTTGGGTCACTGTAATTGAACAGGAACATGTTGATGAAATGAATGAGGATGCTTGGCGCACTCCGGGATGTGTAGACATCATACTGGCACCATTTAAAAATGACCATGAAAACAAGGTAGCCAAACAGACAAAGAATAAAGATCATCTCGGGGATGAATTGTAGAACGATATTTATAGTTTTCCTGAAGTATCTGTAAAAAAAAAGAGTAGGGTGGAGAAGAGATTAAAAAAAAAAAAAACCAGAAGAATGTGTTCTCTGTAGGGATCCTGGATGACCTGCTTGGATGAAATCATAAGCAGTTCCTAAGCTAATAAAGTAACTCAGCAGAGACTTGGTATTCAACTCATTTTCCAGACTTCGTATTTCAAATCATGGCAGGTCTCCATGATAACTGTTCTGCTGCCTAGCAAAATCATTCATTATAAGGCTCACCATGGGACTGGAAATCGCTTGAAAGCTTAAAAGAAGTGAAAAAAAAAAGAGCAAAAAGAAAAAAAAAGTGGAGAAGAAAAGGAAAAAGAAAACATAGATGGTGAGATGTGGTAGGGTGGGGAAGAGAAAGTCAATGAGTGGCATTAGTTGCCCTACTACCAATATCTATGTCATAGGTTGGTTACTCTGGCTTCAAAGCAAGGGTTTTTAACCTTTTGCGTGTAATGGTGAAGCCTCAGAATAATGTTTTTCAAATGCATAAAATAAAATTTGTAGGGTTATAAAGGAAACCATGAGGTTATCAAAATCAGGTTCACTGACTCCTGCTTTTAGAAGGGTGACAACCTCAAAAGTAGCTTTGTAAGTTTTCTTCTTTAGGCTCTATGGACCAGGAGTTCAGTATTAACAGAGCAGATATCCTTGAGGCTAGTCAGAAGCCTTCAGACTGGAGCTCCAAGAAGTTTGCCACCTTGGATAATGTGGGCAAGAAAAAGTCTGAGAAAGGTAGTAGAACATCTTATGCCAGTTGTGTTTAGGGGAATTTGCTTAGGATCATAAGGAAGAGAAAGCCTCATGTGAACATCAGCCCCAATCCCCTAAATCCATCATTTACCAGGCCACAGCCTATTCATGGCCTCCTGGACACCCAAATAGTTCAAGCGCTGCCTAGCTAGGAACCACACCTATGATAAGGGGCAAGAGGAAGAACCAATTTAAACTAATTAGTTAATTTTAATTATTAGCTAACATTAAACTAATAACATCCCTATTGCTAGACCAGCCAAGAAACCTGTTTTACTAATCGCTGCCAATTTTTCTTTCACAATGGGCCTCAGTGGGTAAAACATTGACCTGTCAAATAGTTGGATCCAAAAATTCAAATAAACACATGACATAAATGTAGAACTTACATGTGGTTGAAAAGGCTAAGAATAACCCCAAAAACCATGTGGACGATCCCCAAGATGACAGACATCTTCATTTTATACGAGTTCAAAAATGTGAGTTTATTTGAAGCCATATTCCAGACCTAGGTGGGAAAGATAGAAGTAAACATATCAGAAAAGGGCTTAGGAAAGGTTATTTTTTTGTTTTTGTTTTTTAAATTGGGGCAGGGACTAGGCCTTCTATTTCTTCATATTCCCTGGTAAAAAAAAAATCCACTGGGTAACTAATCAAAAATTGTTCTGTTGTATTCAAAATACATTGTAAGGATTCAGAAGAAAAGGAAAGGAAAAACATTCTTTCATATAAGAGTTATATCTTTCCTATTTTCTGGGGTTTTTTTCCCATCTTCTTTTCCATTTTCTAGGTGCTGGCCCTGGAATCAGGAGGACCTGAATTCAAATCTGGCCTTGGATACTTACTAGTTGTATGACCTTGGGAAAGTCACTTAACCCAATTAGCCTCAGTTTCCACATCTGTAAAATAAGCTGGAGAAGGAAATGGCAAACCACTCCAGTATCTTTGCCAGAAAATCCCCCAAAGGGTTTGTGAAGAGGAGGACACAACTACAAAATTTCTGTTAGTAATACCAGTCACTGATTCTTGAAATATGGAACTCATTTTAACCCCTTCCTCTACCACAGGAGCAAAGTAATTCTGTTGTACAGATAATCCAGAAACTCATTTGAAAATGCAACCTCTTTTTCTTCTGAGTACAATTAGCCACAAGTCTTATAATATAAGCTTTGGAAATGCAAAAACGTGAGGAGAATGGATGCCAACCTATTTATTCAGCAAGATTTGGGTGGAGGGAAGGGTCTGCACCTTTGATTTAATTGTCAAAAGGGACTCACAAATATTTTCTCTACCAAAACAGATCAACAGCTACCCCGCAATTCACAGCCTCAGAAATGACTGAGAGGTGTTGTTACATGCTCAGGACGACACATACAGTCAGTTTGTGTCAGAGGCAGGAAGTGAAGCCGGGTCTTCCTGGATGCTCAGGACGTTGGATAGCGGATGACTCCATCCGCTTTATCACTTTGCCTCTCAAGTTTACATGACATGGTAGAAATAAAGCATAGTGTTTAAATGTAGCAGACAATAAATGTCCATCAAATGGATTTTTTTAAAAACCCCTGACAAATGCTTTTTCCCGCTTTACCGAAAGCAGACTCAGAAAAGGCAAATGGCTGGCATTAATTGGAATGGGAGAGAAAAGAGAAGTTGGTTTGGGATTGTTTGAGAGCCTGGTGGCTTTTTTTCCTACTGTAGATAAATAACTGGTCTTACCCTCTTTAAAAACTTGAATTATTATACTACCTAAAGTCCTTATTTATAATGAAAATTATATTTCCTATAGTAATGTAGAGAAAATGGACAAATTAGAGTAGAGAAAATTAGACAAATTAAAATCTTTAAATTAGTATTTTCAAACATCTTTGTTTTCACCATTCGTATGGAATCATAACTGTGAAATGTATTAAAAGGCAGGTAAGGAATCATTCAAAACTCTTAATTATTCAATTTCATTACTTGCTAACAATAAAAATTTCTGGTCACTTTGTATGATTTAATTAATCAGTTTGACTTTTTGTAGCCTTGTATATATCTGCTTAAACTTAAGAAATCTGTTGCTTACCCTATATACCAGAAATAATAAAAGTTTTGTTAGCTAAAAAAATTATTCTAGAGAAGCTTACACCTGCAGGTCAAGGTTATTTAATGACCCCAGGCACGAAAGTATTCATGAATTGTGACACCCAGAAGGAAGTGGAGTAAGACTTCTTTAGCCTAGGGCCAATGCCTTGAAGCAATGGTTTTCTACTCACTTCCAATTGTTATCTCTAACCCCATTCCCTTCTAGGTGCTAGTGCTAGTAAAGAACCCTCTCAGGAGAAACTCACTTTTAATTTCATCACCTGCCTCTAACTCAAGCCTCTGTAGACACCACCTCCTTCAGCCTCCTCTCCCCTGATTGGAGGGCTGGAGGGTAGAGTCTCAAACTCCTCCCCATGCCTTCCTTTACTGGACTACTGGACAACTGGATTCTCAGCTCACTCCACTTTGCTTCTCTGCCTGATTTCAGCTCCCCTGGTATCTCCCTCCCTTTTTTGCTTCTTATGTGTCTTCTTCCCAACCTCCCCCTCCTCCACCTCACCTCTTTAGATTGTAAACTCCTCGAGGGCAGGGATTATCTTTCTTTTTATTAATTGTATCAGCGGCATTTAACATAGACCTTGCACATCTTGTTACCGTTGTTTAGTTATTTGCAGTCCTGTTGACTGTCCATGACGTCATTTGGGATTTTCTTGGCAAAGATACTAGAGTGCTCTGCTATTTCTTTCTCCAGCTCATTTTACAGATGAGGAAACTGAGGCAAAGAACATGAAGTGACTTTCCCAGGGTCATACAACTAGTTAAGTATATGAGGCTGAATTTTAACTCAGATCTTCCTGACTTCAGGCTCTGCCCTCTATCCACTCCACCACCTAGCTGCACCCCTGGCACATTACTAGCCTTTTAATAAAGTATTACCCCTGAAACTACCAGGACAGAAGCTCATCGATAAAAGTCTGGGCTTGGAGACTTGAATTCCTTCCTTCAATAACTATTGGTTGTATCCTAATCTCTTTCAGTCTCCACAACCTCATTTGGAAACTGAGGGTAACAACCACATTGACCTCACAAGGTTGTTGTGAGAATGAAATGAAATAACTTATATAAAGGACTACGAATCTTAAAGCGCTAGCTCTAATTAATTTAAAATTACTACTCTCGCTACTACTCCATTGTCCAACAATGTGACCTCCCCTTCCTGAAGCTGTGAACTCACAAATATGCCGCATGAAAATCAGACAACAGAAATTCTAGTGCACTGGGCAGCAAATAGAGACCACTATTTTGGGGAAGTCTAGGCTCCTTGGACATAGTAGAAAAGATACCTGATTTATAATCAAAGGCCCTTGATTCAAATCCTGGACACAGCTGCTAATCACTCTGCTTCTCTCTGGGCCTTCCACTTCCATGAGGAAGTTAGTGGTTCTTAAGATGTGATCCCAGGATGCCAGGGGCTCCCCAAGACTCTTTCAAGGAGTCCAGGATTAAAAACCATTTTCATGATAATTATAAGATGTTTTAACTTCTAATATTATAAATATCAATAGTTATACTTCTTTGGAAGGGGGATCCCCAAAAAATGTTAAAGAGTTTAAAGGGGTCCTGAGGCCAAAATGTTTGAGATTACTTAAATCTTCTTGAACTTCAAAACCTACCATTTGAAGAACTAGTGAGGGGAAGGGTAGTCTGATTGGAAGGAGACCTGTAGTTAGACATGAAGGCCAGCAGGTCATGGGGCAACAGCTGCAAAAAAGGAGGTGAGACCAGGTTGCCACCTCCAGAGGGTCTCAGGACTAGGCTTCAAGTGACCACAGCCTGAGTAAGCCCTAGATCAGGGAGATATTTAGGGAAAAGATGATCCCAAAGGCTCTGCTCCCATTCAACATTAACACCACTATTGCCAACACACACACACACACACACACACACACACACACACTCACACTCACACACGCCCTAGGATTGGCAAATATATTTTTAGAGGAAATAAGGTCCCACGCTCCCTCCTTCCCCTAACATAGACCAAGCAAGCAAGCAAGCATTTATTAAGTGCCTGCTATGTGTCAGGCACTGTTTTCGGTACTGGAAATACAAATATTAAGAATGAAATTATCTCTTATCCTTAGGATCCAGAACCGTAAGCAACCTAAGAGACCATTTAGTCCAACTCCTGAATCTTACAGACTGCCTGCCCCCCACATCTGCCTGTTGATGCTCAGAATTGCCTTAACAGGAAACAAAGCTTTTTATTTTACAATGAAATGAAAGATTTAAACATAGTTGGGTTGGTGGGAGGGTGTACCCTAAAACTAGAAAGCCTGCAGGGAGAATGGGAAGGCCTGGGGCAAAGGCTTTTTGCCTGTCTCACCTTGCCTGGCTCATCCCATTTACCTCTAAAACTGCAGGACCAAGAGCCATGTTAGGTGAAGGGCAGAATATTTGCTGCCAACATCTCTGGTGATGGCCCCTTAGAAATTATGGAGGTTTTTTTGGAAAGCAAGGCTGCCACCTTGTGGTTGATGCATCGAATAACTATATGGCTTTTGATGGATGGTCTCTCACCAATCCATTTTGATTTAAAGGTAGGGTCAGGAAAAACAAAACAAAACAAAACAGTGTTTCACTAAAATCTAAACATTAACATATATGTCCCATCGTTTCCCAGAAAGTTTTATAAATATACTTTCTACAAGTCACTAAGTCACTCTAGATGAGCCCCAGCCACGGCTAGGGGATCTCAGAAACAAATAGTAAAAACTACCCCTATGCCTGGTTCATTTCCACATATTATCTCTTTCAACAAGGGTAGAAATATTAATTCACCGAAGAGTGCAAGCCCCTTCTCCTTCTTCCTCTTTCAACGCGACTTAAAAGAATACAGTGTGGGTTTCTAATACTAATAAATGATATCTAGAGCTCTTGAGGTTTGCAAGCAAGTGTGCTTTATGACAACCCTTCAATGCAGATGTTAGTAGGCAGCTAGGTGGTACAGTGAATAGAGAGCACTGGCCCTGGAGGCAGGAAGGCCTGAGTTCAAATCTGACCTCAGATACTTACTGGCTGTGTGACCCTGGGCAATTCATTTATCTTCTGTCTGCCTCAGTTTCCTTATCAGTAAAATGGAGATGATAATAATAGCACCTATTTCTCAGGGTTGTCATGAAAATCACTTAGCACAGTGCCTGGCTTATGGTAAATGCTAAATAAATGTTAACCATTACCATTAATTAAAATGAGAGAATATTTGTAAAACACTTTGCAAACCTTAAAGTGCTATGTACATGCTAGCGATTACAGGTCCCATTTTACAGATGACTAAACTGAGATTCAAAAGCCAAGTCACATGATATTTTAATCCACATCTTGCTGATTTACTCCTGAGGCTATCACCGGTTTATCTATAACAGTGATCAACCACATTGGTATAACACTTGAAGGTTTTTAAAGCACATTCCTCACCGCCACCCTATGAGAAAGAATAGAGTACAAGGGTAAATGTTTTATCATTGAGGGTGGTGAGGTGGAGGTAAAGTGACTTGCCTCCGATTTATGAGTCTTGATTCAACCCACTTCTCCAATAGACTACTGGCCTCTCCCTGGCTCGTCTTTCTCCACTCCAATTCATCCTCCATTCAGCCGCCAAAGTGATCTTCCTTAAACACAGGTCTGACCGTGTCACCTCAACTCTAGTGGCTCCCTATTACACCCAGGATCAAATATGAAACCCTGTTTGGCTTTTAAAGCTCTTCACAACCCAGCCCCTTCCTACCTTTCTGGCCATCTTACACATGACTTCCTTCTGCATGCTCTATGATCCAGGGCCACTGGACTTCTTGCTGTTCCTCAGCTACAACACCCCATCTCTCCACTTCCTTCTGTTTCATCGTCCTCCGTGCCTGGAAGGTTCTCTCTCCTCATTTCAGACTCCTACCTTCCCTCAGGACTCAGTTCAAGGTCCACCTTGGGCAGGATGCTTGTCCTGGACTGTCCGTCCTCCTCATCTGCTCACAGTCCCTGAAGGCCCTCTGAAATGCTCTCCCACTGTGCATAGCTTCTTTGTCCATAGTCGCCTACGTGTTGCCTCACAAAAATGTGAGCTCCTTGAGGGCAGGAGCTGTTTTGCTTTTTCTTTGTATCCTCAGCAATTGGCACAGAGTCTGACACAGAATAGGCACTTAATAAATGCTTGTTGATAAGAGTGGATTAGCTCCAGCCAATTCATTGTTACTTTAGTCTGCATGTAAGCATATTTATGAGTGTGTATATAGTAAAATAGATGAATATAAACATTACATTTCTATATATACAATGCATTTGTATAACATTCTAATAATGTGCATATGATAAATATAATGTATATATTCAGTCCATGTTACAGTATGTATACATCACTGCACTGTTCATATTTCACAGACACCTATGTATGTGCCCCACAACTGGCATATTAAGGGTAGGATCAATCTGTCTTCTGGTTTTAGCGTCTTCTGGAAAAACGAAGGACACTCAGCAAACACTCAGTGACCAACCCCAGAGGAACTGCTGCCAGAATTTGGGACCCAAATAGACATCCTTACCGGGTCAATCCCAAACGGGTATGGATTTCCAGAGAATACTCCTGGGACAGCCGGATCCAGCTGCAAAATTGGATTGGTTTCCACCAAGTGACTACTGCAAAGAAACAGAAGGAACAATTATGTGACAGGAAAGGTATCTTCTGGCTAGCAAATACCAAGACAAGCCTGTCTCTGAAGAGATCTAGGTACCCTTACCAGAGAGGTGGACTTAAAAAGTTATGAAGTAATGGAATTTCTGTAGATTCAATAGTATTTGTCTCCTTCTTTCAGAGAAGATTTAGGTTCCCTTTCGATTGACTGGTACTCCTAGACTCTAGATCAAAGGAAGTCAGGGGTGGACCCTATTGTAAGTGAAGACTAATCCAGTCACTTCTAAATTCAAACAGTGGTTTATAATGGCTTCTTCCCATGGAGAGAGGATCTTATAGGAGTCTCTATATTACCAGGAGTTCTTAATCCGGGGTCAGTGAAATTGTTTTCTTGACTAATATATTTCAATATAATTGAGTTCTTTTGTAATACTATATATTTTATTTTATACATTTAAAAAACGTTCTGAGCATGGGTCCATACCAGACCACCAAAGAGAGCCATGTCTAAGTGGCTTGCTTCTCCTACTATAATGCAAGCTCCTTTGTACATAGGAGCTTAATAAATATGTGTTAATTGTTGATTGGTTTGTATTCTAAAATATATCAACACATGCCTTTGTAGATTGATTGAATGAACAGATAACAAACATCTGTTAGTTCTAAGAGGAACTACATTGGCTAATCAAAGCCTCTGGACCTGGATTTCCCCCCTAAAAAACTGAAGATATGCCATAAAGTTGTTTCCAGTGATCAGAGAGCGACCTCAGTAAATTTCAATCACTTACTTCCATGTGCCATTTGTAAACATGGGCCGGACACTCCAGGAGGAGCCAAAGATGTTGAGAGCCTTAGAGAAACAGTCGTTGTATATGAAGCCAGTGTAGATAGAGAAGAAACCCATTAGCAGGATCAAATATCGTCCATTGAAGAAGGTATTCCAGATCTGCTCAAAGAGAAACGGAGGGTTAGAAGGTTATCCTTGGATACCAATCCCTTGGCCTCAATGATGGATCTTTTACACCAAGGCCACCTCCCACCCTATGTATACATGGTACGATGGTTGCCATTGTAGGCCAATGGTCGTTGCTTTTTTAAAATTTCATTTTTCAAAACAAAGGGTAAGAACAAGCTATTGCTGCTTAATTGTTTAATTACCACTAATTATTCAAATCACAAAATAATTCAGTGTAGCTTCTTTAAAAAAGAGCATCACTGCTAGAAGGGATTATTTGCAGAACAATTAACACTAAAAGGACCAGAATTTAGGAATACCTTGAAGGATCAGGCTGTGCCAATTGATTCAGATCATTTATTTTTTATCCATGAGACAAAAAAAATAGAGGTAGTAGATGAAAATGTTTATATCAACGTCTAATTATAATCCTTTTGCATCAACTGATGCATGTGGTCTTTCTAGCATCAACTACACAAAGTCAAGTTCATTTGTATTAGTATATTTCTCAGTATTCCTAAAACATTGGTCAGTTTAGGGCTCTCCACACAGCTTAAAGGGCTTAGAGAGGCCTGGAGAACAATAGAAAATGCTAATGTATCACCAACTAAAGAACCCTCTTTTTATCAGGAACCAGGGATTCATGAAGTGGGGGGGGGGGGGGGCAGGGCCAGAAATGGTGAAGAACATTAATAGGCTACCCACAAGTAAAACATAACCTTTAATTTTGCTTTTTTTAAAAAAACTATAACAAGTACATAAACTTTTCCTCTTTAAAATAAATCTCGAGTGAACAAGCATTTATCTGTTATTGTTGTTCAGTCAGTTCAGTTGTGCTCAACTCTTCATGACCCTCATTTGAGGTTTTCTCGGCAAAGATACTGGAGCAGTTTGCCATTTCCTTCCCCAGCTCAATTTACAGATGACGAAACTGAGGCAAACAGGGTTAAGTGACTTGCCCAGGGTTGCACAGCTAGTAAGTGTCTGAGACCCAGATGTGAACTCAGAAAGATGAGTCTTCCTGACTTGAGGCCAGCATTCTATCCACTGTGCCACCTAGCTGCCCAAGCATTTGTTAAGCACCTACTATATGCCGAGCACTGTGCTAAGCCCCCTGCAAATATTATTTCCTTTGTTCTTCACAACATCCTTGGGAGACAGGTTCTATTACCATCCCCATTACAGTTGAGGAACCTGGAGCAACAGAGGTTAAGTGACTGGCCCAGGGTCACATAGCTAGTAAGTGTCTGATGTCACATTTGAACCCCAGAGCCAGAGTTCTATCTACTGTGTCATCTGGCTTCCTCTTTCTCTGGGAGAGAACAAAATGCTGTTCATGAAAACAGAATTTTAGATCTAACAGGAGTAATCAGTAACCTATAGCTCCATCACTCATTTTAAAATTGAATTTATAGAAGTCCAGAGGAGTTCAGTGACTTAGCAGGCTGCATGGAATAATAGAGTGCTGGACTCAGAATCTGGACAACCCAGGTTCAAATCTTGCTTCAGATACTTCCTAGCTGCGTGATATTGGACAAGTCTCTTAACCTCTCTGAACCTCAATGTCCTCATCTGTAAAAGGAGCGGTTGGGGTGGGCCAAATGACCTCTGAGGTCCCTAGGATAAGCTCTAGGATAATTTAGGATCACATATTCTTCTTTTCCAAGGTCACACAGCTTGTGGGAAAGTATAGATAAAACTTAGATCTCCTAACTGTCCCCCTAGTGTTCATTCCTCTATATAAAACTCCTCTTTGAGCTGACAATTCGGAGAAAATCAGGTCAGATGTTTGGTGTTACATGCTCACCTCATTGGTGTTCTTCTTGGCAAGCAAACTTTTTTCATTCATGACCATCCAAAGGGCCAAAACCAGCATGATCGCTCCATGGCCACAGTCTCCAAACATCACAGCAAACAGGAAGGGGAAAGTAATAATAGTGTAGGGGGCTGTTGGAGAAGAGGCAGAGCAAGCATGGGTTCAATTCAATTAAAACCTAAACGGCTAATGCAAGAGAAACTTCTCAAGTCCCTGAGATAGATTTCTATTTCTATAACTGGTAAGTTATCTAGGGCCGAGTTCCAGAGATTCCAGCCAATTTTAGAACCACAGAGCTAGAAATGGAAGAGACTTTGAATCAATCCATCCATCAGTCAACAAGCATTTATTAAGCTGTCTCAGTGACAGCTGGCAGCAGTTGTGGGCTACTTTAGACAGCCAGCTTTGATGGGGATGATGATCCTTGGGCTGTGCTCTTCTCCATTGCTGGGTGTCCAAGACAGTAAGATGTCATGATGGGAAGGAAGTTATGTTGATGATGAGACCCAGTGCAAGAGAGACATCCTGATTCTGGAGTAATCCAATGAACACGGTTATTGTTACCAACCAGGATGACACAGAGAAAATTTGGCATCCAACCATCTACAATGAGCTGTGGGGAGCCCCTGTTGAATACCCTGTCCTACTTACAGAATCCCTCTTAAACCCCAAAGCCATCAGAGAAAAGATGACACGTCATGTTTGAGACCTTCAGCCCCTCCTCCACATTAAGTAAAAAAAAAAAAAAAAACGCATTTTTTAAACGTTATGTGCCAGGCATTATGCTAAGTGCTGTATCATGCTTTTCAGATTGTGCTTGTCTCTATGCCTCTGGTCCTACCATTGGCATCACATGGACTCTGGTGATGGTTACCACCCAAACCAGGTCTATCTAGACTTGGCTGGGTGTGATCTGACAGGTTATTTCCTGAAGATAATGATGGAAGGGAGGCATAACTTCCCTACCACAGTCTAAAGAGAAGTTGTTTGTGATATCAAGAAGCCATATTGCTCTGGAATCTGAGCATCAAGCTTCAGTGATCACCATTGGTAATGAGAGTTTCAGGTGTCCAGAGGTCCTTTTCCAAGCTTCCTGGGCATGGAATCCCATGACATTCATGAAACTATTCAAGAAAATTAGGTATGACCTTCATTGGATTTAAAGAGACGTTCTGGCACTGTGGTGAAGGGAGCAAAATGTGGATTTGCCTGCCTGAACAAGATGTAAGTTTAAAGTTACAAACAGGGATAACTTCTTACTCAAGGGCACCCTGAACTTCAACACCATCCTATGAACAACATGGTGTCATTGATTTGAGTCTCCATCGATTGAATGCCTGATCTATTCTTTGATGTTGTCATTGACTAAATCTTTAAAAAACACTGAGATCCACTTACTGGGATTCATCTCACGGTAATTCCCCACTCCATAAGCATCCACGATGTTCTGGAAGCCAGCAGTGAATTTATTGCTTCTATTAAAGGTAGGAGGAGTTGATTTAATCTCCATTGCTGTCATAATGGGTGCAATGGGTGAGCCACTTCTGTCCTGAAAAGGGAAAAGAAGTCAATTTTAATTCAGTTAAATTCAAAAAGCATTCTTTAAGCACCATCTATATTTAAAGTCTTTTGCTAGGCACTGAAGATACAAAGAGAAAAAAGTGAAAGAGCCTGCCCTCAAGAAGCTTACATTCTACTGGGAGATACAACACCAAAACGGACCATTTGAAGAGGAAGAGAGAGCGAACAAGTGGATGATCAGAAAAAGCTTCATAATAGAAGTGGCATTTGAGCTGAGCCTGGAAGAAACCTAAGAATTCTAAGGAATGGAGGCTGAGGAAGTCAGGCATCTTGGACGTTGGGTACAGAGGCAGGGATAGAATGCCAATTTCAAGGAACAGCAGTAGGCCAATTTGGATGGAATGAAGAGCGCATGAAAAAGAATAATGTGAAATATTTAGGTAGGCTTTAAATGTCAAAGCGAGGAACTTATATTTTAACCCAAGGGCAGTAATAGGAATTCAACAGAGATGAGGAGAATACAGTGATCTCAAGGGGAAAGTTGTCAGAAGGGAATTCTATTATCACTCACTTGCTGTGAATTGATGGTAAATAACTGCCTCAGATTTCTATAAAACAGTGATAGTAATTCCCTGGCCATACTAGCTCTCAGGGTTGTTGTATGAAGAGAATTAGGAATAAGTCCACTTGTTCTTTTGCTTCTCCAGCACTGTACAGCCCAGATTTTCCTCCCAATTCTCTTGGGCACTTCAGTTTCATTCAATGACCTCACTATCCAACGGCCTTCTCCTTCAATGAGAACATTAGTCTACAATTCTGGTTTTATTTTCTATATTGGATTTTAGATCATCCATCTTTTGGTGGGGGGGGCGGGGTGAGAAGAGGCAATTGGGGTTGAGTGATTTGCCCAGGGTCACATAGCTAGTATGTGCCTGAGGCCAAATTTGAACTCAGATCCTTCTGACTTCGGGGCCAGTGCTCTATCCACTTGGCCACCTACCTGCCCCTAGATCATAGATCTTAACTGTGACTCAAGCCAACTCAAGTCCTTCATCTTTTGCTCCAACCCAAAGTGCTTTTACCCTCCCAGGAGCTGCTGATGTGCCTAGCTGTCATTTACCTTACGTTACCTGGTATTATAACTTATCTTTTAAAGGAAATATCTTCTTAACGAAACTGAACTTCAATCCAGGGGTTTTGTGCTCTTCCTATAACACTCAGCATACCATAGGCACTCAGTGCTCATGAGTGCTGTCACCAGTACTCTTGCTTTCAACTTAACTCCTCACTGGAGAAAATGCTATCTTGACATAAAGGACAAAGGAAATTGCAGAAGTGGTCCAAGAGGTTAAGTACAGACAATAGAATGCCTGGCTCTTCAAAGATTCCGGTAGAACCTTGAGGATAGAGATTCTTCAGTTTGTGTGTGTATGTGTATTTATGTACATAGCTATATACGTATCTATATCTATGTCTAGATACAGAGAGATACAGAGAGATATGTATGTTTGTATATCTTTGTATACTCAGAGCCTAGCACTATCAAACTTTTTGCAGCTTAGCAATCTGCTGCTTCTACCTGAACACATGCAAAAAGATTCATATCACCACAAACAGTTAAGACCTGAGTTTTGAATTTTAATTTCAACAAGGGCATAAATGTGCCCAGAGGTTATTTGCGCAGGATAGCTACCCACAAATTCTCCCAATTGCCACGGTAATATCAATCACAAAGAAAGGAAAGGGAAAATTAAAATTTCCAGTAAAGGCAAACCCAGTTACTGTAACCCCTGGAGGGAGTGGCACCATTTCATGGCTGATCACTAGATAAATTCTTAGGCCCAAAGGTTACTGGAAGTCCACTTAGATGTTTATAAAAGTCAATATTACCCCATAGGCTGCCCCCCACACACATACACACACCTCTCACACCTCACACTGTAAACTCAACCTCCAATGTGCATTCTAGGCAGGTCTCTCCATGTGTAGCAGCTTTTCTGTGTATGCTTCCTCAACACCCATTCAAATTTGAAGTCTAAGTCCTTAGATGATAGCTCTTAACTATTCTCAGGGTTAACCCCAAAGTAACCTTCAGGAGCAATCCTGAAGGACTACGTTTCTACTATATAATCATACACAAAGTCGATCATACACAAAGGCATTTGAAATGCTTTCCAATGATCTGTCAAGATTAATTAGTTTTACAAAATATATTTACTGTGAATGTATAGGGAGGTGGGGAGATAAACCCAAAGACCCCATTAACTTGAGGAAAAACTCACTATTTAATAAAAACTCCTAGGAAAACCAGAAGGCAGTCTGGCAGAAACTAGATTTAAACCAAAACCTCCTACCATCAAGCAAGATAAGCTAGGTGGTAAGATAAGCTAGTGGTTAGAGCTCTAGGATAGAGCATGAGGCCTGAAGTCAGGAAGACCTAAGTTCAAAACCAGCTTCAGACGCTTATTAACTGGGTGACCCTGAGTACAATCTCAGTTTGCCTCAGTTTCCTCATCCATAAAATGGAGATGATAGCATGTATCTCCCAATGTTGTTTCAAGGATCAAATGAAATAATTGCAGAGCACTTTGTACAGTTCCTGGCACATCGTAAGTGCAATGTAAACATTAGCTATCATTAAGAGGCATCTAATTCATGCTTATCAGATTGGAAAATGCAAGAAGATACAATTTTGCTCACCAAATCCAGCATGACTCAAAGGCCCACCATCCCCAAGTGTTCTCCAGTGATCCCATGTAAAGAGCAGAGCCCTGGAGCCATTACTCAGAAAATGGCAGCTTTTCCATTAACACTTTGTGATCTTGGCACCTTGGCCAAAGAGTTGTGGTCAAAGAAGCAAAGGTACTTTATAGGTCAGCAAAAGTCCCCAGACATCTTCAAAACTCCCTTTGTCTGTTGCTCCCTCTAGCTACTTACAACTCCTTGCTGTAATGCCGTTTTGATGGCTACAGTGTCTGCCACCGGGAACCAGATCTCGGCAATGATACATTGCTGGGTGACATCAATGTTGCAGAAATTTAGAACATGGTAGATGGCCTTCATTTTCTGTACTTTGATGCTCCATGAGTACCAGTTGGCAGCCGCTTCCTGTAGCAGTCGCTGACGGTGTGACTCGGTTTGGGTAATGACCTACAAGACCCAAATAAACAGAAAAAGAGAGAATGATTATATACCAGCCAAAAAAGGGAACCAGGAACATGGAAGTGATCTTGACTTCCATTGAGCTCCTAGAGTGAATATGTCAATAGATAGGACCATCCCACTAAAGGATAACCTGGCAGACCCTTTCTGTCTAGTAGATATCCCTGGGGCTCCATGACTCCACCAAGGAATGTCAGTAAGATTATCCCGCTTAATGATAACCTATCAGAATCTTTTGATCAGTCAGGACCTTTTGTTCCTGTTCCCCCCATCCTGTGACCTGGCCTGTAGGTTCCAGGAGATAATTAACCTCTGTACCCCGTATGTCCTATAAAAGCCACACCTTCACCCCAACACAGGGCCATTGATTTGGGTAGCAACCCCAATGGCCGCCGGCTAATAAATTCTCCATTCAAAACTTATACTCTGTGGCGTGTCTCACTCGCTTCTGGTACAACAAATATTGTTTATGTGATTCAGAGGGCATTTATCATATATAGTCAGTCATAATCTGCGTCTATGTCTTAGTCTATCTCCAACCCCAGGATCAGAGAATTGAAAGGAACTTTTGAAGTCATTTAGTCCAAACCCTTCATGGATTCAGATATAAACCTGGAATGGACTCCAAGAGGTCATCTAGCTCAAGCCCCTGATATTGGAAAAGAAACTTGGGGGCAGCTAGGACCTGAGTTCAAATCCAGCCTCAGACACTTGACACACTTACTAGCTGTGGGACCTTGGGTAAGTCACTTAAACTTAACCCCAATTGCCCCGCTTCCCCCTCCCCCCCCCAAAAAAAGAAATGAAGAAACTCAGGGAAGCTAATGATTTGTCCAGTCACACTGGGAGTAAGCATCAGATGGGATTTGGACCCAGGTCCCAGATGAAGAAAACTAAAGCCCAGAGAGATTATGGGACTTGTCCATGACTACATTGCTAGCAGATAGATGCTTCAGTGGATAGAGCATCAGATCTGGAGTGAGGAAGACTCATTTTTATGAGTTCAAATCCAGCCTAGCTGTGTGACCCTGGGCAAGTCACTTAACCCTGTTTGCCTCAGTTTCCTTATCTGTAAAAAGAGCTAGAGAAGGAAATGGCAAAACCACTCCAGTATCTTTGCCAAGAAAATCCCAAATGGGGTCACAAAGAGTCAGATATTGATTGCCGGAGAGCGTATAAGTATTTAATAAGGGAAGTTGATGGCTACCTTTTGAGAGAACTTCAATTCCCAAATGCTATCTGAGCAAATAAGCCAGAGAAGAAATGCCCAAAGTTACCCAGAACCTCTGAATCAGGAGGGAGCCTCAGACACAAAGATTTCACTAGATTTCATCCTCATTATGAGTGGAAAGATGACTGGCCAATGCTTCAGAAAACCTAGGATTCAGTCCCGGGTCTACCCACCACTAACTAGCTGTGCAATATTGGGTGAGTTATTTTACCTCTTGGCCAGTTTACTTTCAATGAAGAAGGAAAATGAACACAGGAAGTCTAACGTATTTCCCGGCCTTCAGATTCTAAAATTCTGAGATCGGCTGTTTTGTTTGAGCTGGAATTTAAGAGGATTAAAGAGTTTCTGTCTTTGGGCTGATATATAGGCCCTCAAATCACTAAGTGATGATGGAATAAATTCCAAGTATGGGCACATGATTGTCCTTTGGTTATATAAGATCCTTGAACACCTCAGCTGAATTTCCAGTGAGGCCCTAAAAATAATCGCTGACATGTTAATAGAGTACTTTACAATTTACAAAGCATGTTCACATACCTTACCTCATCTGCTCCTTATCACTACCCCATGGGCTAAATATTGCCAATCGTAGGGGTGCTAGGTGGCACGGTGAATAGAGCACTGGCCCTGGAGGACCTGAGTTCAAATCTGGCCTCAGATGTTTACTAGCTGTGTGACTTTGGCCAAGTCACTTAACCCCAATTGCCTTGCCTTCTTCCCCCTTCCAAAGACAAAAATTGCAAATCTTATTATTCTCGTTTTAGAGATAGGGAAAATGAGGTTCAGAGTTGTTAACTCAGCCACTAGAAAGAGTCAAGGACTTCAACCCAGGTCTTAAGACTCCAAATAGAACGTGATTTCTAATATACCACAGTGCCTCCCTTTGGATGCTACATACCATCTGGCAATAATAAAAGTGAAACACAGAACCTCAGGACCATGGATTTAGAGCTGGAAGGGACAGTCGAGTCCAACTCTATGACTTTACAGACGAGGAAAATGAGGCATAGAGAGGTTGAGTGTCTTAGCCAGGGTCACACAGCTAATGATAATAGCTCTTTACACTGCATTTTAACATTTGCCAAGTGCTTTACAAATATCTTATCTGAATTTCACAACAGCCCTTGGGCGGAGGGTGACCTGGGTCTTCCTGACTCCCCAGTCCAGTGGTCAATCCCCTGTACCACTGAGCTGCCCAAGGAGTATCTGAAGCAGGATTGGGCTCAGCACTCTGCCCACTATCCCACACTGCCTCTGCTGTGAACCTCACTCAAAAGAGGTTCCTGGGGATCAGCACAATCATTCCCCTTAAGAAAGAAAATAATTCTTACTTACAGTATTTAAATCCTCCAGCCTCACATTGACATTGGCCAACATTTCTCTTCGCTCAGCAGCCGCTTCAGGGCAAGGATAAACAGAGGCCCTAAACCTGTGTGCCAAAAGACATTCCATGTAGCATTACTGAAGATATCCTAGAGAACTTCTACTATATTTTCAAAGTTATCCATTTGTTTTTCAGTCATGTTCCACTCTTTATGACCCCCTCTTAGCAGAGATACTGGAGTGGTTTGCCATTTCCTTATCCAGTTCATTTTAAAGATGAGGAAACTGAGGCAAATAGGGTTAAGTGACTTGACCAAGGTCACATAGCTAGTAAGTGTCTGAGGCCAGATTTCAACTCAGAAAGATGACTCTTCCTGACTCCAGGCCCGGCACTCCATTTACTGAGTCACCATATTTCAAAGCAATTCTTAAGTGGCTACAGAGTTGGGGTATGAATGATTTCCTAGAGCAAAATCAATTCCTTGGTAACTGGGAAACAAGTCCTAGGCCAAGGATTTCCCATTTCACTCATTATAACTGGGAATCACCACTGGAATTCTAGCTCATAAATGGCCTGCTTTCAAACCACAAAACCTCTGAGCAAATTAAGCAGTGAGGCTGTGGGGGAAACTTGCCCCATGTTGGGGTCAGAATTTCATAAACGATCCTTCTAGGTGTTACTTTGTATGACCAGGAATTGAATAGAACCTACTTCTGTAGAGACAGAATCAAAGAGAAAATGCAAATTAGTCCATTTTCCTTCCATTTGGCACAGGGGTTATCAATAGAACTCTTTACCAAGGGATCTATAGGATCTATGATTTCAAGGAGGCCTATGAACTTGGATGGAAAAATAATTGCATCTTTATTTCAATATATCTGAGTTTTCTTTAAAATCACATGAATTCTACACATTTAAAAACATTTTTTCTGAGAAGGGATCTATAGGGCCCAGCAGATGCAAAGGGGATCCTCGACAAAACAGTGGCTTAGCAGCCGGTGATACATTTGGAAGGAGGAAGAAACTGTTTTGAACTCCGTGTGGATTTTATCTGGACCCTCCCTCAGACTGATTTCCACAATTTAATTAAGTAATTAAGAACTGGTTGTATTTTCGGGTGTGCCCTAAGAAGTGGGGTTGCATGGTCACCAGAAAACTCTAGTAGTCCTTAAAATCTCAGCCCCATAAAACATACGCTTTGCCTCCAAATCTCTCCAATTAATGCTGACATAGACTCAGGGTGGAAATAGCCAAGCCCATGCTGTTCTTACCCCTCACAAATCTTGTTGACCTTCTTTTTCAGTTGGTCCCCTTGATAAAATATGACAAATATGTTCTTTTTCAGCTCTTCTTTCTGAAAGATCAGCACAAAATTTTTATCAGTTTTTGTTTTATTTTTATTGAAATCTTTTGTTCTAGCAAACATTGCAATATCTCCCCTCCCAGAGGACTATCCCTTATAAGAGAGGAAAAATAGTTCAGCAAAACTAACCAACAACCAGGTCTAAAACATATGTAGAGAGATACTTTTGCCATTGAAATGTGGTGTTTTACATGAAACTAAGGAAAAAGGAGAAATCCTTTGAGACATCTCTTTGAGGCTAAAATTTGTAATCATAAGTATAATTTATTATAACCTTAATACCATCAAAAAATAAGTCTTCAAATATAAAAACCACACTGGTAGTCTCTGACTCAGTCTTGCAAAAGAGAGACAGCTTGGAATTTTAAAAATCATCTATTCTAATGACGGCAAATGTAAACATATCCAAAATGTTTTCTTCACTGCCCATAAATCACCAACTCTTGCTTGAGTTACATGATACAGTGGATAATAGTAATACATTAATAAGTAAAACATTAATAACCAGCAGTGGGGTAGTTGCAGGAATTGTGCGGATCAGCCTTCGTTATTACTGATTTAGAAGTTGCTGATGATAATTCATGACAGAGGAGAATTTGCTGAATTTGAAAAGGAGAAAATGAATGCAAAATGGGAGACAGGTGAAAATCCAATTTACAAGAGTGCAGTGACAGCTGTGATCAACCCTAATTAGTATATGAAGTCAAATGCACACCCTTATCCAAGTCCACAACATTGTCTGCTGGGGTAGTTTTTATAGTCACAGTAAGATAGCTTTAGGGCACTACTGCAGTAGTTTTACTAAGTCATAACATGTATGTGTTTCCAGCGCAGGTTTGGAAAATGTACAGTATGTATAATTTTTTTTACAAATACAATTATAACCAGCACCAGGGACTGACAAAAAACTTGAGATAGGATCTGGATCCTAGTCAGCTGAGGTCACATTGTACCTTTTTGACCTTTTCCCTCCTGAGCTATGGATATCTAGGTCTTCAGGGAATAGAAAATACTGCTAAGAATACTTTGAGATGGAAATGGTATATCAGTAATTAAGGTGGGACTTTTGGCAGTTCTTCTCTTAAATGCCTTTAATGATTCAGGCCTTTGTTTGAATGGGGCAGAATAAGTGGGATCTGGCCTTGGAATGTTTCTCAGCACTAAGGTAATCAGGAGTCATTGACTTGTAAGTGGTGGTACTAGGGATTAACTTTCCCTCAAGCTAAATGGGATTTTTCTCAGCACTGAGGTAATCAAGTGCCCCAGGGCCCTGAGAGGGGTATATAAGATCCAAGGTTTGGGTTTGACTTCTAGGGTTCTCACTCACTGGAAAAGTGTTGGTATAGAAACTCTGGGTAGCCATTAAGGAGCCCACTGGCTTTGAAGAAACACAGATGTTTGGTTTGGGGGCTCTCATTCACTGGAAGAGTGGAGTGTAACTTGAAGAGACTCTGGGCAGCCCCGGGGCTTGTAACCCAGTTGTTGGTTTGTATTTGGTCTGTTTATAATGTATGTTTGTAATTCGTTTGTGTTTGCTCTGAAGTTCAGGTGGCTGGCTTTTCCTCCTGAACTAAGTGAGTTTATATATGTATGTTTGATTAAAGTGAGATTTTTAACCCTTAAAGTTACTTTCCTTAGTAAAACAGATCAAAAAAACTTGTGTTAGTGGCCTTCTGTATGCTGGTTGCTGTTGGTCTTACACAGCCACAGTAGCTGCTAGCCAAATTATTGTTACAAATGGTTAAAGTAAACAGCATGATGAGGTCTATCCATTAAGTATTAAATGAAATTTTTGCCTTACAAAAATATCAGAGCTTGAGTTTGCAAATACATTGAATCCAAAATAATTGCTTAGCTATTAGCTTAGTTAGAAATATTGCTTTTAAGCTTATCTTACTGGGATTTGTCTGTGAGGCTCTTCTGATTGATTACATTACTGTAACTTAAACAAGTTGAGAATTAAACGCATAAAAAGTTTTTAAAATATTTGATTAGTATTTTGCCATTGTCTACAAGAGGACTAAAAAATGTGGAATTAATTGAAAGTATTAGGCTTGCCCAGGGCGCACAAGTACTAAGTAGCATTGAGTCAAATCCTTTTGTGTTCCACAGGCTGCCTTTCTGGTCCATTTTTGGGGGTGACCAAAGTTGAATGACCAAACAGAGAAAAGAAAGCCTAACTTCTAAGATCAAGATAGTTCTCTATCCCCACTAACTTAATTATATAGGTCCTCACAAAATAGCAAATCTTAGGTTCAGATTTACCCTCTATTCCAAGGCCCAACTCTTTCTAATACGTTCCACAGAGGCAAAGATAGAATCCCATTGTTGAGTTCAACCCACCCATTTGAGCCCCCAGCAGTTAAGGGAGGGGAGAGAGGGAAAGTGGCATAGGAGAGATCTCTTTGTCATTGAAATGTAGCGTGTTTTACATGGATCTAAGGAAAAAAGAGTAAGTCCTTGACACTAAAAATTTTTTGTTATTATAATTTATTACAACCTTGAATACCATCAACAAATAAAATCTTCAAATATAAAAACCACAACTAAAGGCTCATAAATGAAATCATTACCTTCTGTATATTTATATAGTCTGTAGCAGAAAGAGCCCAAGAATTGGAGTTAGAAGAGCTTGGCTTCCTGACTGTGCTATTTACTACGAATGGAACTTTGGTTGAGTCATTTTGTTTCTCTGGGTCTATTTGCTCATCTACAAAATGAGAAGGTTGGGCTAGTTGATTTCTAGGGTCCCTTCCAAATAAAAATCTATGATTCTATATTTAACATAAATACATAATTTATTGACTTTACATAGAACGTTCTATTTATTTTAGGTTCCCACTTTGAATATATCTAGAATATGTTCCAAATTGGGTTAGTCGACATTTAAGTAGTTTCCAGAACCTTCACAGTGTGTCACTTCATAGGTCTTTTCCCATTTCTTTGTTGTCTTCACATTTGTCATTTCCTATGTCACCGTAACATCCCATTACATTATAGACACTTTGACCTTAACCCAACTGTTGGACAGTGGTGTTGTTTTCATATTTTTTTTGTGTCTACTATAAAGGTGCTAAAAATACTTTAAACAAACAGATGTATCTGTTCTCCATTACAGGACTTGGGGCTAAAAGGGACATTAGAGGCAGCTAGGTGACACAGCAGTTAGAGTGCTGGCCCTGGAGCCAACAAGACTTGAGTTCAAATGTAGCCTCAAATACTAGCTGTTGGACCCCAGGCAAGTCATTTAACTTCTTTCTGCCTCAGTTTCTTCACCTGTAAGATGGGGGTAATAATAACACCTACTTCACAGAGTTGTTGTGAAGAACAAATGAGAACCTTTGAAAGCCCTAAAGTGTGACATAAATGCTTGCTATTATCATTAGAGATCACCTGGTCCAACTCCTTCATTTTACATGAGAGGAAACAGAAGCTTCTAAAGTAACACATGCAATAAGTGACTATCAAAAGCATGTTCTGGATCGTCTATTGGAAGACATTTTGTAACTCGTATAATTCCATATTGCTTTGTCAAATTACCATAAAAATTCACAACTGCACCAGCTGTGTAGTATATTTCTTGCTTTTTTTTTTTTTGGAGGGGGAAGAAGGGCAATTGGGGTTAAGTGACTTGCCCAAGGTCACACAGCTAGTAAGTGTGTCAAGTGTCTGAGGCTGGATTTGAACTCGGGCCCTTCTGACTCCAGGGCCAGTGAGCTACTCACTGTGCTATCTAGCCGCCCCTAGAATAGTATATTTCATTGCTGCAGGTAATCTATTTGCTTGTTATGTTCTTATACCCCTGACATAAAAACCAGTCCATATTGCTTTAAAAATCGTGATTTAAGATTTTCTGTTCTGGTAGAGGATAAAAGCTTTTTTCAAAAACCAGCCACTTTCCTCGCTCTTAAATCTCTTGTGAGGGAGTGGCAAAGGCAGATCAAGAAACTAAGGTAACAAATTCCTCCCTCACCCAAGGGAGTTATGAGTAGGATTTCCCCCTCCCTAGGCTCCCTGGACAATTCAACAAACATTAAATAGAAATTAACTTATTACCTACCAATTAAGAGGAGTTTAAAGTTTGTTCAACAGAACTGTTGAATTAATTGGGGCAAAGCACAATGCTTGCAATAAGCAGGTAGGGAGTCTCCAGATTCTCCTGATTGGACTAAGAGTCTCCAGGAGAGGATTACTCTCCCCCCACCCACTCACTAAAATTTTGCTAATTCAATGGCTTTTGCCTTTTCTATTCTCACTCCAAGGCTTGCTATAAGAATGCAAATGATTCCCAAATGTATCTCTAGGTGCTAAAGAACAGTATATCTAGTGGCCTATTGAATTACAATAAGCTTGCAGTAAAATCCTAGATCTTTTTTTTTTCAGATGGCCAAGTATCTCCCCACAATTCTCCATTTCGTAATTTGATTTTTAAATTGATTTTAAAACTTATTTACTTCTCCTGGGACCAGATCTCTGACCCCTATGCTATCCTGCTCTTCAAGTTTATGTTTAGCCATATTAAATTTCTTCTTATAAGATTCTATCTGAAGAACTTTTTGGATCCTGAAACCCAATATACCAAACATTTCTCTTAGTTTTCTGTCATTTGTATTGTTAGAGCAATAACTTATGATCTTAATGGAAAGATTTTACAAACAAGGGAGGAAATGCATGCAAGCTATTTAAAGCTAGCTTTAAGGATGTTCCTTAAGCAATGTGAGAACACAGTGCTATGCTAAACCAATTATTGGAACTTGCTATTCAAAGACTTAATGGGACTGTTAACTGACTGTTTTTCTGAGTCTAACTCCAGGTGTGAATATCAAGGAAGGCTGAACCCAAGATGCCAACAGCCCTGTGGGAGGGCAGGCATGAACTGCAGGTATGAGTTCATGGTAAAGTTGAGAGGGCAACTGTTTTGCATGTGCTAAGGTGGGACCCTCTTGACTTGATCCCCTTAACTGAAACCTGGCAGACTAGGCCTGGCTTAATGCAGCTTCCAGTTTGACACAACTTTTGCCTGGAGTTGATAGGAAGCTGGGGAAAATATGGTCCCCCTACTCTAAGTCCCTACTCTCTTGGTGGCAAATTTCTATAATCAGAAGGGTTTGTAAGTACAGTAACAAATCTATTAAAATAACTGATTATGGAACATCTTAGATTACTATAGGACTGGGACTAGTGTTCCTGTGTGTGGCCCTGTATAAGTGAGGCTAGTTTATATTCTTGGAAATGGTATGGAGACAATTAGCTCAAGGACTTGTAAGAATATTATTTTGTTATTTGGTTAATATCATGCTTGTCTAAAGTTTTGTTACAATTAGTAATGTTAAAAGAAGAATGGCTTGTGTATTATCCTGTAAATGCCATCAAAGAAACATGGCATGACTAAAAGTTTGTGATGTTATATGTACTGTGTTAAGAATTGGTTATCTAATGTGTTTATGTATGTGCTGGAGTCTGCTGTTAATTCCGTAGTGAAATATCATTCTCCTGGTGAGTTAATGTAAAGTATAAGAAACTGGGTTCTGATGTGAATTTCTTAAACATGACAGTTGGCCAAGATTCCAATTCTGAATTTGTAAAAATGATCAGGGTATAAGGATTAGAAATGGTAACTTAAAATTGTGCTAAGGTAACTTTTGTAGGAGAATGGAAAGAAAGCTGTTTCCTACAAGAAGGCAAGAAGAAGATGCTGGAGATGGCTGGAACAAATATCAAGGATCAGAAGACTTCACCAATGTTGTTCCCTGCCAGATAGCCTTATGGGAAGAGACTTTTGAATCTTAAAGGGACAACTGCATTATCAGTTTCTTTTGAGTCTCTGTATTTACAAAGGGGACTGCCCCCTTTGATTTGTCAATGCATCGATCAGTCCTTCCCATATTTACTTAAAGGGGTGATGGTTAAGGGGAAAAATTCAGGTGAAAAAGAGAGTAAGGGAGTATTAAAAATGTGGAAACAAAAATTTGAATAAGAGGGGGGAAATTGTAAGAAACGGGAGGAGTTTTGTTTCCACATAATTGAAGGTGTACTCCCCCCCCCCCCCCAGCTTTAGCAGAAACCAGGCCTCAGGTCACTCGGGTGAAAGGTCAGAGGTTTGTATGCATGCTTAAATGAGCCATTTGAGGAGAGCAGTCAGGGGGTTGTATCTGGCCAATGAAGAGCCTGGCGGGAGATTCGAGGTGAGGGTCTATTAAAGGACTGGCGTCCATCTGAGTCCTTTCTACTTTCTCCTGTACTCTGTTCAGGGGAGGTACCTATTTATTCAGGGGGAATAAATATAAATTATAATTAAAACGTTCCTGACTTCCCAACGAGTCTTGCTTATTCCTAGACAATGTGAGTATATTTCTAACAGTATCCACTGCACTACATGGCACAGTGGATAGGTACTGGACCTGGAAACAGGAAGACCTGAGTGCAAATCCAGCCTCAGACACTTACTAGCTGTGTGACCCTGGGCAAGTCACTTAACTCTTGTTTGCTTCAGTTTCCCTCAAACTATAAAATGGGGGTGATAATGGAGTTGTTGTGAGGATCAAATGAGGTATTTCTAAAGCATTTTGCAAACTTCAAAGTACTACATAAATGCTAGGTATTACTACTAAGTATGCCATCTGTGCCTTTGTCTAAGATGTGGATAAAATGTTAAACAGCATAGAGCCAACATAAATGAAGAGCCAGCATTTATGGTACTTTAAGATTTGCAAAACACTTTTACATCTATAATCAAATTTGATCCTCACGACAACTCTGAGGGGTAAAAACTACAGTTTTTATTAGTATCTTACTTTACACATAATAAAAGTGAAGCCTAGTAGAGTTAATAGTATCGGAGGCAGTATTTGGTCCCAGATTTTACACTTCACATCCAGCCCTCTATTCTCTATGCCTTCACAGATCCAGAGATCTCCTTCCATTGTATGACCATAGAATGAAATCCAACACCCTCATTTTACAGATTAATCAATCAATAAACATTTATTAAGCATGTGCCAGGCACTGTGCTAAGTGCTGGGGATACAAAAAGAGGCAAAAGACCGACCATCCCTGCACTCAAGAATACAATTACAATCTTATGGGGGAGACAACGTGCAAACAAATATATGTAAAGTGAGCAGTCCCAAAATCGTATAAATGGTCAAGTCGGCACTCTTTCCTTACACCCTAACTACCAAGGGATATCCCCATCACTTCGCAATGACCCATCCTCCCCTTGCTGTCTGTCCTACAGCTCTCCATCTTGTCTACAGGAATGACACCCAACTTTGTCAAATGCTTCACCTCAAAGCCAGGTAAACCAAAACTACAGTATTCTCTTGTTAACAGAGTTTAACAATAACAGCACGATAGTGATAGCTGGTATTTATTCATGTAGCACTTTAAGATTTGCAGTGCATTTCACAAATATTCTGTCATTTTTATCCTCAACCCTGGGAGGTAATTGTCATTATTATCCCCATTTTACCAATGAGGAAACTGAGGCAGGCAGATATGCTCAAGACTACATAGCTAGTAAGTGCCCAAAGCCAGATTTGAATTCAGGTCTTCCTAACTCTAGGTCCAGTACTCTACTCACTGAAAAAATTAGTTATAAAGAAATGAGGGGAAGAACTATAATGGGAAATGGGATATAAACAAAAGATACCAATAAAAAAAGTTTAATAGTCACTTTGGGGAAGATAGGAAATCAGTGAGGAAAGAAGAAAACGTAAAATTGTCCAACAGCAGCAAAGACCCATCTGAAGCTATGCACCATAAATTTGTAATGGGTAAAATCCACTTCCTTTCCTCACTGGCTCCAGGAGTGCTAAGCAGTCCTGGAGCAGGAATGGCGAAATCAGATGGTGCAGGTTGCCCAACCATGAGGATTTCAGACTGGGTACAGCACAAAGGTCAGGAAACAAGGAATTTCACGTTGATAAGTGGTGTAACATTTTGGGTTTGGTCTATCAAATCTCGGTAGTGGCTGGTACAATAATCCAGGGGTGGCTACAGGGTCAAGGCTGGGTATGTAATCAAATGTGAGGGGGGGAAATTGAGAATAGGGATGGGTCAAGTAACCAGTTATTATTGCAAAGACGAAGAGTGAATTTAGCATAAGTGAAAGAGAAAATAGGATAGGAGGCCATGCTGAGATGATGGAATTTTCAAAGTTGTCAATCTTGGTAGTGGTCTAACTCTAAAAGATAATTTAGTCTAAGGGGTGGCCGTGGCACTGTGATTGACATAAAAAAAAATAGCAAACACCTAATAATAACAATATTAATTAACACTTATATAGCATTTTAAGGCTTGCAAAGCTTCATGAGTATCTCATTTTCTCCACACAACAGGCCTGGGAGTTAGGTGCTATTTTTACCATCTCCATTTTACAGAGGAGAAGTTACTGAAGTAATTTGTCCAGGCTTGCACCTGTGTCTTATTTCCTATTTATTCTATATAGCGCTTGCTTTGTATATATTCGTTTGCATGTTGTTTCCCTCATTTAATTCCCTTGTGGGCAGGAGCTGTCTTTTGCTTCTCTTTATATCTGCAGTGCTTGGCACAGTGTCTGGCACATAGTAGGTAATTAATAAATGCTCATTGAAGGTTGGATTTGAACTCGAGTCTTCCTGACTCACTAAAACTCATAGATATCATCTCTGCCACCTGATAACAGTTTGTTCAAGTTTTAGGTTTAATATTTATTTTTTAGAAACTTGAGTAAATTTCTTGTAAAGATTGAAGAGATGGTGAATTCACAAGAACAGCATTTACTTTTAGAAAAAAAAATGTTATTAAAGCAAATATTGACTCCCTCGACATATAAACCCAGTGTTTTAGAAAGATAACCCTTCAGTAGAGGAGAGTGAGATGATGGGCCGAAACAGCCCAAGATACCCACCGTGACAGGATCCTCAAGGAGAATGTCCAGTTCAGTGTACTTCAGATAGATGTTTCCTCGGCAAACCCGCCACAGAAGACGCTCAAAGGAAGCCATTCTCTCCCTGTTTATGACACCAGCTGTGAACCTGAGAAATGAGTTAAGAACAAAACTTTCCTAAGTCACTTAAGCTAAGCAAGTATGGGGGAGCCATAGAGAGATGTAATATCTACATGCAGGAAATAGTCTATGAGATGAGAATGTGCATAAAGTTGGGTATGACATCAGGAAAACACTGACACCTAGCTCCCATTTCCTAGCTGTGACCTTCGGCAAAACATTTAGCCTCTCTGAGGCTCAGTTTCCTCATCTATAAAATGGAGACATTTCCACCACCTGCTAAGAGTCTTAATACAGTGGGTTGTTTTGAAAGAAAATATTTTTTAAATTAAAAAGTTCTATATAATGGAAATATTTTACATGATTGCACATATATAACCAATATCTCATCGCTTACTGTCTCAAAGTGGGGAGGGGGAGGGAAGGGAAGGACAGAATTTGGAGCTCAAAACTTTAAAAAAAATGTTAAAAAATAGTTTTAGCATGTAATTGGGGGAGGGAATAAAATATATATTTTAGAAAGTTCTATGCAAGCATTAATTATTATGACATATACATATAAATTTATGTACCTATGTATGTGCATGTGTATATGCACATGTGTGTATATATTCCTGGGTTATTTTGTGACCCAAGGAAGTAAATGAGACTTTAGTAACCCATCTATAAAATGGGAGGTCAATTTTGCAAAATTTCCAGGGAAACATATTCTTGAGATGTTGTCCCATTCTCCAAAACCCAGGCTAATTCTAGTTCCATTCTATTTCTTAGGATTCTTCTCATATTCTGAGAAGATTGGTAAAAAATATATTTACCAGCTTTAGCAACCAAATACTTACTTATAGTAAAAATTATGATCATGGGTCATTATAGTATATGTTTTTGAGACTAATTCACACCTAAAATGACTCCAGTGAGCATGTGTCTATGTCCTACCCTTTGTCTACCTAAACATACCAAATGATCTCCGTTACAAACCTCCACAAAATTTCACTTCACGTTGAAATGATTACACGTGTTCATGGGTCAGTTCTGAATTTGTGCTACTGGTCCTCAATAACTTTTTCCATTTGGCATATGAAAAGTCTATTGTTACCAAAAGTTGAGACACAATGGACCTTTGGAATAATGTTTTTCCACCCTTAAATGCATTGCAAAAAGTGTAATGACACATTTGGCCCCCACAATACCTAGCACATAGTAGGCTCTAAATAAATGCTGACTGACCGATGCCAACAAGTATTCTTGCTGGACAAGCATATAAATGATCACCTGCATCCACAAATCAGCATTCAAAACTGGATGTGCCTTATATGGAAACATTCTATATTTTAGAGACATGGAAAAATAAAGAGTAGAAGCGGGGTCAGATTAAGGTCCTTACAGGCCCTCTGCCTTCCTGTTCTAGAGTCAGCCCTTGGGTATTGGTCTGATCAGCCACAGCTGGACACATCAAAACATGACTCTAGCATGGTGTTATCATTTTGGTCTTCTTCAAGAACGAAGGACAACAACCCACCAATATCCACCACCATTATAACTCATAGAAAAGTTGTCCCCAAAGTCTTAATGAGTTTTTCTCTTATTAAAAGCTTAAAACAATCATAGTTAGCATTTACATATTGCAAAGCAACTTATAAATATTAAATCATTTTATCTTCACAACCCTCATCCACAGATGAGGAAACCGAGGCTGTCGGAAGATAAGCATCTTGTTAGTCAGCTAGTTAGTATCTGAGGTCACACTTAAACTCAAATCTTCATGACTTGAGATGTGCTGCTCTCTAGCCACTGGGCCACCTACCGGCCTTAGTACTAGGACTTTTAGTATATCCGTAAATATACAAGGTCTGGCCTGTGATTTCGATCAGTGCAAAAAATCTCCCTCCCCAGATACAGATCAGCAGCTCTTCGCCCAGGGTACCAAGAAGTTAGCTAAGTGAGTTGTCTGTTGCCAAGCTAGGATGGGTCGGAAGTGGGAGCTGGTTCCAGGCCATCCCAACTCTACAACCAGCCCTCTCTCCAACACTCCAGGCTGCTTCTTATTCTCGCTACACAACTGTGTTGAAGAAGTGACGCGGTCCAGGTTGCACAAGGTGGTAAATAAGCACTGAAACTAAGATTGAGGCCCAGGGCTCCCGACTTCCAAATCCAGCATTTTTACCCCCTCCCTCAACCCGGGAACAGCGTCTTCTGTCACTCATTTCTTCGCTATACGATGGCTTTGTATTGCCCTATCTGATTCTCCCTCTGAGAACACAACATTAAGAACGTGGACATAGAAAGAGAATTTAGTAACCCCGGTTCATACAGCAAAATTAAAGGAGGTGTTGAGGACATGAACATGGGCAGAGGCAATGTACCGACCCCAATTTCCCAGCCACTGCTGAAGGGACGCTCCTGAGCTCCAAGAGGCCAGAGGTGTCTTCAGTGAAGAAATCATCAGTTAAGCTGCTTTCGGTCTGAAAGTCAAAACACAATCTGTTGAATTTACGTATTTTAAAATGACCTTAAAGGCAGCATCTCTTAACTGTTTTAAAGGTAGTGAGACTTAAAGCGTCTGACTGCTCTGTTGTTTGCTGTCTTCCCAATTCTTTCCTAACGAAAACCCTGCTGGGGGGTGGGACTCCAAACCTGGCACCCTTTTACACATGTTGCTTTAACCTGAACATTGTTTTTTTTTCTGCTCCCTCAGATGCCAACACGTTTCAGCTGGGCTAGTTTGACAGCGATAATGTTTTAGTCTCGTAACAACATAAATAATAATAGCTAACACTTATGTAGCACCTACTATGTGCTAGGCACTGTGCTAAGCCTTTCACAATAACCCTGGGAGGCAGGTGCTATTCTTATCCCCATCTTACAGATGAGGAAACTGGAGCAAACAGGTTAAGTATCTTTCCTAGGGTTACATAGCTAGTAAAGTGCCTGAGGTCTGATTTGAACTCGGGTCATCCTAACTCCAGGCCTGGCCCTCTGTCCGCTGCACCTGCTTGCATGAGCCTGCCTCATATAATACGCAGTGCTAGAATTCGGAGTCAGAATAATAGTTAGAACTGCAACATGGTAGATAGATTTGGAGTCAAAGGACATGAATTCAAGTTCAGATCTGCGTGGTCTCGGGCAAATGACTAAAGCTCTCTGGGCCTTGGTTTCCTCATTTGTAAAATGAGGGGGTTGGGCTCTAAAATCTAAGATTTTGTCCTCTACTTGCCATTATGCAAAATCATGTAACCTGAAGTGGGAATAGTCCTCTTTGTCCTACCCAAATCATGGAGATGGATAAAATGAGAGAATATCTACTAGGGGACGCTAAGCTTCTGGAAGGAAAGAGTAAGAATATTGGCTCTAGCTCTAGGTTCAAATCCCACCTAGGATGCCTACTGTTCTGTTAATTGGGCAAGTCACTTAACCCCCTTGGCCTCAGTTCCTTAAAACGAGGGGGTTGGGCTGGGTGGCCTCTGAGCTCCCTTCTTGCTCTAGTATCTAAGATGCTGTAACTAGTTTTTTTTTTTAATTTAATTTTTTTCCCAAACAATACCTTGTATATATTAGCTACTTAATAAACATTTGTCTAACTAAATTTATTGCATCATGTTAGCTTTTTTTTTGTAATGCGAAAGCAACACAAAATGTTAACATTTATCTGTGGTATTTGTTAAGTAATTAAAAAAGTAATTTAAAAGGTGGTCATTTTAAGTCAGGGCAGCTAGATGGCACCATATTGCATAGAGTGCTGGACCAGGAGTCAGAAAGACTCATCTTACTGAGCTCAGATCTCGCCTCAGGCACTTACTTGTTACTTGTGTGACCTTGGGCAAGTCACTTAACCCTGTTTGCCTCAGTTTCCTCATCTGTAAAAGGAGCTGGAGAAGGAAATGACAAACTACTCCAGTATCTTTGTCAAGAAAACCCCAAATGGGATCATGGAGAATCTGAAATGACTTAACAATAACAACAATTTTAAGTCAATTAAAGCATTCATTCCACTTAAAATGAAAGTTTCCCATAGGTAATCCCATATCTATGACAGAAAGTACAAGCAAGTGAAGGGCATAGGATGAGAGCCAGAGGGTCTCTTACAATCCAATCCCTTTGTTTTACAGATGAGGAAAATGAGGTTTCACAGAGTAGTGACTTGCCTGAAGTCACATAGGAAGTAACAAAGGCAGGATTTGAACACAGGTCTTTGGACATCATATATCCAGTGCTTATCCTCACTGTACCATCCAAAATGAATAGAAAGAGATTTAGAAGTGAAATAGAAGGCAGAAGTTTTATGCTGTATTTCTCAGCAATGTCTAGCCTTGCTCGTCCCTTCGTTCCTATCCTCAAATCTATTTTAGTGATTTTTTTTTTCTATTTCTCCCTGGGCTTTATAATCTTGCCATTTCTTCCAGTAAAACATAGATATAAATTCTTGGCCAGCAGGGGGAAATGTAGGTACCACAAATTTTCTCTCTGTGATGTTATTCCATGCTTGGTTTCTTTGTTTTTGGTTTCGTGAGTTGTTTTTGGTTTTGTGGGGGTTTTTTTGAGGAAAATAAAACAACATACCATTCTCTTGTTTTCTTGTCCCCCTGGGTTTTTTCTTCTATTTTTCTCTCTCCTCTCTAGTTTTATTTTCTTTTTAAATTTTATGTTTGACTCTACTATATGTAATTTAAAAAACTGCTTCTTTTGTTACTCCTTTCCACACACACACACACAAAAGACTTTCCACTCTAAGAAATGAGTCCAAGCTTGCGGTCCCAGGGGACCTACCTTGCCCCCAAGGTGTGTTTGTGTGTGTCTAGCACACACAGAGTTCCACTCCATTCAGGCTATCACCTGATAGACTCTCTTCCTTCTACCCCGTTTTCTGGGACACATTCCATCAGGCCAAGAAATGGTAATCCTATCACCATTCAATGCTGCTTCCCCTTTTCCTAATCAACTACCCCTCTCCCTCCTTTGCCCCAGCAATCTGGAGTATAAAAACAGGGAGTGATTTATTCCCCTTCTAAAGCAAATTGACCAGTGTGCCAAATAGACTCTTATCCCTCTGATCACTCCTGCCCAAATCTTCACCTCAAAGAAGTCTTGAGTTTTCTTCAGGAGATATTTGAGTTCTGTTAGTTGCAAGAAGTTGGTTCTCAGAGCCTGCTGGTTCTGGTTGGCTTCCTGAAGCTCCCCCTCCAGCTTTTCCAGAATGATCTTGGGAAGAAAAAGAAAGGGGGAACCACTTTACAAGTGCTCTGGACAATCTTGGTAGAAATAAGTTAAGAACCACAGAGAACTAAAGGACAAAGCCACCTCCCTCAAGCTACTTTCAGTCCATCTTTTTTCAGTTGTGTCCAACTCTTTGTGACCCTGTTTGGGATTTTCTTGGCAAGGATACGGAAGTGGTTTGCCATTTCTTTTCCAAGTCATTTTACAGATGAGGAAACCGAGGCAAAAAGAGTTAAGTGACTTGCCCAAGGTCACAAAGCTAGTATCTGAGGCCAGATATGATTTCAGGAAGAGGAGTCTTCCTGACTCCGGACCTGGTACTCTATCCACTGTGCCACCTAGCTACCCTTAGGGAGGGGCAAATGGCTTTATTTCAAGATTTGAAAAGCAAAGAACAATTTACTCTAGATTTGATTACAACATTTCAAACTGCACTAAGACTTTTAGGAGTGAGTGTGTGTGCATGTGTGAGAGAGAAAGAGAGTGTGTAAGCAAGCAGTTTTTACAAACATTGTAAAAACAGACATGTTTTTATTGGACCTATGATTTCAACAGTGTAGGGTACTATTGAGAAATTCCCTCTTCCTAGGCAGATGGACCCATTCTTCACAATTTATAATCATGACAGTTGTTTGGGGCAGTGAGAGGTTAAGTGACTTGCCAAGGGTCACACCTCCAGCATGTATCAGATTCAGTACTTGACCCCTGCTCTTCCTTTGGAGGAGTTGCTTTCTTGCTCTCTATTCACTAAATTACACTTTTTGATATAAAACTAAAACTAAGGTTTGGGAATAACTCAACATAAAATTGACCAACAATAGAGGTGGAGATTCAAACGTAGAAACACCATGTGCATTTGCATACATGCTGAATTACCCAGAGTAAATTCCATGGAATACTCTTCCACCATTCACGGACCTCATCCTACCCTCACTCCAGTTACGAACCCAAAGATCCATAATAACAGTTCACTATGACACTAGATATAATAGCTCATTTGATTTAAGCATTATCTTCATTTTAAGGAGGAGGAAAGAGAGTTGTGAATCTAGGGTAAGAATTTGATTCTAATTCCTCCTAGCTTTAGGTTCAGAATTCTGACCCCTACCTTACACCACCCAAATTCATTCTCAGAAAACTAGGGGTTGCCTCCTCTGGTACAGCACAGCTAGTGAGTCTATCGATATTTATTAAGGGGCTACTATGACCAGACACTGGGCTAAGTGCTGAGGATACCGCCCCCCCCCCCCAAAAAGGCAAATGATCCTCTCTGCCATCAAGGAGCTCACAATCTAACAGGGAGGAAAACATGTAAACAAATATATACAAACAAGCTATATACAAGATAAATAGGAAATAATTAAAAGGAAGAAGGTGAAATAATTAAAAGAAAGAAGGCACTAGAATTTAGAAGGGTTAGGAAAGGCTTCCTGTAGAAAGTAGGATTTTAGCTGGGATTTAAAGCCAGGGAAACCAATAGGCAGAGGAGGGGGAGTGTTCAGACCTGGGAGACAGCCAGAGAAAATGGCCAGAGTTGAGAGATGGAGCGTCTTATTCATGGAACAGCCTGGAGGCCAACGTCATTGCATAGATGAGTAAGTGTAGGGAAGTAAGATATAAAAAGACTGGAAAGGTAGGAAGGGACTAAGTTATGAAGGGCTTTCATAACACCGACTGAACAGAGGGTTTTGTATTTGATCCTGGAGGCAACAGGAAGAAAGTAGAGTTGATTGAGTGGGATGGGGGCAGGGGACACTAAGGCAACATGATCAGACTTAGGTGTCTGAATGAAGGATGGATTGGAGTAAGGAGACACTTGGCAGGCAGACCCACCACAAGCTTTTGCGATAGTCAAGCTAGATGGCTGAATCTTATTTGGCGTCCTAAGGGGCAATATTTTTACCTAGGGCAAATATTGAGGAGTGTGCCCTGGGAATACAGATTGAGGAAGTACCCTCCAGGAAGGTATGACAACACCAGGGGAGAAAGACCCAGGATCAAACACTGAGGGGACGGTCAGATCTATTATTTGTCCTATTGCCACGTAGTCTTGTCTTAAGCTCACTGTGCATGGAAACTCCACTCTCTTGAATCTAGTCCACTCCATCTCAGTTGGAGCCAAGATTCTTCCTTCCCATTCCCTAGTTCTCTTCCTGATGCCAAGGCCACCAGCTTTGGCAGCAGAAGTCAGAACAATCTCTGGCACACAGCAAAGGGTCTCTACCTCCTGCCTTGAAGCTCTCCCATCCTTCTTAAGAAACAGACTCAGAACTCTCTAGCGGGACACTGTCAAAGGCCACAAGGTCTCCCTTCCCCACCCCTCCCTTACATTGTTTCTCCAACTCATTGCCCTTGTCCTGAACCATACATCAAGTAAATTAATCTGATTTCCTTTCCCATGCTGGGGGGAAGTGAAGGAGAGTTCATCTAATATGGATACAGTCAATATGCGAAATCATACACTGGCTCTAGGGGCAGAGAAGCTGGGTTCAAATCCTACCTTTGATATTTACTACTGACATAGTCTTGGGCAAGTCACAACCTATTTAAGCCTCAGTTTCTTTATCTGCAAAAGGACTAGGTGGCTTCTAAGTTCACTCTACTTTATAGAAGACTGCCAATTTTCCTCGGCTTATTCAGTAAATGAGGCAGTATCAGCCCAGATATCAATGCCCAAGGGGACAGAAGTCTTTTACCTAGAATAGCCTTAATATACCTCAAGGTCAATCATTTCCCTAGGCAGAGGTGTCTGTGGGGATTTCTCAGGTATCTGGATCACAATCTCCTCTTTCATCTCATCTTCTAGAAAACCTAATAAGGAAAAAAAACACATTGCAGAAGTTAGGCTAAATGACCATTTCCGTGGTCCAGAAACCTATCTAGTTTTTTTATACCTGGGAAACTGGTTTAGGGACCTTTCCAAAATGAAAGGTGTCCTCCAGAAATCCCCAGCCTCTTCCATTTCTACCACCACCACCTCCAGGCCATGAAAGTTGTCTGGGCCAGCTGGCCTGGCCTGCTTAGCCCATCACTGCTTCTGAGAAACTTGCCCCTCTCCCCACCACATGCACATAATTCCCCACTTTTCCCGTCCCTAGACCAAGTAGTCTAAGGATGTTGCCAATGAGAACATCTTTGCGGGTTGAGTCCTCATAAACAGCATATTTCATCTCTTTCTGTGGTTCCTGACCTCAAGACTGGCCAACCATAATAGAGAAGATGGTTCAATTAACATTTATTGTTATAGTGCTTACTATGTGCTAGGAACTGTGCTAAGAGAGGAGGATACAGTGAAAGGCAAAAAGCAGTCCCTGACCTCAAGGAGATTACATTCTAACAGAGGAGCCAACATATAAGACATATACAGAGTAAATGGAAGGTAACCTAAGGGGGAAGGCATTAATGACCAAGGAAACTGGAAAAGGTGAACTAAGTTTCAGAGGAAGCCACAGAAACTGTGATCAGACCAATTAAAAACATGTAATTTGCTAAAAAGAAGAATCATCTTAGGAGCATACGAGGTTTCTATTTTATTTCAAGACACCTAGGTGGCACAGTGGATAGAGAACCAGACCTGGAATTAGGAGTTCAAATCTGGCCCTCGACAACAGTTGTGTGACACTGGACAAGCCACTTAACCTTTGTTTGCCTCAGTTTCTTCATCTATAAAATGCAGATAATAATAGCAACTATCTCCCCCCACCCCGAACTATGGTGAGGATCAAATGAGATAATATTTGTAAAGTTACGTAAACTGCTAGTTGTATTATTGTATAGCTAGCTATGTTATTGTTTTATAGTTGGTTGCCATGTGACACAAACAGATGCCAGATGAAGGGTTTCACATCTGTGGTCATGGGTCTCAGATGGGTGGGGGGTTCCTTCATTCTTATTCCCAACCTCTTCTCTATCACCCTCCATTGACTAAGCAAGGTCTTTCACTCCATCATAACAGCCAGGGAAATGCTCCAAAATGGAAATGAAGCCAGAGCTACATCATATTGTTTTAATTAACCAAAGAAATTTAAGATGTCAAATAGTCAACTAGCATTTATCAAGCACCCACTATGTACGAAGCAATTCAAAAAAAGGCAAAAAATAAAATAATCCCCAATTTTGTTGTCTCCCCTATTAGATTGTGAGCTCCTCGAGCTGTCTTTTGCATCTTTTCATATACCCAGAGTTCAGCTTAGCTCCTGGCACATTGTAAGTGCTTAATAGATGTTTATTGATAGATTGAATTTCAGGCCCACAAACTCTTCCTAAGTTTAAAGAAAGAAATAAGATGTCAGGTCAGCTAAGTGGCGAAGTGAGTAGAGCAGGAGCCCTGGAGTCAAGAGGACTTGAGTTAAGGCCTCAGACACTTGACACACTTACTAGCTGTGTGACCTTGGGCAAGTCACTTAACCCCAATTGCCCTGCCTTCCCCCCTCCAAAAAAAAAAACAAAAAACAGACAACAAACAAAAAAAAACAAACAAAAGAAATAAGATGCCCCTGGAGGATAGAACAGAAACTAGTTAGAATTCACTTCTTACTCTCAACTTAAGGATTGAAAGGTGCAAACATTCAATTCAACATACATTTATTGAATATTTATAATGTTCCAGACACTAGATTTAGTACTGGGAACAAAACATTAAAAAATTAAACACTTCCTGCCCTCAAGGAACTTACATTTTTGGTGGAGGGAAAGGTAATATATACATAGGAAATTAAATATAGAACTATATAAAGTAATTTCCAGGATGGGCAATCAGAAGGGATTAATCTACAATAAGGGTTCTTAACCTTTTTTGTTTCATAAGCTGCTTTGGCAACCTGGTTAAACCTATGGACTCCATAATAATATTTGCTATATTTTTTAAAATTTATAATTAAAGGAAATACTAATCTTCTGTTAGACGTTAGTGAAAATAAAGATGTAATTTTGTTCCTATCCAAGGTCACAGACCCCTCCCCCCAAATCTAAGAGGTCCATGCATCCCAGGTTAAGAAACCCCTAAGAAGCAGCACTTGAGTAAGCCTTAAAGGAAGCTAGGGATTCTATGAGGTATGTCCATTGCTGTGGTTTGGTGGGTATTGAACCTTGAAATCTTTTGTCCAATTTTGGTGACTGCATTGCAAAGAAGACATTTTTTAAAAGCTGGAAAATATAGGGTTGTTGTTGTGGAGTTGCTTCACTCATATCTGACTCACCATGACCCTATTTGGGGTTTAAAGACCTAAAATGATGAAAACAATAAAAAGAACTAGGAAAGATGGAGGCTAAGATGGAATAAGATAGAAGGAAGAGTGTAGATTTAAGTAAAACACTGATTTGCTCACCAAAACATATAACCCCCTTTATAACACAACTAATAGTGTCCATTTTTAGAAAAGTGCTTTAAAATACTCTGAGGTGTGTGATGCTATTTCCATTTTACAGATGAAGAAACTGAGCTTGATAGAGGTTAAATTATTTGCTCAGGGCCACTCAAGTTGAACCTAGAACCCTTTACTCCAAAATCCAGTGATTTTCCTTCCTCATACCACCTGTAATCTCATTTGGAAAAGGTGACAATGGCTAAAATTGGAAACAAGTCCAAGAATGATTTTGATAAATTCAGACAAAAATTGATTCAAAATGGGTTCCTTGAGGCAAGTTTGGGTGTTTGTGATTGATCCAGAAACTTGAGAGTAGGGAAGTGCATAATCAGGGTGGGGCTTTTTGCTGTTCTTCCTTCTCTTTAGTGCCTTTAAGGATTCTGGCCTTTGTTTGAATGGGGCAGGTAAAATGGGATCTTTTTGTCTTGGAATGTTTCTCAGCACTAAGACAACTAAGACTAAGTAATGGTAATCAGGACAGGACTTTTTGTAGATTTCTCCTTTGGAATGCAAAGGTAATTAAGTACCTTTGATGAGTCTTGCCTTTCAAATGTAATGGTCAGCAAAATGGGATTTTTCACTGTTCTTTGTTTGAGTGCTTCTTAGCACTGAGGTAATCAAATGCCCCAGGGCCCTGAGAGTGGTATATAAGATCTGAGCTTAGAGTCTGACTTTCGGGGCTCACTCAGGGAAGGAGTGCTGTGACTCTGGGCAAGCCTTTGCACCCCACCCCACCCCACCCCGCTTTGATAACCCAGATATTGGTGCTTCTCTGGTAACTATGAATTGTGATTTGAATCAGACAAGGTCTGTCTGTTGATGTAAATGTTTGCAATTGCCTTGAAGTTCAGGGGGCTGATCTTTTCTCCCTGAACTAAGTGAATGATATATGTATGTTTGATTAAACTTAGATTGTTAACCCCTTAAAGTTGCTTTCCTTTGAAAAACAGATCAAAGAACCTGTGTTGACAGCCCTCTGTGTGCTGATTGTTGTTGGTTTTACACAGCCCCAGTAGCTGCTAGCAAGATTGTTGCTACAAGAAGCTTTACTTATTCTATAAACCGAACAGAGTTAGAGGGCAGCCTGACCACGGGCAACAATTGTGTTGTTTTGTAGTTAGAATTGTCTGAGCTCCCTTTTGTCCCTGTTTCTTGACCACTGACCAAAGAACTCCCTCAGACATTAATAGGACCCTGACTTACGAAGGATTCTCTCCAAAGACTCACACCTTCGGACTTCATTCACAAATTTTCGTTGGAAGCTGTTCACGTTTGCATTTAGCTAGAAGAAGAAAAAAAAAACAAAAGAACACATCAGTAATATCTGCTGAAGTCTAATGCTCTTTTGCTCCTTCTTTTTCTTCCTTTTAAAAAACTCTGAGAAAATTACACAGGACAGGTATGTGGCTGGCACACCCTGACACCTTCCACACTCCTCAAAAGGACTTCTACCTACCCCAAACCCAACAAAGAGGTTTCACTTCCCAGGGTTCTTGATGTGTGGCTCCATTTGCTGACCAACTGAGCCCCTACCATGCTCAGTAAAATGAAAAACTAAGACTCAAATGACCCCTGGTGTGACCTTGATCATAGTGAGAGCGGGGGAAGAGGAAGGAGATTTAATAAACCTACTAAGGGATGACTTAAAATTCCATTACAATGAGTACATGAAGGCCAATAAGTGGCAAGAATACATATTTATAATAGCATACAATAATATGAAGATTTAAGGTTTGCAAAGTGCTTTACATTTATTACCACATTTGAGTCTAACAACAATCCTGTCAGTCAATAAGCATTTATTAAGTACCTACTATGGTACTATCCTAGGCACTGGGGATACAAAGAAAGGCAAAAGAACAGTCACTGTCCTTGGGGAGCTCAGTCTAATGGGGGAGACAACATGAAAAATAACTATGTACAAATAAGCTATACACAGGATAAATAGGAAGTAATCATAGGTACTCTGAAACCCCGTTGTTTCAACTGTAAGAAAAGATAGTATGGTATCTGGTTTTGCTCCCACAGAAGCTATCCATATAGATGAGTTAACACTTATTTGTCAAGTCAATGGCCATCCTGGTGTCAGGGAAACTAGAGGCCAAACTGGTTAAACCAGTTCAAGCTTATCATGTCAGTTCAAGGGTCTAGTCTTGGTCAAGGGTCCAGGCCTACTGATTTCCATAATTTGCATATGTTAAAGAGGGAAGGTAGGGGAAATAAAGTATGTAGTTTAATCCTAACTCAGACAAGGAAGATCTAATTAACTTCACTTCTGCTTCTGTATCCTTATTATCCTACCTATATAAACTGTATAACCTAGGAAAACTATGTAAAAAGCAAAGAATGTAAACTAACCATAACTCAAACTGGAGTAGAGGTGATGGTTACCCCCACCCCTGCTGCTGTATTGGTGTGAGTGTTCCCAGTGAGCACTGCACCCACTCTCTCAAGGAGTGTAATAAATGCCTTCCTCTACCCACTCTGGTCCTGAGTTCTTTGGGTAAGAATGGGCAAATCACATGGATCTTCCTAAGGTTATGCTACCAGGAAAGCAATGAGCTGCGGAAGCACATCTCAGACTAACTTTCTGACCCTGCCTTGGGGAGTCCTGTGATCCCCACTGTGGTGTTAAGAGGGCTACCACTTGGGGTTTCTCTGGGGAACCCTGTGGTCTGCACAGCCTTCTTAAGGGGCCATCACTATGGGTGTTCCAGCCCTGTCTCGGGAGCCTTGTGATCTTACCGCCATTCTAAGGAGCCATCACTTGGGTCCTCCTTAGAGTCTGACCCTAGGAAGCCCTGTGATCCCCACAGATAAAGGGGGGCTACCACTTGGTCTTCCTCTGGGAGTCCTATGGTCTGCACGGCCTTCCTTAGGGATTATCATGGGGTTCTTGCTCAGGACTTTGGCCCTGCCTAGGAAGTCCAGTGATCCCCAAAACTGCGTTTCTCACACAACTGAATCCCAAATATCATCTCCACTTCCGAAAAAGCCTTATTCCTCAATCCTCAGTCTGGATTTCAGTCTTGGGCTTTATCATTGTTGTTGGCTGATATGGAAGTAGTGTGGCATGGTGAATAAAGAAGCTGGTCTACAAGCTAGGATAAACTAGTTTGGAGTACATCCTCTGACACACATCCAATTTGTAGCCATGGGCAGTTCATTTAAACTCTCCTTGCCCCAGTCTGACCATAGTAATATAATGTTTGATAAACCCAAAGATCCAAGCTTTCAGGGCAAGAACTCACTATTTGACAAAAATTGCTGGGGAAACTGAAAAGCAATTTTGACAGAAACTAGGCATAGACTAGTACAGACCACTGTATACCAAAATAAGGTCAAAAAAAAGGGCATATCAAATCAGGGGAGTGTGGAAAGAATTACCTGTCAGATCTATAGATAAAGGAAGAATTTGTGACTGAAAAAAGAGATGAAGATCACAGGAGGTAAGATTGATAATTTTGATACGTTAAATTAAAAGGTTTCTGCACAAACAAAACCAAATGCAATCAAAATTAGAAAGAAAGCACTCTAGCCATACCAGATATTAAACTGTGCTATAGAGCAGCAGTCATCAAAACTACCTGGTACTGGCTAAGAAACAGAGTCATGGATCAATGGAATAGGATAGGTACACAAGATGGAGAAGTCAACAACTATAGCAATCTACTCTTTGATAAACCCAAAGAGGCCAGCTTCTGGGCTAAGAATTCATTATTTCACAAAAACTGCTGGGAAAATTGGAAAATGGTAGGGCAGAAACTGGGCATAGACCAATATCTTACACCATATACCAAAATGAAGTCAAAATGCGTTCATGATTTAGGAATCTGATACTGTAAGCAATTTGGGAGAACAAGGAATAGTTTAGCTATCAGATTTATGGAAAAGAAAAGAATTCATGACCCAACAAGAGATAGAGAGCATTACAAAATGCAAAATGGATAATTTTGATTATGTTAAATTGAAATGTTTTTATACAAAAAAAGCCAATACAGCAAGATAGGAGGGAAGCAGAAAATTGGGATAAAATGTTTACTAGTGTCTCTGATAAAGGACTCATTTCAAAAATATACAGGGAACTGAGCCAAATATATAGGAATACAAGTCATTCCCCAATTGAGAAATGGTCAAAGGATATGAACAGGCAGTTTTCAGAGGAAGAAATTAAAGATATCTATAGGCATATGAAAAAATGTTCTGGATCACTACTGATTAGAGAAATGCAAATCAAAACAACTCTTAGGTACCACATCTCTCTTGTCAGATTGGCTAACATGACAAAACAGGAAAATGATAAATGCTGGAGAGGATGTGGGAAAATTGGAACATTGTTACATTGCTGGTGGAGTTGTGAACTGATCCAGCCATTCTGGAGAGCACTTTGGAACTATGCCCAAAGGGCTATAAAATTGTTCACACCCTTTGACCCAGCAATACTACTTCTAGGGTTGTATCCCAAAGAGATCACACAAGTGGGAAAAGGACCCATATGTACAAAAATATTTATAGCGAATTTTTTTGTAGTAGCTAAGAATTGGAAATCAAGGTGATGCCCATCAATTGGGGAATGGCTGAACAAGCTGTGGTATATGAAGGTAATGGAATATTATTGTTCTGTAAGAAATGGGGATGATATGGACTTTATGACAACCTGGAAAAACCTACATGACATAATGCTGAGTGAGCAGAGCAGAGCCAGGAGAACATTACACACAACCACAGATATATGGATTCCGTGAGGACTAACCCTGACAGACTTCGCTCTTCTCAGCAACACAAGGTGCAAGGACAACTCCAAAGGACTCAACAATGGAGAATACTATCTACATCCAAAGAAAGAACTATGAAGTATGAATGCAGATTGAGGTACATTTTATGCCCACCTTCCCCCCCCCCCTTTTTTTTCCTTCTCTTTTGTTTTTGTTTTGGGGGGGGTTGGTCCTGTTTCTTCTTTCTCATAATTCATTCCATTGGTCATAATTCTTCTCCACAACTTGACTAGTGCGTAAATTAGTTCAATGTGAAGTTATACGTGGAAGATATATCGGATTCCATGCTGTCTTGGGGAGGGAGGGAAGAAAATCTGGAACTCAAAATTATGTAGAACTGAGTGTTGTAAACTAAAAATTAAAATTAAAAAATGGAGACAATAAAAAAATTTTTTAAAAAAAGAAAGCAGGAAGCTGGGGGGAAATTTGTAAAAAAAAAAATTCTCTTATAAAGGCCTCATTTCTCAAGCATATAGGGAACCGAGCCAAAATTACAAAAACTCAAGCCATTTCCCAATAGATAAATGGTCAAATTGATAAATGGAGATATTTATCTCCATTCTACAGATGAGGAATATAAGGCCACTGAACCCAGATGGCTCTGGAGGAGAATGTGAGGCTGGTGACCTTGCACAACCCTCCCTCACTCAAATCAAAGTCAACTGCAAGTCCCTGATGTCATGGTCCCCTTAGAGGACAAACACAACAACAACCTGGGGAAACTGAGGATTGGGAATGTTAAGTGACTTCCTTTGTTCACACAACCAGCAAGAGCTAGCATTTATATGTTTTAAGGTTTGCAAAGCACTTTTACCAATATTATCTCATTTGATCCTCATAGCAACCCTGGGAGGTAGATACTATTATTATCCCCATTTTACAGACGAAGAAACTGAGGCAGCCAGGGATTAAATGACTTGCCCAGGTCACCCAGTTAGTAAAGTGTCAGAGGCAGGATTTGAATTAATGGCCTCCCGATTCCAAGATCAGGTTCAGTGAACCATTACACTATGTATCACATCTAGAGATCAAATTTTAACTGTGTAGGTAAGTAATTAAGATTCAGTGACCTATTATACTAATTATACCTATAGAGATCAAATTATCAAACTGATTCAAAGTTTCCCAAAAATGCAAGTCAAGAAAAAAGAGGATATTGTAACACGGTAACATTGTAGCACTTTTACTTCTGGAGGTATTTCATAAAGGGCTGGACTTGGGTTTAAGACACCAGGGTTTGAACCCTGCTAGCTGTGTGGCTGTGGGCAAGCATTTAGGGTTTTTCCTCATCAATAAAATGGGTTAATAAATATGTGTATACCAGTTGAAAACCTTAAAGTGTGACACAAGTGTGAGTAACTCTTGTTACCTATTATTAGCTCTTAACCTCATTCCTGTGAGAGGAAAAATTCTAGAAGGCCGGAAAATGAGGGTCTGGAAAATAATTTTCAAAATTCCAAATTGTTAGCACTCATAACCAGAACTAGAAACCAAGACCTCTGATTCCCAACTCACTGTTCATTCTACTATATTTCATTTTGCCTTCCCATGCAAGCTATATTGACTGTTTACTTTCAAGAAATTGTCATACAGCCAGGAAACCTAGCTTTCGATCCTAGCTCCATCACATAGGTTTCCTTGTCTCTAAAATGAGGCAGGCAAATATTGGATTTGGTGTCAGCAGTGACCTGGGTTCAAAGTCTGAATAAAACCTACAGTGGGGAAATCACTTACCATTTGTGGGACTCATAAAATGGGAATGAAAATAACTGCATTACAAATCTCATAGGGACTTTTATAAGAATAAAATGAAATAATAAATGTGAAATGATTTGTTGATAAACATTGCTGTCCATGATACTTATCAGAGAGATATCTTAAAACCAGATTAATTACATACTCAGCATCTTAATTAAGTCTAAGTAAAGGACAGAGATTTCCTAAAGCTTACATAATCCCTACTTACAGAGAGGAAAAGAAACAATTTCAGGTTTATAACAGCCAGGGAGGAATTTATAACTGCCAAAAGGAGACAAAGTAAAGATTTACTTTTCAAAGATACACTTGTAAGATTTACAGTAGACTGAGAGGAAGGAGAGTTAGATTTCAAAAGATAATGGAAGAAAAATCACATCAGATTAAGTTGTAAAATTAATAAATATGGGTGGAGTAGTCTGGGATTTATAACCACCAGGTGGCTCTAGCAAAAATTCTTTTACTTCCAACCAGTTTCTTATCTCAATAGAAATCGGAGTCTCAGCTGATTTAGCACACCAAAAGAAAAGCCTCAACCAATTAAAAACAAAAATGGCTGTGCTTGAAGAACCCAAATTTAAAAAAAACAAACAACTTTTACAATATAATTCACAGAATGGCAGGAGGAAACTACTTTGTAAACCTTAAGATACTATAAAGAAACCAAAATGATTAACAGAGAGTAACTGTAATTCTCTGGTGTACCTATATAATAATAGTGTACCTACATCTTTAAATTGAACCAATCCCAGTTCACCAAGTTCTGCTACACAACAGTATGCTGCTTCTGCCTGCAGGAACAGTTGGGACAAGCACATCTCCTCGCTCCGAAATATAGAAGCCATGCTGGCTCAGACTTGATCTGAAAGAGGAGGAGGGAAAGGCATTATTAAAGTGGTGGATGTGTTACCATAAAATCTTTGAAGAGGGCACTGGGATTTCAGATAAATTCAAGCAATAGAAAAAATGTAGATGATATATACAGTCAGAGGCATAAAACTGTCAAATATTAGAGCTAGAAAGGACCCTACAATCTCAGCTTTATGGATGAGAAAAATGAGGCTCCATAGAGATGGCAAAGCTTTCTGCCTTAACTTATGCTGCCTCTTAAAAGGACTTTCTGCCTTAGCTTCTATCTACTCCAAACGTATCCTATGTTGTGTCCCCAACTAGAACATAAGCTCCTTGAGGACTGGCACTGTTTTTGCTCTTCTTTACATCTCCAGCACTTAACCCAGTGCCCAGCACATTTAAAATGCATAATAAATTCCTGTTGCTTGCTTATTTGCTTGCTGGCTGGCTGGCAGGCACTGGACTAGGAGTCACCACCTAGTATGTGACAAGATCAACAAAGTTAATACTTCACTCCGACTCTCTTCCACAAAAATGCTGCTTGAAAGCCATTTGGGGAGGGTAGGTATCTTCTCTGCTCTTAAAAGAAATCCTGAAAAGGAAATTTCACAAGCATCCTTTAATAATACAGTCTCTAATAAAATAATATCTAATAGCACAATCTGTCAACAAACATTTATTAGACACTTAAAATAGATACATTCAAGATCCATGTAGAGTAGATGGAATGGAATGTTAGTGAAGAAGGCTATAGGTAAGCCCTCTAACTGAAGATGATCTTTGAGTAGAATTTGGAATGGAAGTCAAGGAAACAGAGGTGGAGGTGAGGAGGGAAAACATAAAAAAGGAAACAGAGGTGTTTTTGCTTCTTGGGCAGATAAGGCAAGGAATGCTGGGAGGGTACAGGGATGGGATGCCACCTAAATATTTTCACTTTGAAACAAAACCCTTCCTATAGCTCTGCCCTTGTTGTCGCTCTAAGTGAAAGATTCCTAGCAGACAAGGAGAGACTTGTACATTCCTCATTCCCAGAATAGAAAACCTTTGGGAAGCCTTGATCCCCCAGCCTTCGGCCGCTCCCACACCCAGCTGTCCCTAGGTTCCAACATACAAGTCAAATCAACAAGCACTGATTAATCATTTACTTTGCTAAGCTCTGGGAGTATAATAATGACAATGATTCAATAAATGAATGACTGAATAAATAAATAACATTTACATAGAGCTTACTATATATATGCCAGGCACTGTACTAAGGGCTTTACAATCATTATCTAGTTTGATACCCTGGCAGGCAGCTGTTATTATTATCCCCATTTTACCGACAAGGAGACTGAGGCAAACAGAGGTTAAGTGAGTTGTCCAGGATCACACAGCTAGTAAGTGTCTAAAGCCAGACCTGAACTCAGGTCTTTCTGACTCCAGGCCCCTCTGTTCTACCCACCGTGCCACCCAGCTTTAAAAGCAGTCCCTACCCTCAAGGAGCTCACACTCTAATGAGGGAAGCAAGATGCAAACAATTCTGTGCAAACAATCTGTATGTACACAGGATACATTGGAAATAACCTCAAAGGAAAGGTAGCAGCTCTAACGGAAGAAGGGAAAGGTGTCTCGCAGAAGGTGCAATTTCAGCTCCCACTTGAAGGAAGCCGGGGAATCCAGAAGATTGAGATGAGAGAGAACATTGGAGGGCCAGCCAGTGGAAAATATACAGAGTCCTGAGACAGAGAGCAAGGAGATGAATGTCCCTGGAAAGTACAATACGTGAAGAAGAAGAAAGTGTGATAAGTGTAGAATATGGAGTACAAAAGGTAAGGAAGGGGCCAAGTTAGGGAGGGCTTTAAAAACCAAACGTGATTTGTTTTTATTTGATTCTGGAGTGAGTAAGGAGCCACTGTAGTTTGCTGAATGGGGGGTAAGGGTCATATTACCAGACCGGTGCTTTAGAAATAACGTATTAATAGCAGAGTGGAGGATGGGATTGGAGTGGGGAGAAAGTTGAGGCAGGGAGACCAACCAGTCGGCTATGGAAATAGTCAAGGCTTGAGGTGATGATGGTAGGGTGCCAGTTCCTAAAAAGCAAGAAAGTTAAGTTAAAGTTGAGGCTTTCAGCACATCTCATTATCCCAAACTTCTTCTTCACTAGAGGTTTTCCTTTTTCTGCTCAAATTCATCATTTTTTGGGCTGCTATTATCCTCTCTCTCTTCCCATTATCTTGTATATCTTCATCTGTGTTAAGTTCAGATACCGTCTTCTTAAGGATAGGAAACTGTTTTGATTTCTGTTTTCTTATACCATTAGATCAGAAGCTCTTTAAAGGTAGGAACTGTTTTTTGTTCTTTTTGTATCCTCAGGGCTTAGGCAGGTGCCTGAAAAATAGTAAGTGCTTAATAAATGCTTATTGACTGGACTTAGATGTTGGAACTGAAGGACAGGTGGGTATAGGAGTGGCCAAAGGCACTTAATAAATGTTTATTTTTGATTATTAATTGTCCCTAGCACATGGTATACAATGCCTTACAGGTAGCAGACATGAATTCGTATTTTCACCAGAAAAATCTTCCTTATTCATAAATCTAAGTCATTCTACTAAAAACTCCAGTACCTTACATCCTTATTGCTTACAAAGTACATTGCATATAAAGTACAAGCCATTTTGCCTGACCTTCAAAGTCCTCCATAATCTGGCAATGCCAAATTTCCTATTTTCTTTCTTCTCCGTCACACACACACAAGTTTCAATCAAACTGCTCTCTATCTCCTAAACATATCTGGTGGCTTTCTCCCTCAGTGGCTTTTGGCTCACATTATTCCCTTTACAAATGCTCTTCCCTCCTCTTCCCTCTGATAAATTCCTACCCAAGGGGAGTGGGTAAGGGGAGGAAGGATGTTATATTTAGGCATTTTTTGTTATTCAGTCATTTCAAGTGTGTCCACCTCTTAGGACCCCATTTGGGGTTTTCTTGGCAAAGATGCTGGAGTGGTTTGCCATTTCCTTCTCCAGCTTACTTTACAGATGAAGAAATTGAGGCAAACAGTTAAAGTGACTTGCCCAGAGTCACACAACTAGTAAGTGACTGATGCCAGATTTGAGCTCAGGTCTTCCTGACTCCACGCCCTATACACTGCAGACTACTCCAGTATCTTGGCCAAGAAAACTCCACATAGGGTCAGGAAGAGTCAGACATGCCTGAAAGGACTGAACAACAACAGCAAGATTTTAGCATCTATGTCTAAATCCCAAGTCTTTCAGGGAAATCAAAAGCCCCCTTCCTTCTCCCTTTCCCCAAGATTGTGACTAGGGGATCTGTCCCTAATCTCCTGCCCCTTGGTCTTTTTCCCTTGGCAATGTGTGTGTCAAACATAGCTGCCTCTCCCTGGAGGTATTTTGGTATTCCAAACCTTGCTAAACCTGTCTCCGAATGAACTGGGGACAGGAACAGGATACCAGACAGTAGCCAAGCTTGCTCTCAAGGGACTGCTTAGATGAGATTATGAAGAGGTACTCATAGTGGGCTTTGTAAAGGCTGGCCTAGTGACTCTGTATGCTTGGGAAAATATGGTGCAACCAGGATTAAAACCAAGACACACAACTGGGCTGTTTCTGTGTCTGAATTAGGATGGGAACAGCCCCTTACCAGGCACACCACACACCCCCACCTCCACCCCACCAGCCAGAATGGAGTTACCTAGTGGATGGATCAGAAATCCCTTTAATGGCAGGGATTTCCTTTGCCTCTTTTTGTATTCCCAGAGTTGAGCACAGCACAAGGCACACAGTGATCTACTAATAAATGTTTATTGATTAATCTTTCTGCAATTCCTGATTCTGGGAAGGGAAGGGCTATTAATTATCTCTATTTACAGATAAGGAAATTGAGGTAAATGGAGATTGAGTGACTTGCCTAGGCTGAGGTCAAATTTGAACTCATCTTACTGACTCTAGACCCCCTCTCTGTCTATCCACTGTACCATCTAGCTGCCCCTAGCAAAAACTATTAGTTTATCAGTGGGACTTCAGGTCGTGTGCATCCTGCTGTCTCCATTGCACTTCTGTTCACTTGTGGCATAGTAAGTGTCTAAGGTTTCTGGTGTAAAAAGCATTCCTAGACACTGACCATTACGCCCTGCTCAAATAGGATCCCTGCTTTGCCTTCTTAGAAACTGAAAAAATCATGGGGGCAGAAGTGGCCAAGCTCCATACAGAAATCCCCCAACCCTAGAGAGGCTCAAGGACCTTGGGTCTCTGATCAGGTGAAAGCTGGGTCTGGAGGAAGGGCTATAATTGAACCCAGGATATCTCCATATCACTGGAGCTGGTCACCTTCCCAATCCTTCTGCATGAACCCTTGGCAGCAGAGGAGGCTGCCTCCAGCCTTGGCTAGGGAGTCCATTGCACATAATAGAGCCAGGTTTTCCCAACCTATTTTCAGGTCACTTACTTCTAAGCCCAGATCAGCTCAGCAAGTGAGCTTATAGTAATTGTCAAGGCCTCCTGAGAGCCTGAGGAAAAGGACAGAGTTCACATTTTCACTGACTCAGGGTGATGACAAGGTGTTTGAGATTTGAAGCTTTGAAGTTTCCTTTAACACCCAGAGTTAACATCTCAGGTGACAGGGCTTACTTCTAAAGAGAAATTTTTTTAGGAAGGTGCTGGAGGCTGAAGATGAAATTTGATGTTTTTTCTTTTTTAAAAATAAGTGTTTTATCTATGTCTTTTGGGGTTTTTACATTACCAGTAACTCTACCAAAATTCCCTCCCCAGTACCTAGGGAGTCAGCCTAGATAACATGTATGTATATGTATATGTATATGTATGTATATGTGTATTTGTATGTTTATGTGTGTATATACATACACATATATACAGGTATGAAGACACACGCATGTATTTATATATCTGTGTGTAAATATATATGATGAAAAAGGGGGAGAAATCAGCAAAACTGATCCATGCACACTTATGATCCTCCCACTTCTGCAAAGGGGTGGGACAGGGGTATCGCCTCATAACATATTTTGAACTAATATTCTTTGTAATTTTATATCATCCCCTTTTATGATTGTTCTATTCTTTTACATTGTTGCAATCATCATGTGCATTTTTTTCTTGCTTCTGCTCATTTTACTTGGCATCAGTTCATGTATATCTTCCCATGTTTCTGTATACTCAACCTATTTAATATATGACAGCACAGTCAGGCTCTTCCATTACAATCAATACTACAATTCGTTTAGCATTTTTGTTTCCTTCCCCTTGGCCCGCCACTGGGATCCTGCCAAGGGGAGGCAGCTAAATGGGTCAGTGGATAGAGCCCAGGGCCTGCGGTCAGGAAGATCTGAGTTCAAGTACGACATGTACTAGCCGTGACCCAGCAAGTCACTTAACACCATTTACTTTGATCCACCAGAGAAGGAAATGGCAAACCACTGCAGTATCTTTGCCAAGAAAACCCCATGGACAGTATGGTCCACCAGGTCACGAAGAGTTAGACACAAATGAATGATCCTGCCAATCTGTCAGAGTCCTGAGAAGAGTGGGCGATGGGCTTCTAGCAAGCCCTCCATGTACAAAGGTCCATAAGAAGCTAGCTTATGATTGAATTCTCACCCCTAAGCTCAGCCACCTGACCTCCAATTCACTCCCTGATCTGCTAATCTTCCGGCTCCCAAGCAAGGGGCAGGGATGAAGCCTCCCAGAGCTTTCTTTAGGGACTACTACTCCCAACTGCCTTGATAACAAAGCTGACTTAGGAGACAATGAGGTCATGGAGATTTGATCTGTCCTCATAACCAGTGCTATGGGCTGGGGGGGTGGGGAAGGAAGGAAGGGAAGGAGATTTTTTAGTTGTCTTGGGAAAGAAGTTTGCTCACACCAACACAGCTTACTGTAAAAAATGACCAAGAGATATGCCATTGTGCCATTAGCAGGCACACAGTCTTCCAGAAGAATAAGCCAGCCCTCCCCCCACCCCATTAGTGCAACCACCCCAGATATTAGGGAATTCGGCACTGGGGAAAGGAGTAGAGAATTTATTCTCCTGGGTGAGCTCGTAGCCCTTTTAGGTGGGTAGCTCTTTGTAAAAGTGGACTCTTGGATTTTACACCAGCTGCAGGCTTCTCTGGACAAGATCTGGGGGGTCAAGTTTTGTTAGCATGTGAGGATTGTAAAGACCCCAGTAGCCTCCCCACCCAGCTAAATAAAGGAATCCCAAGGAAGCTCAAAAATCTCAAACAGCAACACTGAGTTACCTGGTCCAAATAAGAACCACTACTGTCCCAAATCCCCTTTTCCAGGGTTGGGGAGTTTGAAATTCAACTAGCCACTCATTTGCAAGGTGACTTGCCTCCTGCCATCCTCCCCAGCAGATTCAATATCCTCGCTCTTCCCATAAAGCCAGATCCAGTAGGATCTAGTAAGATCCTCCAAGAGACTCAGAGAAGAACCTTATAAAACAACAACAACCCACCTGACTTTACTGATTTGGGAGAGGGTCTCATTCTCTACAGGGTCCCAATGCAGTGCCAAATGGAGGGGGGACCGGCCAACTTTACTGTGGATTCTCATGAGCTCCTTGTTTCATTGTAAATAGCCTTTGACATTCTGAAGCTTCTCAAGTCTATGCTAAGGCTCGAGGCTCCTGTAAGAATTACATAATAGCTAGCATTTGCTTACATAGTGCTTTAACAGTTTGCAGAGCACCTTACAAGTCTTATATTCCATTTTGTGCTCACAACTGGAGACAGGGTTACCCCCATTTTTCAGATGAGCAAACTAAGACATTCAGAGATTCGCTGATTTACCCAGGCTAGTGAGGTGTTCCTTTCTCCCCCAACACCACCAGGAAAAGTGATTATGCATCAAATGGACAGCAGTAACACCTTCCATCAGGCATTCGGTTAGACTACCCGATGGATCAAGCACCATCTAGGTTAAAGACACTGCACTAGGCTGCCTACTCACAGAACTGAGTTCACTGCCAAGGCATAGTTTCATCTTTTCTCGTGTGTATTTTTAGCACTTGGCTCAGAGACAGGAAAGCTTAGCTAAGCTGACTTTCTAATTCCCGGGTCTCCCTGGTTATCCTGAGTGCCGACATTGCTATGTCAGGGAAGACTTAGCTCCCCTTCTAAAGAATTGTTTTTCTCTTCGTCCTTTCCACGCTTAGACGGGGAGATCCTTGACGGAGTTATGGACTTTTGTTGTGAAGTTATAACCAGCTCTTAGCACTATGCCTGGCACATAGTAGGTACTTAATAAATGCTTGTTAACTGTGTTCCCCAGTGCCTAAAAAAAGATTTCTTTGTTCTTACAGGGGAAAGGGACAGGAATGTTCAATCAATCAACATTTATTAAACACCTACTATGTGCCAGGCACTGTGCTGGGCCCTGGAGAGGCAAAAAGAAGTAAAAAACAGTCCCTGCCTTCATGGAGCTTATAGGGGAGAAAGTACACAAATAAATATACATAAAGTATGTTATGTTTCAAGGAAAGTCAAGTGAAAGAGAAAAAAAGCAAAGAAGGAAAGATATAACCCTATTGGGGATTTCCAGACAGTAGAAGTCTTTCTCTTACCTTGACTTCATCCAATTCTTGAAATTAACTGGGATTTGGAGCAGGGGCCCGGAACCTGGCTGCCTCAGTCAATTTTTCTTTCAGCGGCAAACACAAGCCCCAAGCAGAAAGCTTAATGACCTTTCTTCCAGGTGCTCTTTAGCCTATGGCAAAGGGTAGGAGGGTAGAAGGAAGGAATTTTCTTTTCTTTTCCCCTGCCCTCCCCCTCCCCACCCTCCACCCAGCCTGGGGTGAGCTGGCCACATCTGGCTCATTCTCATTCCTGCATGTCTAAAGTCTAACTAGAGCCAGCTCTATTGTGTCAACACCAGGACTGTTGTGAGTGGTGACAAAGTGGCCGTGCCTGGCCTAGCCACACAGCTCTGACTGCTCATACCAGGGGGACTTTTACCCTTGTCATGCCCTCCACTTTGTCATGGTTTCTCAAGCAGGAGAAATATTTCCCAGGGAATTATAGTCTTAGAAATATAGTAGATAAATGTATCATTTGCCTCGGGAAAAAATTGGGGAAATGCTTCTTGAGGAATTAGAAAGCAGATTTTAAGTTAACCACAATGCTGTGGAAGTGATATGCCTAAGACACAGGTTTATCTGTGTCATTCCTCTGCTCAGAAAGTTCCAATGGCTCCTTACCATCTGACGAAATAAAAATTCTTCTGCTTGGCATTTAATGCATTTTACTGTCTAGCTCCAGTCTGCCTTTCCAAATGGAGGGATGAAGAGGGGCCCCGTGTAGGATCCAGTCCTCCTATCAGCCTAAATGATATCTGACATCCCTTCCAAAGACAAGGCTTGAGATAGAAGAAAGACAGGTACTGAAACGGCTCCCCTCAACAAACATGGACTTTGAGGTTGGATAGCAAGGGAAAGCAACAATTTGGGAATTAAAAATTCACTAAAAATGATTCACAGACAAGGTAAATTCTATGTGAATAATCCAGTGAAGCTGGGCTCTGGTCTCTAAACATTGCTGAGAGCTAGGAAGAAAACAAGCATTTATTAAGCACCTACTATGTTCCAGAGACTATGCTAAGTGCTACACGTATTATCCCATTTGATTCCCACGACCATCCTGGGAGATAGGGGCTATTATGATCCTCATTTTATAGTTGAAGAAAATGAGACAGACAAGTTTAATGATTTACCCAGGCCCACTCAGCTAGAAAGTATCTGGGGCTGGATTTGAACTCAGGTCTTCCTCTCTTCGGGCCCAGCATTCTATCCACTGAGCCACCTAATTGCTTCACTTTTACTTCCAATTCTGAAATCCAATAATTGTTTTGTTGGTGGTGGTCAATCACTTCAGTCCCATCTGACTCTTTGTGACCCCATTTGGGGTTTTCTTGGCAGAGATACTGGAGTGGTTTACCATTTCCTACTCCAGATCCTTTTTTTTTTTAACAGATGTGGAAATTGAGGTGAACAGGTTTAAGTGACTTACCCAGGGTCACATGGCTAAGTAAGTATCTGAGACCAGATTTGAACTCGGGTCTTCCTGACTCTAGGCTCAGGCATGATTCTACTCTCCTGGAATTTATACATGGGAGAACCATTGTGTTAAGTCTCTCCTAACCTGGACCCCTCTCACCTTTCCAATCTTCTCATACTTTTTATTCTCCTAAGTACTCTGCAATCTAGTGACAAGGACTCTCCATCTGACAGTTCCCTATGCCTGGAATTATCTCCCTCTTCATATCCAACTCCTGGCTTTCTTCAAGTCCAAGCTAAAATGCCATCTTTTTTTTTTTGGAGGGGGAAAGGCTGGATAATTGGGGTTAAATGACTTGCCCAAGGTCACACAGCTAGTAAGCCTGTCAAGTGTCTGAGGGTGGATTTGAACTCAGGTCCTCCTGACTCCAGGGCTGGTGCTCTACTCACTGTGCCACCTAGCTGCCCCAAAAATGCCACCTTCTACAAGAAGCCCTTCCCAATCTCCTTTAGTTCTAGTGCCTTCCTTCTGATGACTAATTACAATTTATCCTGTGTGTGACTTATTTGTTCAGTATTTTCTGTATGCTCTCTCTCCCATTAGTCAGACTGAGCTTCTGGAGAATGGGGAATGGGTTTTTTTTACTTTCTTTGCCCCACTCCCCATTGCTTAGCATTGCTCCTGGCAGTTAGTAGATGCTTAAAAAATACTTATTGACTCGAGTTATTTGGGCCATAAATTCTAAATTCACCTAAACATCCTTTTTCACCTCATAACTGTTGTCTCTAAGCACCATCTTTATTGCTTTAATCGTTTTCATCACTGGAACATTGCTATAGCCTCCTAATTTGCCTCCCTACCTCCAGTCTTTCCCCTCTCTATTCTCCACCCAGCAGCCAAATGGATGGTCCTGAAATACCCATCAGAGTATTATCACTATCGTACTCAAAAATTTTGGAGTGTCTTCCTCTTAAAATATAGAACCCACAGCCTGGTATTATTTAAATTTCCACAGGATGGCTCCCTACCTTTCCAGTCATTGTTACTTGGCTCTCCCCTTCACAGACACCATTCCAAGTCAAACTAGCCTTCCAGCTCTTTCTCATTCAAGACATTCCGCCTCCATGGTCCACATGTCATACAGGAACTTGGGTTCACTCTCCCTACCCAAACTGGTAGGTCTGGTCCCAAGAGAATAGCTGCCTATTTCTCTCCCTCAGGATTCTAGGGAGTTACTCTGAGGAGCTGGAGGGAGTTTTCTTATTCCAGTAGTCTTTCATGTCTAGAATGTACTTCTTCCTTACTTCTATTCTCGTAATCCTTAAATTCCTTCACAACACAATTCAGATGGCCCCTCCTACATATGACCTTTTCTAATTAGTTGTTAGTTCTTTCTCCATCTTGAAATTATGAAGTATACACAAAGTGATTAAAGTATTAATGGATAGTACACCAGTCTAGGAATCAGGAATAACTAGTCTTAAGTCTGGCTTCTGGCACATACTAGCTGTGTGACCCTGGACTAGTCACTTGAACCTCTTAGTAGCTCCAGGCAACATGGAGATGTAAGATTGCAAAATCTGCATTTGTAGAGAGTTTCCTCACCTGGAATACCCTACTCCAATGAAATTGCTTGTGTAATCCAAAAATAATACAAAACATTTACTGTACACATGTTGTAGAGCATGGAATAGGGCACTGGGCCTGGAGTCAGGAAGATCTGAGGTCAAATCTGGCCTCAGACACTTAGTAGCTGTGGGACCCTGGGCAAGTGACTTAGCCCTGTTTGCCTCAGTTTCTTCATCTGTCAAATGAGCTGGAGAATGGCAAACCACTCCAGTATCTCTGCCAAGAAAACACCAAATGGGGTCACGAAGAGGCAGACGGGACTGAAATGACTAAATAACAACAACATATGTTGTATCCCTTCAGTCAATCAATAAATATTATTGAGTGCCTCTTAGGAGCCAGGAAAATAGGAATTCCTTGAGGGTGAAGACTGCTTCATTTTTGTCTTTGTATGCCCAGTACCCATCACAGTGCCTCTGCTGCACATAGAAGACCTTTAACAAATTCTAGTTGAATTGTGTAGAACCATTAGCCAGCTCTGCGGCTAACTATCCACCTGCCACCATTTTGGAAACTGGCTTTGTTGATTTGATCAGAGAGTTGTGGGGTTTGACTAGTTCCCACAAACATTGAGAGAACTGAGTGAAAACAACCAAAGCAATGCTTTTTTTTTAAGCAAAGGAGCACTTTATTTGAAACTGAAGTGAATGTTCACAGCCCTTTCATTTGTTCCAGAGCCAAACCAATGTCCACACCAATGGACCATATTTAGTTTAATACTATATATACTGCCACTGATGAAAAAAAAAATAGCTTATTTGATGTCTCATTGGAGTACCTTGGGATAAAAAAAATATTTAAAAGCTACAATTAGGTATGAAATATGGTATTTTGCTATAGATGAGAAATATAATGAAGGCAATTAGAATAGAAGGTATAATTGAAAGAGGACTGGGTTCGGATCCTAGTTCAGCTATTTATTACTTGTGTGCCTTTGGGCAATTCATTTAACTTCCCTAGAACTCAGTTTCTTCATCTGTAAAATAGGAGGGTGGAACAAAATGATCTCGAAGTTCCTTTATACGTCTGAAATTCCTTGATTTATAATAATAAATTAACAGGTAGCATTTACGTGGCCCTTTGAGGTTTGCAAAGTGACAATCAAATGAACTATTTGTTAAAGGCACTTAGCACCTAGTACTTTGTAGGAACTATATAAATGCTTATTCCCAGTAAACAAGATTTTATTAAGCACCTACTAATTTACCAGGCACTGGATTTAGCACTAGAAATACAAAGAAATGCAAAAGACTTCTGCTCAAGGAAGTGCAAGTCTATTGGGGGAGACAAAATGCAAACAACTATGAACAAACAAGCTATGTACAGGATAAATTGTAGTTTATCAACAGAGGGAAGTCACTAGCATGGGGGGTAGGGAGGAGGAGATTAGGAAGGGCTTCTTGTAGAAGGTGGGGATTTAGCTGGGACTCCAGAGAAATCAAGGAACTTAGGATAAGGCGGGAAAGAATTCCTTACTACCACCATCGAATTCCTTAGTACTATATCTCTTTTTCTAAGAGAGAATTGATTTCCAATTCCATGGAGAAATCTAAGGCAAACTGCCAATTGTGGTTAATTAAGCGCTTGTCTTATTAAGAATTTTAGTGTGCCAGGGAATTTCTCCAGACTGGCACTTATTTTCGTGGAAGGATGAGAGTTGTAGTTATCTCCTGGCTCTTGGAAAATGGAAATTAACTAAAAACGGAGAGCTTCCTTTGTACGCTGTCCTTGTACCTGGGATTAGGAAGAGATTTTGCATAAGCACATGCCTCAGCTGTGCTGGATCATTTTACAGAATGTCATCAGAAGCACATGCCCCTTCAAAAAATAAAGCTTGTAGGGAATAAAATAGAGTCTGTTTCTCCCTGAAAACGTTTGCAAGGAGTTTAGTCAAAAGTAATAACATAAATGTAATGAAAAATCAAAACCTAACCTTAAACTAAGCTACTGACCTTAGAAGTGAAACAGTGAAGGAAAAAGCTGGGATGGAAAGGGATTCCAACTTCAAGTGCAGGAGGCTGGACTGGAAAGCCCCGGAGCTCTTAATTCAAGGAGTTAGGAGAGGGGGGTTGGAAAAGTTAATATATGCACACTCCCACCCTACTCCTGGGCAGAGAAGGGAGATCCAGGGTGTGGCACATCGCACACAGTTTAAGACTTTTTCTTATCAATTGATCCGTTTTGTTAATTTGTCTTTTTTTCCTTAAAAAAACCCAACACAATTATTCGGCATAGACTCTCAAGAAGGGGATGGGGTGGGCTGCTGGGAGATATTTGGGTCATGTAAAAATACAAAAGGAACAATAAAATTATTTTTAAAAAAAGACAATTGCTAAGACTTGGCATTTTTGCATGAGAATGCAAATTTAAAAATTTTAATGATTTAGAAAATGTATTCATTCAACAAACCCTTATTGAGAACCTCTCTGTTGCCTGAGGTACAGTGTAGATAAAGAAGGAAAAAGAGCACATGGTCCCTTAACTCTGCCTTCATAAGCAGTTTGTAATCTAATTGAGGGGTGAACAATTGTAGATAGACTTGAATAATCAATCTTGATTCCAACTGGTCCAATGCATAGCAGTGGGGGATAAATTCTACATTGAGAAAACATTACTAGGAAGTGAACAAAATGGGCTTAATCAGGAAAGGCTTCTTGGAGAAGGGGAATCTTAAGATCTTTTTAGAAGAAAAATTTCATCTAGATAAGGGGAGAGGGCATAAAAGACAAACATGAGCAAAAGTACTGAAGGAGTAATGAGCCCAGTACAGATGACTCTAATGGCAATGTGAAAGGAGAGTTTGTTGGAAGGGACAATGGCCCTCCATGATATCTACCTCAAAAACTTAGGGGTGTCACCTACATATTCTTAAATATCTTAATTTTCAGATTTTTAAAAAATATGGCTGATCTTACAACTGATAGATTATTATTAATAGAAACCTACTATACCCCTTCTTGCTTAATGAATCTTTGGCATTCACTACCCATTTTCACAGACTCAGGAATTTAGAAGGATCTTGTAGATCTCAACCTCTTTATCTAACAGATGAGAAAGCTGAGGCTCCAAAGAGTTTAAGTCAATCTTCTTATTGTTCAGTCCTATCCAACTCTTCTGACTCCACTTGGGGTTTTCTTGGTAAAGATGTTGGAGTGGTTGGCTACCTCCCCCTTCAGCTCATTTTACAGATGAAGAAACTGAGGCCAAACGACTTTGACCCAAAACAACTCCTTGGCCACACTGACTTTCCTTTCCAAGTATGTGGACCAAATTGAAAAACAAAAATAGCTAATTGGTTTTCTAGAATGTATTGGTTTTTGCCATAACACCTTATCTTAAAATTACTTTCTGGGAACTCAAAGTTGTGCTTACTAAACAGACCAATCTGACCACAAACATGACGGTGCCAATAGAAATATCTCCCACAAGGGATAAAACAGAAATATGTGTAGTTCTGGGGTGTGGGAATTTAACCATCATAGTCACGGGCCCAGAGGGGGCTTCCACTCTCATTGTTTACTTGTTTTTGAGTCACCTCTTTCGACTCTCATGACCCCGTTTGAATTTTCTTGGCAAAAATACGGGAGTGGTTTGCCATTTCCTTCTCCAGTACATTAAGGCAAACAGGGGTTAAGCAACTTGCCCAGGGTCACACAGCTAGTAAGTGTCTGAGGAAAGATTTGAACTCAGGAAGAGTGGTCTTTCTGACCCCAGGCCTGTCACTTTATCCATTGAGCCATACAGAGGACATTTTAGGGTCAGAGTAAGGATACAATGGAGGCAGTGAGATGGCTCAGTAAATAGAGCACAGGACCTCTAGTCAGGAAGATCTGAGTTAAAATTTGGCCTCAGATACTGATTAGCTGTGTGACCCTGGACAAGTCACTTAACCCTGTTTGCCTCAGTTTTCTCATCTGACAAATGAGCTGGAGAAAGAAATGGCAAACTGCTCCAGTATCTTTGCCAAGAAAACCTCCAATGGGGTCACAAAGTGTTGGATAACTCAAGTTAATAACTCAGGAATATTGACCAGCATAAGAACAAAGAGCAGCCAAAAGACTCATGATGGAAAAAGCTATCCACATCCAGAGAAAGAATTATGGAGTCTGAATGCAGATTGAGGCAAATTATTTGCTCTCTCCCGTTTTGTTTCTTCTTTCTCATGGTTCATTCCATTGGTTATAATTCTTCTTTACAACTTGACTATTGTGAAAATAAGTTTAATGTGAAACCTATCTCAGATTATATGCTGTCTTGGGGGGTTGAGGGGAAAGGAAAGGGAAGGGGAGAAAATTTGGAATTCAAAAACTTGTGAAACTGAGTGATGTAAACTAAAAATAAAAAATAAATTTAAAAAAAGAACAAAGAACAGGAAAGAGCCTTCTAGGACAGCTAATCAAACCTCTTCATTTCACTGAGAAGGGAATTGAGGCCCATAGAGATTAAACGACAAGCCTGTGGTCACACAACCAGTAAACAGCAGGGCTAGCATTTGAATAAAAATCCTCCCAATTCAGTATTTCTGCTTTCTGATGACCAGATTAGCTGAATTCAGAAAGGTTCAGCACCAGGATAAATAAGCCAGCCCAAAACAACTCCTAAGAACAATCTCTGGAATCTAGAGGCTAGTGATCTTTGTCAGCGGAGGGAGTGCCCACATTGTTGAGATCTCAGCTCACTGCAGGGTTCTTATCTCACTCCGTGAGTTTCCCCTCTCAGTCCCCTCCTCCCTGCTACTAAGGGCATTTTCCCCTTCTTTTATCAGTGTTTAACTTAGTGTCATTTGCTATTTTAGACACTGAATGCTTAAAGATGGTGTTGAAAATTCCAAAAGATTGAGGTAACCTCTCCAGATAATCAGACAGGTACCTCAACCAGGGGGATTGTGGGACCAGCTGGTACCAGCTCTAAAGCTGCTTGTTAAATTTTCAGCATGAGCATTTATACCTCAGAAAATGGCAAATGCTACAAATCAGGGCCTAATTTACTATCTTATTGATCTTAAAATCAATCTAGATCTTAAAAAGTGATTGGGGGGTGGGGGGAGAGGGAAGCAGCTAGGTGGCACAGTGGATAAAGCATCAGCCCTAGAGTTAGGAGGACCTGAGTTCAAATCCAATCTCAGACACTTGCTAGCTATGTGACCCTGGGCAAGTCATTTAACCATATTGCCTAAAAGCAAAACAAAAAGTGATGAGGAAATATGTTAATAATGTAAATTAGATTTAAAAGGCTATCATGCATTCCTTTCTCCACCCCGGGTGGGGAAAGATCTTAAGTACAACCCTGCCTCAAACCTTGGCCTCTTTGGGTCAAAACTGAACTATGGGTCCACATTGTGATAATAAAATATTGTTGTGTCATGCTTGACAGTTACAAAGCACTTTCACATACATGGTCTCACTGGACCTTTACAGCAATTTCTTGAAGTAGGGAAGGAAAGTGCTATTGAAGTAGTAGAGGTCCAGAAGGAAAGATGCTTTTTGGCATCGCAGAACCCAGGTCTTCCTACATCATATCTACAACTCTTCTCAGGACATCATGCAGCTTTTTGGGGAAATTTGTTTATGAGAGGAGGTAAGGCAATATGGTATGGCAGAAAAGGTCCTGTATTTGGACCAGAAATTCCTGAGTTTAAATCCTAGTTCAGCTACTTACTATCTTCCCCCCTCTTTACAATGAGGAGGGGGAGGTAAAGCATACGATCTCTCAAGTCACGGCCAAGCTCTCAGTTCTTTGTTTCTGTTCATTAGAAAGATTATTGCCACAATGTGGATCAGTTGAAAAAACTCAGGATTATTGGATTGGAGAAGAAAGCACTTAGGGGATATGTGATAGCTGCTCAAATAGAGCTGTCTAAGAGTGGAATGAGCTTTCTTAGGACAGAGTCAGAGGTTGAATGGTCCCTTGTTGGTGTGCGTTGGACTAGGTGACCTCTGAGGTCCTATCCTATTCTACTTATATGAAATTGATGAGGACTATGGACTGTTGGGACAATGTGGGCCTTAGGCATGTCTAACAAAGGGATATAAACACATAGCCAAAACAAAGTGTTCTAGAGAGGCACAAAACAAAAAGATGGTGAAGTCCAAGAGAGAACAAATTTCTGAGTATGGGGTGAGAGGGAGGGTATCTCGTTATTAGCTTATTCCTTTGTTGTCTTCAGTTCCAACTCCTTCCAGCCTTCACAAAAACAAGGGCCATTGTCACAAGGGGACTCAAATGAAAATATGATGAAATCAGAGCACAGCAGTCCCCCAGTCTTAGAAAAAAAACATTCAGTGTACAAGTTCTACTGATGCTATGAGAAGTCAACACCACTTTTATCACCCTAAACTCATACCGAGGGACAAAGGATCTTCATCTCTATTTTATAACTGTCCACACTCATCCTAGGGTCATAGACTTAAGAGCTGGAAAGAACCTTAGAGATCATTAGGTCCTAACTTCTAATTTTTATAGATAAGGAAAGTAGCGCTCATGGGAGTTAGGGAAGTTTCCTAAGGCCCCGTGGCTTGTAAGTAGTTTGAATTAAGAATCTCCAAGTCCTGCACTCTTTCCAAGAAAGAATGGAAATTTACCAATTACCATAATGGCTCACATTGTGTTTATAATTGGAAACCTGCTGCTGAAAATTTTTGCAACCTCTTGTACGTAGTGCTGGATTTGGAATCAGAGACTTGGGTTCAAAACCTGGCTCTGAAACTGTATGACCTTGGAAAAATTATTCAACATCTTTAGGTCTCACTTTCCCTCACTTCTTAATTGAGAGGGTTGGGCTAGATAATTTCTTAGGTCCCTTTCAGCTCTAAAGTTCTATTATTGAATAGAACAGGTTTGTGGCTAAGTAAACAATAGTTTCTTGCAGTACCAAGCCATCTAACCCTAGACTATTAATACTGTGAGAGATCTTAGAGATCACCATGCCCCACCCACTTCTTTTATAGATGAGGAAACTGAGGACCAGAGAGGGTAAGGGATTTGTGTAGGAAGTTAAAGGTAGAGGTTAGGGCTGGAACTCTTTGTCTCCTGAGTTATCACACTCTCTTCCTCTTGAAACTACTCGGCATGCTTTTTGTATTTCCTTACTATGCATATTTTGTTTCTTCCCCCTCCCCAGAAGTAATAAGTTAACATTTATATAGTGATTTTTCTGTTATATCACTTGATCCTCATAACAACCCTGGGAATCAGGTGGCATTATGATCCCCATTTTACAGCTAAGGAAACTGAGACAGAGAGATTAAGTGATTTACCTAGGACCACACAGCTAGAAAGTATCTGAAAATTAAGCTGACATGGCCAACTCATCTGTTCTTCTGTCCCCTATTCAACAAATTGGTTTTAAAAAAAAATCTCCTCCCCTCCCTTTTTTTTTAAATAGGGACTTTAGAAATTGTCCCCAGTTCTCCTCAAACTCCAGAGTTTGAAGGTGGGAGGAGGGAATTCTTTCTCTTTTCCAGAAGCAAGAGCAACGCAAAGGTGTGACAGATGCAAGTTCACTTTGCTCCACCCCTTCTCTTTTCTCCTAAACAAGAGAGCAGAGGTTTCCCCGTGGTCTGCCAGAGTCATTTTCAAGGTTTCCAGAGGACAAGCAGTACGAGGGCAGTCTGGACAGGTGCCTCCCATCTCCACCATGAAGCAGCTTTCCTCTGTAATCTATGTTCCCATCAGCCTCGTCCTCCTGTCTGCGTCCTTCTACACAACTTGTTTAGCAGGTAGAATTGTGGAATTTATTCTCCAGAAAGGAGGGAGGGAGAGGGAAGAAGTGGAAAAAAGAAGAGAGAAAAGGGGGGAAGCTATTTGGCCCAAGGAAAAAGGAAACAGGACTTTCTGGTCAAGATGGAGCTAGGAACTGGGGAGGGGAATTTTTTTTTTTTTGGTTTAATTGTTGACAAAGATCAAATTCTTAGATTTCACCTGGAGCATACTGATAGATGTACTGACATTTCTCTTCTGAAATGTATTGAGCTTTTGTTTGCCATTGCTAAGAGCAAAACATAAAAAAAAGTTTCCCCAAGTCTAACAATTTAATTAACCCAAAAGGATTTTTATTTTCTTACTTACCAGTAGTTTCTCTTTCCTTCCTCTGGGGGAGAGGGGGGTCAGTGAAATCCCTCTTTTTGTCAGCCCCTACCTCCAATGTGTCACTGACCCTGAGTCTTCCAGAGACTGTGCCAGTAGAGGGCTGGGAAGGCTTCTTTCTGCTCTGTTTGGAATGGATTGTGTCTGTCATCTGAGGGGCAGTTCAGTTTAATTCTGAGAGGCTTATTATCTCTGGGCTGGCCACCAGGTAATGAGTTTGTTGGTTTTTGGGTTTTGTTTTTTTTTTGCTGCAACAACTGGCCAATAGTAGACTGACTATTATATTGTCTACTAAGGCATGGAGGGTTTGGGATCTGGATCTTAGTTGGAGGGAGCACTCTCACCAATGAAATTATGGATCTTTTGAAAGTATATTTATTTAATCACCTCTCCCCCTTCCTCGCTACTTGAAGTGCTTCCTTCTTACAATATTCTAAGCTTCCTTTTATTTCTCCTTTTCCTTCAAAATTAATAATCCTTTGAATAGTACATAGCTCCAAGTACTTTCTCTATTAGACTATCTGATTTATTCTCTATCTCTCTAAGACAGATAAAGTGAGATAATAACCTCATTTGACAAGTGGAAAAAACTAACGTACACAGAGGTTAAGAAATTTGTCTAGGATTGATTACATTGGTCATAACATCAGAGGAAGATAAGGGGAAGGAATGAACATTTGTATCCTGCTTTCTGGGCGCCATGCACTTTTTAGAATATAGGTCTCAGAGGTGAAAGGGAACTTAGAGATTATTTATACTCATTTTACAGATGAAGAAACTGAGGCATCCAATTTCCTTGTTTTCCAGGATAGTATTCCACACCAGCTACTGTTACAGTATAGTTTGAGGAATCTTGGGAGTGAGAGGTTCTAACCTATTTTCATAATAATAATGACATTACCATTTCTAACACGGTAAATATCCACAGATATAACGCACATAAGACAAAACCTCTTTGGAGGGGGCGGTCTTCAATGATTGAGAGTGTAAAGGGGACCTGAGCCCCAACTGTTTGAGAACCACTCTCTACACTGCTGTTTCCCAATTGCCAGTCTGGACCAGCATTAGCAGCGATTTTTGATGGTCCACAAAACTATTACTAATAAAAATCCTTACTTCTTCCTTATAAATTAATTAATACATTATGCGCAGAACTTCAAACAACAATTAAACTGAAATTTCACTACTTCCATTTTGAAAATCAATTCCAAAATAGAAAATGCTTATTACAGCCTATCAGCTACTCCCTCTGTCTTCCCTTTCATTCTGTCTATTCACCCCTGTACATGTATTTGTGTATATACTTTTCCATATATATAGTCATTACTGTTTTGATGGCTTTTTTATTTACTTTTCAATATTTCATCTTTTTTATTCTATAACACTCACAGCGTGTCAGATCATTCTCCAAAAAAAATTGTGCTATTACAAAGAACTTATCCAGGCCTTTTCTACTGAATCAGGAATAGGAAAGCACTTGGTTCCCAAACTGTTCTTGGGAAAGCAGGATGTAGTTGCACTTGTTCAGGCAAATGTGATCATACTATCTCCTTTTACTTACAATTTTTGACCATTCTGTTTAAAAGTTTTACTGTTAATGTAAAAGATGTTTGATTATGCACCCCAGTAGTAAAAAAAATTTCAAGTATTTAGCACCTAATGTGTACTATTTACTCATATTACATACATCTACTACTGGGTTTTTGCTAGGTTCAGTCATGTCTGGTCCCTTTTGAAGTTTTCTTGGCAAAGGTGCTGGAGTGGTTTGCCATTTCCTTCTCCAGCTCCTTTTACATATGAGGAACTAAAGAAAATAGGGCTAAGTGACTTGTCCAGGGTCATGCAGCTAGCAAGTGTCTGAGGCTGTATTGGAACTCAAAAAATGAGTCTTTCTGATTCCAAGCTCAGCATTCTATCCATTATGTATTTTGTAAAAGAATCACAAAAATATAAATTTTAAAAATATGATACAGTTGAAAGAAAAGATTCCACTCCTTTTAATTCAGTCAGCAGCGGACCTAACTCCTTGTTTCTCCCAGACTCTTTCAGGATTGACTTTTCACTTTTACTTATTTTTGCCAATTTAATAGGAGTGAAGCGGTATCTCAAAATTTTTTAAATGGCATTTCTTTATGAAAAAGGTTTAACGATGATTTGCTATACATTTTTCCACCCTTCTAAATTTTCTGTTCACATTTGTTGACCATGCCTTAATCAATGGGAAATGGATGTTTCTTTCCCCTGATTTAGAGCAAATTCCTTATAAATTTCAGGTCAAATGTAGATATGTATATGTGTGTATATATACATACACACACACATATATATTTTTAAGGGAAACCTTCCTGTGTCTTTTGACCCCTGACTTTCTCCAGGTCCTCTCCTACTAGTCTTCCCGCCTCAGCTGCTGGGGTTGGGGGTGGGTTACCACACTCAATCTAGAGAGGACAACTGGTCCACAGTGTAGTTTTGCTGGGAAATACACTGCACTTTTCATTATTCTTCCTCCAAACATTGCATCTTTGCCTCTTGCTCTTTTCTCGCTACCTGTCCTCCCTTGTGCTGCCTTTTCTCTTTCTGTGAGTCGCTGCAAATCCAGGGGTTCCCAGATTTCTTCAAGTAGAGGAAAGCATAGTCAGAAAGGTGAGGATTAGTTTGGCTTCATTACAAAGTAGACAGGAAATAACTGCCAGGAATGTTTATTGTGGCAAGTGGTTGAGAGAGCCATGACGTATGATTCAAAAGGTAACATGACTGATTTGTAACAAACATGCCAGAATCTTAATGTGTTTTGTCCTGAAAAGCAATCATTGCGGAAGACGACTTACTAGTGCTAATGATGCCACTCATGCTTAAAACTGTTTTTGAAATTTCCCCATTGGAATTGCCTTTACAATTTGTGACACATTTCTTTTAAAAATAAGCCCCGGTGGTGGCAAATCTTAACAGTAATTGTAATGACAAAATAATAGCAATAATCCTAATATTTGACCTCATGCTTAAGGTTTGCCAAGTGCTTTACATGCATCATTTCACATCTGTTCAAGATGGAATTGATTTTTGAAAACAACAAACAAACATTTGCAATTAATCATGAATAAGGGGGGTGAACAAGCTAGGTCCTTGGTTCAGAACCGGGTCTCACTATAAAGCAATGAGATACTTCATTTTACGGTTTGTAAAATGACTCTCAGGCCATTCTAAGACAGAAGTCCTAAAATGTTTAGATCATCAGAGATGAATGAAACTATGTAAGGGAAGCATTTTGTAACCATAAAGCAGCCCAATTGCCACCAGTAAACATATAGATACCTGGAGAAGGAAATGGCAAACCACTCCAGTATCTGCCAAGAAAACCCCACATGGGGTCATAAAGAGTTGGACACAACTGAAACAACTGAACAACAAATGTACAGGTACACAAGGTGACTTTGAAATGGACAACGCCTATTTGGATGTAGAAATTTTGTTGTCTTTTAATCAGCCAATTTACTTGATAACTGTTTCCAGTGTCAGAGTGGTTGGTCGTTGCGTTGATCATAGCTTTTAAGGCTTTCAAAGTTGTTTTATCTTTATAATTTTATTAATGCATAAATTGTTCTCCCGACTCTGCCCCTTTCATTCTGTATCAATTCATAAGTCTTCTTAGGTTTCTCTAAAACCATCCCTGAGTTTTTTTATGGCACAATAATATTCTATCACATTCATATATCATAATTTGTTTACTTTTCTCCTAATTGATGGACATCCATTTAGGGTCCAGTTTTTTACCAGCACAAAAAGAGCTGCTATAAAATTTTTTATACATATGGGTCATTTTACTCTCATTGATTTCTCTAAGGTAAATGAATAGCAGTGGTGGGCAGCTAGGGTGGCACAGTGGATAGAGTGACAGGCCTGAAGTCAGAAAGACTCATCTTCCTGACCTCAAACCTTGCCTCAGACACTTACTAGCTGTGTGACCCTGGGCAAGTTGCTTAACCCCGTTTGCCTCAGTTTCCTCATCTGTAAAATGAGAAAGAAATTGCAAACCATTCCAGTATCTTTGCCAAGAAATCCCCAAATGGGTTATGAAGAGTCAGACACAACTGAAACAACAACAACCACCACAAAATGATAGTGGTATCAAACCCATATCACTGGAGCAGAGAATCTGGGTTCAAACTCCTGTTCTGACACATATCAGTGACTTCAGCCACGTCAACTGGGTCTCAGTTTCTTATCTGTAAAATAAGAAGGTTAAACTAGATGGCTTTTAAGGTTCCTTCCAGTTCTAAATCTAGGACCCTATAAAACCACCACCACCTCCCCTCTTTAGCTGACCCCTCCCCTTCTAACCGACCCATCCCTGCCCTTTTCTAGGATCTATTTCCCTGGAATCCTTTGCCTGAGAAACTATAGTGAGTGCAGCTAGGCCCCCTAGCAGCTACCATGCTATCCCAGACCTGCCCCTAAGGATGGAGCATCTGAGGATCAACAGTGTTACAGCCTTAACTTTTTTTTTTTTTTGGAGAAGGGGAAGGCACGACAATTGGGGTTAAGTGACTTGCCCAAGGTCAAATGTCTGAGGCTGGATTTAAACTCCCGTCCTCCTGACTCCAGGGCCAGTGCTCTACTCACTGCGCCACCTAGCTGCCCCAGATCCTTAACTCTTATACTGGGAATGCAAGGTTTCTTTTGCTTCGTAGTGCTTAGCAAGTTCCCAAATTCCATTCGTAATTCTGGAATAATCAGGGTTTGCCTTTCTGTAGGAAACATAATATCACCAACTGGCTTTGGCTTCACATAGGTAGGAAACTTATTTTCACTTTCCTTGGCAAAGGAGACAGGACCAGTCAAGAAAACAATATTTATTATATAGGTGAAAAGAGTTGGGAAATCAATTTCTCCTACCCAAATATTCCCCCATCCTCATGCCTTTCAGGTGTAAAAAATGTATGTCAGATTACATCAACTAATTACAGTACTTGAGTTAGACATTTGAAAGGCTTGGGGTGGAGTAGCTTGCCTTTGGCTAAATAACAGGTCCCTTTTCAAACTAGTATTCCACTGCTTACAAAAACCAATGTCCCTGAAGGACACAGTGTCCTAAGATGGGAACTTGGGAGCTTTCTACAGCTTTCAGCCATGCCAAGAAAACAGGATGAAGAGCATTAGAATGTCCTGGAAGGGATACCTTCAGAATTTATTCCTAGGACTAAATCTACTGGGAGAAAACCAAATAATATATTTATCTTCTTCCCATCATGTATGCAAAAAGCTTAAATTGGTAAGGTGGGACATGTCCTCCTTTCTCTAAAGCTGCTTAAGGGTTTCTACCCTTAAGTGCCTGCACTAACCCTGAGAAAATGTTAGGGATTCCTTAATAAATAGGTACATTCCATTAAAATCCATTTAATAGTGACTCTAATTTGTATAGTGAGTTCTAGTCACAAAAAACTTTCATCTACTTTATATCAATGTCCTGAAGTCACTGACTACAAGCAAAGGGCCTATAATCTCAGACCCCAGGGCATGTCCTACAGGATAAGGAACAGCCTAAAAGATAATGTCTGGATGAAGGACTAGTCTGATAACCTAAAGTCCTCATTGTTCAGCCTTGGATAAATCGAGTCTAAAACTTTAAGCAGTTTGTAATACAGGCTGACTTGAAAACAAGTGGCAAAGCTGATGAAAACACTCCGGGCTGTTGTTTTAGTTTTAGTATCAATCTGTGAGAGGCAATATTGAGTAGGGAATAGATAGCTGGAGATGGAGTATGGAAGATCTGGGTTCAAATGCCATTTGAATCCATAAGATATTTGCTAGGTGCACAATCCTGGCCAAGTCATCTAATTTCTATGTATCTTGGGTACATAGAGTATATATTATTGGGTACATTGCATACATGTTATGTATTCATAAACTAAGTTATAGACATTGATTTGCATTGTTGGAGAAACTTTCTGCACCTGGAGTGCCTCCAGCTAATGAAAATCTCAAATGCTCATTAATCTGCAACAGCTGTTTAATAATCTGCAAAACATTGGGGAAGGACTGAATGACCTCTAGGGTTCCTCCCAATTCTAGGATTAGAGTTAATAGGATTAGATTGGATTAGAATATAGGTACTACAAATATTCTACCCACTTTACAATGAAGAAACAAGCCCTGGAGGTTGATTTGCTTCTGGTGCTGGAACTAGCAAGGGGCAGAGCTAGGTGGTGAAACCAAGTCTACAGGCTCCAAGTCCAAGGCTCTTTCCTCTACCTGACTGACAGGTCTGAAACGGGCTTTGAATGAAGCCAAAAGGAACTTGACATTGGCTGTTGAGCCCAAGAATTCAATTTCCTTACAACTGGCACGCCTTTTACAAAGTCAACGCAAACCTGGAATAGTAACAACTGTGATCCACCCCACCTTGAGTCTAATAGTCTCTGATTTCCAGGAAGGATTAGCAAACCTTCATCTGAGTGCAATTCGTTGTACTGATTCTGCATCTTTTGTTCTTATTCTTTCAGAAACATACAACTCCTCATCAGTTCCTTCTCCTGTGTCAGACCCGGCATTCATAGAACAGTGCTCTAGTAAGCTTTCTACAACTGCTGGAACTCCATGGACTGGTGTTTAAACCCCTCTATTGTTTAAGTCTCTTTTATTGATTGAGATGATTAGTAGGTGTCCCCACTCCTGGGTGGGAACAACTTAGTATCTTGTGGCCCTTTCTGCTCTTCTTGTGCATGAATCTAATTTCTCACTGTTTTCCAAAAGAAGCCTAATGGATTGCTGAGTCTTTCTTCTAATCTATCTTCAGGGTCCTTGAGTATAAGAATCCATGGAGAACCTAATAATCCAGTCATCTCATGTAATTTGGGACAAAATGGAGGGTGGTTAAAATGCACCTTAGAGAGGATTTCTGAATGCTAGAATCTCAGGGCTGAAAGGCCTGGTAGCCCAATCTACCCAATGCAAGAGCTTCATTTCTACTATTTTTGACATGGTCATTAAGCCTCTATTTAAAGAATTTCAGTGGAAGGAAATTTACTACCTCACAAGGCTGCTAGGAACCTATAGCATCATAGAACTGGAAGGGACCATAGATGTCATCTAAAGTCATTTTACAGATAGGGAAAATGAGGCAAAGCAGAGTTAAATAGCTTGCCTAAGTTCACTAAAGTCATGAGTGACAGAGCCAGGACTCCAGCTCCATTGTTCTTTCTACTATAGCATGTGGCTATTCCCTCTATGTTGGCCCAAAATCTGTCTCCCTTACACTTCTACCCATTGGATGCTAAAATATTGCTACCTTAGACACTCATATAGGTGATCGTGTATCTGAAAAGTAAGCTTTCTCATAAACATTGCTTGTAATTTGCTGGAATCTAGAGGCTTAAAATTTTTTTAAAATTTATTTAGTATTTTATTTTGCCCTAGCTACATGTAAAACAATTTTTAACATTCATTTTTAAAACTTCGAGTTCCAAATTCTCTCCCTTCTTTTCTCTCCCCCCACCCCCATTAAGAAGGCAAGTAATTTGATATAGGTTACATATGTGTAGTTATGCAAAACATTTCCATAATAGCCACATTGTGAAAGAAAAATAAAGTAAAAAAGTATGCTTCAATCTGTATTCAAACACCATCAATTCTCTCTCTGGGGATGGATAGCATTTTTCATCATAAGTCCTTCAGAGTTGTTTTGGATCATTGTCTTACTGAGAATAGCTAAGTCATTCATAGCTGGTCATCTTAGAACATTGCTGTTACTTTGTACACGATACATTTCACTTTGCATCAGCTCATGGAAGTCTTTCCAGTCTTTTCTGAGAGCAGCCTGCTCATCATTTCTTATAGCACAATAGTATTCCATTATAATTAAAAACCACAATTTGTTCAGCCATTCTCCAATTGATGAGCATCCCCTCAATTTCCTATTTTTTATTTTTTTTGGGATACAGACTTAGTAGTGGTATTGCTAGGTCAAAGGGTATGGATGGTTTTATAGCCCTTTGGGTATGGTTCCAAATTGCTTTATAGAATAACTGAATCTGGAATCTAGAGGCTTTTACTGAATATGTAATATCATACCTGTCATGGCATTGGGGAGGGGAAAGAGATGGCATGGAGCTGGACACACTAAATATGGAGTACTAGAAAGAACCATAGAGTTGGAATAAGAGGAACTACTTTGAATTCTAGCTTTATAATTTAAAACTTACGTGACCTTGTGTAAGTCACTTAAATTCTTTGAGACTGGGGTTCCTCCTCTATAGACAAGGGAATTGGACATCTAAGATACCCTCTAGATCCATCTCCATGCTCCTGTAATTAAAACATTAGAACTTTATTAGTAGTCAGTTATAAAGTAGTATATTTATTCCTGTTCTGACAATTTTTTCTTCAACCTTATGTTTAACTTATTTTGTTATTTTTTTAGGAGATAGTCTCACCCTAAAATGATATTTAAAAACCTAATTAGCCTTAGGAACAAGGGAAACAAACATACTTTATTATTTACAGATATTTAAAAACAAACTTGGGAACATCTCCCAAGGAACCCAGAAACTACTATATAATTAAATTACTAGATGGAAAATAGAAGTGTTAATTTATACACATTCTACTGTGCTGCTATAATTGATGGGTCTTACCTTAGTGATGGAGTTGAATAAGATGTGTTATTGTGGGCTCAAATAGCAATTTTTTGCCTATTTATAAATAGGTGGAAGATGAGAGAAGAGAATAATACAATTTTCAATAGTTCAATCATAATCTGGTTTTTGGGTTCAGATTAGATACACACAGACATTTATTGTTTTCTATAATGCACAGCAAAATGAAGAACTTGTTCCAGGGATCAGGCAAATTCACCCCCAACTCTTAGGATAACCCATAGTCCACATGCTTCTAATCCTTGTTCAGTAATAGCACTTCGGTTCATAAAGGGAAACTCTCCATCTCCCATGGATAGTGACCATTGAAATTAAATGATATTTAGGCAGGGAGGAGGAAAAGGAAGGAGGATCATGAAATGTGTCTCTCTTCTTCAATAGATGTAGATTTCTGCTCTAAGGCTGCCCAGTGCTGTAAGCATGGAATGGATGAAGATGGTTGGATTGCAGCAGCTATTGGCTGGAGTCTCTGGTTTCTGACACTCATTTTGCTCTGTGTGGGTAAACTGAGAAAGATCACACCTGATGAATCCAAGTACACACAAGCATGAGGTTTGGGACTCCATAGACAAGACTATCAAACTCCACCAGTTTCCTAAATGGAGGGACGTGAACAGTCTTGAAATAAGATTCAACTTCCAATTTCAGCAAGGAAAATAGTACTTTCACATCTAGCTTCAAAGGGTCAATATTTGGCCCTGATAGTTTTCCTCTCTCTATAGTTTAATATCAGAATTATTTTCATAAACATTTGCTGAATTGAATCAACAGGAAGAATTTATGAAATATCAGTAATGTTTCCAGCACTATCTTGACACTCAAGGACACAAAAAAGGAATAACCAAGAGCCATTCCTCAAAGATAAGCGGTCAAAAGATAGGAACAGTTTTTGAGAGAACTGCAAGTTATAAATTACATTAATTGCCATTTGGAAACTTGCTCCAAATCAATAATAATAAGAGAAATGCAAATTAAAACAACTCTGAGTCTTCACCTGTCACCCTGAAAATTGACCAAGAAAAAAAAAATGAGGACAGTCAGTGCTGGAGAAGTTCTGGGAAGAAAGGAATACTCATACACTGTTGGTAGAGCTGAATGATCCATCCATCCATTTTGGCTGTCCATTTGGAATTATACAAATATGTGACATCACTGTTTATACCTTTTGACCCAATAAATCCCTCTACTAGATGTATACCCCAGGAAGTTCAAAGATGAAAACAAAATCTTTTCAGCAGGACTCTTTGTAGTAAAGTAATAATTCCTGTTATGATAGAAAGGAGAAAAATTGCAAGAAGGAACCTGAGCTCTGAGGCACTGAGAAAACAAAAAAGAAATGGTGCTAGAGAACAGATAAGGGAACATAGTAGTTTCTCTTTGTCAGAAGTGAGGGGGAGATGTACAAAAGGAGAATGTCAGAGCGATTATCAGGTAGTTCTGTTCACTCGTTTTTTTTGTTACAAAAAATAGTTCAGTAGGGGAGAGGGCGGGACAGTGGTGTAGACCTAGAAATAACTGTGATGTAAAAATAAAAGGCACCAATAAAACACTCTTTTAAAAGTACAAGACTTAACTGGGTACACTATAAGCATCCCAAGTTATTATTTTCCTTCCCAATTCAACTTTTCCTTCTAGGATAATACTTTTTGTTGATCATATTATCACTCTTCTAGTCATTCAAGCTTGAAATTTGAGAGGTACCTTTGACCCCTGCCCTTCCCCCCCACAATTTCTAAGTCCAATTGTCAAGTCCTGTCCATATCTTCCTGCAAAGTTGACTCTGCTATCTCTACATTGTCTTCTCATTATCACTATCCCTCTTGGTCAATGAATTCCCTGTTATCTACTGATTGAATTCAGTAGCCTCTCCTGGATCCTTTTCTACAATCTGCCCCACCCCAAACTCATCCTACTCACTAACACAAAATTAATCTTAACTGAAAGAACTTTGTCTCCCAGGAGTGGGTGTGGGATAGTTAGACAAGGCAGAGGGTCTGCTGAGCAGCTCACCTGTGGCACTTGATAGCTGTGCGACTTTGGGCAAGTCACACAAATCTCTATGAACCCCAGTTTCCTCATCTGTAAAAAGAGGGAGTACTACTAAAGATTCCTCCTAGTAAGTCTATGATCCTATGGTCCTCATTGCCTATTTAGTCATTTTCAGTCATGTCTGAGTCTTTGTGACTCCATTTGGGGTTTTTCTTGTCAAAGATAATGGAATGGTTTGTCGTTTCCTTCTCCAGCTCAATTTACGGATGAAGAAAGTGAGGCAAACAGGGTTACATGACTTGCCCAAAGTCACATCGCTAGTAAATGTCTAAGGCCAGATTTGAACTTCAGAAAATAAGTTTTTCTGACTCCAGGCCTGGCACTCATATCCGCTGTGCCACCTAGCTGCCCTACTGAAAGAATTAACATTCCCCATTCAAGACATTTCCTAATCTGGCTCCAAACTCATTTCCGATCTTATCTTTTACTCCTCTACATGTAGTTGGACTATGCCATAGTATCATTCCCTAAACATATTTTGTTTTCAAATATCTATGCCTTTCTTCAGCTGTTTCCTCTCCTACCTCTCTGCCTATCTCAATATACTGCTAAAGCTCAGCTCAAATACCACCCCCAGGAAGTTTTTCCTGATTCTCACATCTTTAGTGATCTCCCTCTGAAATCTAATGTCTCTGCACAGTTTGAATTGAACATGTCATGGGCCTCTTGAACCCAACATATCCCAAACAACTCATTATCCTTTCTACCAAACTCACTCCTCTTCTAAACTATCTATTACTGTTGATGGCCCCACCATTCTTCCAATCACCTAGCTTCACCACCTGGGTGTCATCCTCAATTCCTCCCTCTCACCCCACAGATCTAACCAATGGTCAATACTTGTCATTTCTATCACCATGACATCTCTCCCACCTGTCACCTCTTCACTTACACAGCTAACACCCTGGCTTAAGCTCTTATCACCCCTCACCTGGACTACTATTTGTTGTTGAGTTGCTTTCAGCCATGTCTGACTCTTTGTGACTCCATTTGGGGTTTTCTTGGCAAAGATACTAGAGGTTTGCCATTTCCCTCTCCAGCAGGGACTATTATAATAGCCTTCTAATAATTGATCTTCCTGTCTCAAATCTCTCCCCAATCTATCCTTCCCACAAGCATCAAAGTAATTTTCCTAAAGTGTACATCTGACAATGTTCCCAGTCATTGAACCCCTCTACCTCAGTTTCCCCTTGTGTAAAATGCAAAAGTTGAATCAGGTCCCTTCCAGCTCTAAATCTATGACCCTCTGAACTCCAGTGGCTCCCTCTAGGATCAAATATGAACTGTTTTGCCTTTAAAGCTCTTCACAAGATGGTCCTTTCTCACCTTCCCATTGCTTTCTTTCACTCACTCTGTGATCCAGACACACTGGCTATTCCTCACACAGGGTACTTCAGCTCTTTTCTTGGTTCCTTCACATTGGCCATCCTTCATGCTTCCTCTTAGAAGCCTCAGTTTTCTTTATCATTCAACTCAAGCATCACCTTCTGCAAAAGGCCTTTCCTAGTTACTGGCGCCTTTCCTCTAGGCTGACATCGTATCTACTTTGGATGTATTTTGGATACACCAAGAACATTTGTCAAGCATTTACCATGAGCTAAAACACTGGAGACACAAAGACAAGATCCCTGCTCTTTGTTCATTGACATAAACTTTTTCAGAAAAGCACTTGCTACAGATTTGGGGGGGGAAGGATTGTTTGTTGGGAAGTGAGAAGAGTTTTTAACCTTATCTCCTCCTGAACCAGGTTACCATGCCACTTTCTGTTCACCTCCAAACCATGCTTTGACCACAACCCTATCGCTTTCCTTCTGGCTCCTATTCCCATATTCCCCCATTATAATGTGAGTTCCATGAGGGCAGGGACTTTTTTGCTTATTTGTATTTCTATCCCCTGCACTTAGCAAAGTTCCAGGTATACAATAAGCATTTTATAAATGTTCTTTTATTCATTCATCCAGGTTTTCTTCCCTAATAAAATGTATCAATTATTTTCAACAATGAAGAAACACTAGATTAAATAGTTTTTTTTTAAAGTTCACAAAGTTAAAACTCAAGTTTGTATGGGTGCACGGAGCAAGGATGGAAGCCTGAGGTACATAAATTTTGGCCTAGATTCATTCAGCGAGTGGGAAAGGAGTTCCAATAAATAACCACCAATTTTTTTTTAACTTCCTTTTGGGAAAAGACAGTAACTGCCAGAAGGCAGAACACAGAAATTATACTTTGGATATGCTGAAACCAAATGTCCCTTTGAAAATTGATATCCAAACAGGTAGGAGAGTCTTAATAATCCTAAGAAGGCTGACATTTTAAGTTCCAAAGGAAATCCTTCAGGGTTTTCAGACTTCAACAATGGGAGTATTTAGAAAGACAGAAAGGGAGTTCATGTCTCTACATCTGTGGCAAATACTAATAATAATGACCGTCCCCAACTAAAATACTAAATTCTTTCATCCTGCTTACAATTAGTCACTGAACACCTCCCTATTGCTAGTGGGCAAAGTTTACTCTAAAGATTATTAATTTACCCTGGAAAAATATGATATATCCCCTCAAAGCCTTGACTGATGCCTTAATGTGGCACAAAGGTGATGCTGGATTCTGGAAGGTGATATAAGTGGTAAGCACACTCTGACAGGTGCTACGAAGCTGGAAAGGCTTTGAGGACAGACTTGGAGACAGACAGTGCATCTGTCATCTGAGGACTAGCTTAGGTAACATGTGGAGGGGTCATCACCAGAAAGCTGGCTGGCCTCTAGGGGATGGATATCTTTGGTGATAACAACACATAAAGACTAGTGAGAGGGGTGGATTGGGTAAAGAGTGGATCAAAAGAGAAAATAACATCAGGAAAATTAGGGATCTGAAAATATTGAATAATGATAAAATAGTATTCGATAATAATCAACCTTATAGTAACAATGGTCATCAAAAGCTTGAAATGCCAAAAAAAGGAGTTTGCATTTTATTTTAGGGGCAAGAGAAAGTCACTGAAGTTTCTTGAGGAGAGAAGCAGCATGGTCTTACCTGTACTTTAGGAAGATCACTTCGGCAGCTTCATGGAGGGTGAATTAGGAAGGGGACAGACTTGAAGCAGGTAGACCAGTTAGCTATTGTCAAGGTCCAGGGGAGAGATGAGGACTCATATTAGACATGGCAACGATTCAAGAAGTGTTGTAGAAGGTGTTGACGAGTCTTGGCAACTGACTGCACATGTGGGGTCAGAGAGAGTGAAGAAAAAAAGATGACTCTAAAATTGTGAACCTGGGCTACTGGAAAGTTGGTGGGTTGCCCTAGATAGAAATAGGGAAGTTAGGAAGAAGAGAGAGTTGGGGTGGGAAAAAGAGATGAGTTCTGTTTTGTAAATGTTGAGCTTGAGGTGTCTCTGGGACATCCCGTCAGCAATGTCCAGTTTGTGATGTGGGACTGGAATTCAGGAGAGAGACCACCTAGGGCTGGACATATCATAGAGAAGACAATCAAACCCCAGGGAGCTGATAAGATTGTTTAGAGAAAGAATTTTGGGGAGAGCGATTGTTTGTTGGAAAGTGGGAAGATGAGTTTTTACCTTATCTCGTCCTGAACCAGGTCACAGAGGGAGAAGAGGCCAAGGTCTGAGTTTGGGGCAATATTGGAAAAGCTAACGACTTATTCCACTGGTTACATAATCATTTATTTCTTTATCCAGGGAAGTTTTTTTTTTTTAAGGTATAATGTTGTTTACATAACTACAGTTTTCTTCTTTGTCTTTTGAGTTAAATAAAATAAACTTTTGGAAGTCATCTAGTCCAATTATGTTACGTTACAAATGAGAAACATGAGACTCAAAGGAATCATGTAACTGGTTTAATGTCATAAAACTACTAAGTGCCAGGACTGGAACCCAAGTTTCCTAAGCCCACTCAAGATGCTCTTTCCTGAACACTACACTGTGGTCAGTCATGACATCATATGATTTGTCCAGAGTCCCAACCTGAGCAGTTCAAACAGGATGAAAAATCCAGGGCTCTCTTGATTTGACCACCTCTGCTGTAAAGTTTCACCAGCATAATCTCTGCAAGCTCAGGGAAAATGAGGCATAAGGTTGTCTGGGGGTAATGAAGAGTAGGACTATCACAGATAAATGAATCTGCAGATACATAATACACATCCCCCTTCAAAAAAAATGCAAAAGTCATCGTTAAAGCCCAAATACTCAGCTGCTTCTCCCAAACTTTTGCTTCGCCTAATTTTAACATTTAATACTTAATAAACATAAACTTTATCATAAACTTAGCAAACTTGATTCTGAATTTTAATTGTGAAATTACTTGAATTGTAAAAATCAAATAATCAGACAAAAAAAGGGACAAATTTATATTTAAAACCTCCAACATATTCTACAGTTTGACAAAGTAGAACCGAAAGAATCAATAGATGAAAAACAAAACATATTTGCTCCACGTCTCTCTTTTGAATTACTCTGTAGGTCTATCACTGGTGGCTTTGTCAAGTACTTTCTAAACTACCAGCAGAGAAGATTTTTATTTTTGTTCTCTCTGCCAGGGAGAATGAGTTCTTTTGTGGGAAAGGATGGACCAAAAATCACTCATGAGGGTTGATGGCCAAAACAAAATAGGAAGACAAGAACAAGGCAGCTAGGTGGCTCAATGGATAGAGTGCTGGGCTTGGAGTCGGGAAGACTCATCTTCCTGAGTTCAAATCTGGCCTCAGACACTTACTAGTCCTGCTAATGGTCAACAGGGCCACAAAGGGTCGGGTCGGACAAGATCAAACAATAACAAAGAAAGGCAGCACTTAGCTGTCATTGCTGAATTCAAGTAGGCAGACCCAGATGATAGACTTTCTAGGACATAGGTCCCTAGAAGGAACCACAAAAGTCAATCCCTTCATTTTATGGATCAGGAAAATTAGTCTCAGGGAAGTGAAGTGACCTTCCCAAGGTCACACAATCAACAAGCAGCAGAGCCAGGATCTGAATGCAGGTCCTTGGTAAGGTCAAAAGGTCATACATAGGACCATAGATCTAGAAGAGGCCATCTAATCTAACTGATGAGGTTTAGGGGTGCTCAAGACCCCAAAATACTGATGCACTGTGTCCTGCTCAAATGAATTCCAGCCAAGCCTTCTCACAGCCATAGAGAAAAATAAAGTTTATTAAAGATTCACCATATTGGGTCACCATTTGTGAAAACAGGCGGGCCAGATTCAATTGAATCTATTGAGCTAGATTGAATGGGAGCACCTTCACGGAGGCAAGATGACACTTATACACAGAAAGATTGTGGGAAGGATCTAGGATGGCCCTGGGGTGATGGGAGGAGTCTAAGGAGGATCTTAATGGGATTGGGGTGAGGTCAGACTCCTGGAACCAAGAGAATGGGATTAAGGTTAAGGGTGGGAAGTAGCTGAAGGCTACCTGGAGATAACAGATGGTTGGGCTAGGCTAGTTTAAGGGCAACAGATTTGGGCCTAGACATTTTGATAGGATCAAGGGTGGGAAGTAGCTAGACCAGAAAGGGCTAGGCTAGGTTAAGGGTAACCTAGAGATTTGGGCCTAGCCATAATGAAAGGCTTATAGTCTCAGGCAAACACCTCATCAAGTGGGAAGATTCAAGGAGAGTTCAAGGGGACTCCCACAGTCTAAACCCCATCACAACCACCTCATTTTACCAGAAAGGCTCCTCATAGCTGCAAAGCTGCCATCAATAGTCTGGAGAGAGTTATTTCCAGACTAAAGAAAAGCAAATGATAAGAGAATGGAGTCTGCAAACTATAGTCATTCAACCAATAAGCATTTATTAAGCATTTGCTGTGCGCCAGGCACTGAGTTAAGTGCTAGGGATATAAAAAGAAGCAAAACCAGTTACTGCCCTCAGTGAGCTAATATTCTAATGCTAGAAGTAATCATGCAATTAATGGGCACATATAAGAAATATCTAGAGTGGATAGAATGTAATCTGAGAGCAGTAGGCACTGGTATCTGGGATACTGGGAAAGGCATCCTGAAGGAGGTAAAATTTTAACTGGGTCTTGAAGGAAGCTAAGGAAAGAATAGGCATAGGTGAATGAAGCTTTCTAGACATGGAAATGGTCAGTGCAAAGGAACACAGACCAGAGTCAGAATGTTGTAGGCTGGTGTAGTTGGAGTGAAGAGTGAATGGAGAGGAATCAAGAATAAGAAGATGGGGTGAAAATATGTTTAATAGGAATGTATAAATAGAGCCTATATCAGATTGCATGCCATCTTGGGGAGGGGGGAGAAAGTGGAGGGGGAGAAAATTTAAAACTCAAAATCTTATAGAAATGAATGTTCAAAACTAAAAATAAATTATTTTTTAAAAAAAGAATAAGAAGATGGGAAAGGTAGAAAGGGGCCAGGTTATGAAGAGTTTATTTGCTGAATAGAGTATTTGTATTTGAGTTTGGAGTAATAAGGTACCACTGGAGCTCATTAAACAGAGGGGTGATATGGTCAGACTTAGGCATTAGAAAAAATTGCCTTGGCAGATGAGTAGAAAATGGATTGGAGTGAGAATGGACTGGAAGGAGGAAGATTGGTTAAAATACTACAATGGTAGCCAATCAAGAGGAGGTAAGAGTCTATACTAGGGTACTAGCCATAAGGGCGAAGAAAAGGTGACATATTCAATAGAGGTTTGGATGCTTGCAATGACAAGATTTGACCATAGATTAGATATACATGGGGTGAATGAGAGGGAAGAGTCCAAGATAACACTGCATTGTCTAGGAAAATGATGGTATCCTTGATAGTAACAAGAAAGTTGGGAAAGAGGAACAGTTTATGAGGAAGAGAATAAATTCTGTTTTCAACATTTTGAGTTTAAGATGCTATCCAATTTAAGATGTCCTGAAGGTGATCCAGGACTGAAATTCAGGAAAGAAACTAGGGTTAGATATATAAATTTGGGAATCATCTGCATAGAGATGACAAGTGTCAGTCATTTATTTTGAACTTAATAAATACTAAATAAAATGGGCATTTCCATATAACTAGTAAAAGACACAAAGAAGATTGTCCATGCAACTGCAGACCTCTAATGTGAATAGCTTGCTTTTCTTTTTAAGCATTTCATACGTTCAGCCTGTAGCTTTCAAAGCTGTCCTGCTTGACTTTTGTTCTGTTCTCTTTTCAGCATTGTTTTATTTTTCTTCTCAGCATTAAAAAAAAAAATGTCTCAATGACTCTTCCTTTCTCAACTTTTTCAAACTTTAGTTGTAACATGGATTTGATTTTGCATCCTATCCAAGATCTCCATGACTTGACAACTTTGTTTATAATCTGTCTCACCCTTCTTTCCAGAGCAAAGTACTAATTTTTAAAATCTGCCCCAAACCCTTGATTATTTTGGTTACTCTTTTTGGATGTTCAAAATTTGTCCCATATTTCTTGAGGTGAAGGAAAATGCCTTGTGTTTTGTCTCAAATGTTCTTCTAATGATGCCTATAATTTTGCTGGTCTGTTTTGGCTCTGCCTGTATTGGGCTGATGTCTTCAGAAAATAGCCTTTGGTGATTCTCATGATATTTTCCTAGGGTGTTAACAGGTTTCCACCCCATTAGTGTAGTTTATAATCCTCTTCCCTTATATTTGCCCACAATGAAACTTGCCAACTTTTCTGCTTACTCACCCAGCCTCATGAGATCTTTTTGCACTTTTCTCCCAATGGCTTGGCCTCTTGTGACTCCCAAAGAGTATCATGTCACCTGAAAATTTAGAGATGACTTTGCACATGCCCTCTTCAAGATAATTTATTAAAATGTTGACAAAGATGGGAGTGTGAAATGCTCCCTTTTCTAAGAGTATAAAGGGCTTTGTTTGCCTAGAGAAGAAATAAATTAATCAGTCTCCTCTCAACATAATTGGGAGTTGACTGTATAATAATAATAATGATGGGTTTTGAGCCCAGAGAAGTTGGGGCACTTACCCTCTCCTTCTCCACTAAGTACCTGTCTCAGCTCTGGACCAGTAATATCACATTTGGACATGAACTTGGTGAGACCAGTGCTAGGAAGAAACTTTGTTAAGTCTGAGCTCACTCTTCCCAGGAACTAGCATAGGGAGGAGCGTACTCCAAGGTATTGAGGGAAAATGTTTATACTTCTGTTTTTGCTGTATCTTTGGGGGTTACTTTATTTTTATGTTCAATTCCAAATTCTTTCCCTCCCTCTATCCCCTCCTCTACTCATTAAGGCAAAAGATATAATATTCATTATACATATGAAGTCACGTAAAACATCTTCCCATATTTTTACTATATCTTTGTAGTAAATATCTTTTTGTAAAAGCTAATTGATAGTAATTAGTTAAATGGAACTAGAGTGCTTTTCATTGGCAGCTGACAGTGACAAAGAACCACACCAGATCTGTTAACTTTAGAGAAGTGATTTTTTAGAACCTCAAGGGGGAGATATATCCTCTGTTGCTCTGAAAGTGAGGTTAGAGTATTCACTATGCTGTTAATTAAGCTGTCCAAATGAGAAAGGGGTACTAACTTGTGTGTATATTATTCTTCTGGTTTTGCTTACAGAATGAAATTGCATTTCATTCTGCATCAGTTCATACAAGTCTTCTCATCTTTCTCTGAATTCTTTGTATTCATCATTAATTTCTATACAATCTTATTTCATTACGTTCATATTGGTGCTAATCTGCACTTATTGGAGGAGTTTGCTCACTGCAAGTTAACCTATTATGATAAAATCACAAGTCTGGACAAACAAGCTCCATTGATTCTCAAGTCAGTTTGTTCAGTCATTCCCTATTTGATGGGCACCCATTTGGTATCTATGGTTTTTTAGTCTAGAGATAGATACTAGACTTATGATATCATTGGTGTAGAGAACTCCAACAGAAGGAAGTTCCTTCAATCTACGCAGGTTGGTACCTTCTCTGCAAGTTACAGTCTTAGAGAATTGTCTAGAACACTGAGATGTTAAGTGATTTGTCCAGGATCACAGTCAATATGTCAAAGGTGGTACTTGAACTCAGGTCTTCCTGGCTTTGTGGCTGCCTCTCTATATCCATTATACCACAATATTTCTCATTCTAGTTCTTGATTGACACAAGAAGTGCTGCAATGAATATTTTGTTATATTCTGGTTTTTACCTCCTTGGAGTATATGACCAGGGAGTCAGAAGAAATAAGTAATAAAAATAGCTAACATATGTACATGGCACCTACTATGTGCCAGTCACTGTATTAAGTGCTTTATAATTATGATGTCACTTGCTCCTCACAAGAATGCTGGGAAGTAGGTGCTATTATTAACCCTACTTTACAGATATAGAGACTGAGGCAAATGGTGGTTAAGTGACTTGTGCAGGGTCACACAACTAGTAAGTGTTGGAGGCCATATTTGAACTCAGATCTTCCTGATTTCAGGCCAGGTGCTGTATCCACTGTGCCATAGAACTGCCTCAATTACAAGTACATACAATTCCTATTTATTCAGCTTACTAGAACAAATGCTTAGCATGGAATGGACAGGAAATACTTTGCAAGAGAAAGGGTGGCATTTAATAAAGACAATAACTGTGAAAATAAGCACTGGAATGTGAACTCTAATAGTCAAAACTGTACCTGATGGGGGGAAAGAGAGAATTCCATCACAAGATAGTTCCGTCACAGGAAAGTTACAGGTTTACCACCACTTTCTTTACTCAATTCAGTCATTCTTTCATCCAACTGACATTTATTAAGTATTTATTACGTGAAGTCACAACAATAGCTAAGAAATTATTCCTGCCCTCAAGGTGCTTATAGTCTAAAATAAATTATAAGATGTTCTAAGATAAATATAAAACAAAGTAAATATGCTAAGTCCATGAGAGGAGTATGAAGTTCTATGAGATCAGATAAGCAAGAAGTCACTTCCAAATGATGTAATCAAGGAAGGTTTTCATGGCGGTATTTGGGTTGGAACTTGAAGGATGGGTAGGGTAGGATACAAATAGGTGGAGATGGGGATTGAAGCATTCCAGGCATAGAATGTAACAAGCAAAATTGAAAGGTAAGAGAGATATATTTAGGGGAATGATTTCATCACTTTGACTGGAGAACAGATGTAAGAGGGAGTATAGAATATGGGAAATTAGGATGGCAAACCAGGTTAGAGGCTGATTGTGTAGTGCCTTAAATACTAGGCTATTTGTCTTTATTCATTAGGCCAAAGAGTGCCATTAAGTTAGTGACATGATGTGATCCTACCTGGGCACTAGGAAAAACAATTTAGCAGCGGTATACAAATATTGGATTGGAGGCGGAATGTAATATCTCCCCAAGTCTAACAATGATCTAGGCAAAAGCTTGTGAGAATCTCAACAAGGATATTAATAGTGGAAGTGGAAAAAAGGGGATGAATGCAAGGTAATATGAATAGGGATAGTGATTGACTGGATAGATATGTTAGATGAAAGAGTCCCATGTGAATATTCTGAAGTTATATGCATGGAGGACAGAGGACAGATGGTGGTGCTCTTGACAGATAAAGCAAGAAGAACATAATTTAGGGGAAAATATTCAGTTCTGGACTTACTGAGCTTGAGGTATCAGTAAAAAATTAATAAATTAATGAGTTGCCTAAACCTTTTAAAATTATTTCTTAGAGAATCAAGATTATGATTGATATAAAGAGAATGTAGTGGACAAAAGTAGGCCATAGATGTTTCCAAAGAGGACTTGTGCCTAAGAAATGATCTAGAAGATATTGTAAAGGAAATCTATAATTTGAAAAGAGAGTGGGCCAATCACTGAGAGAAAACATATGGTCAGCCTACATGCTACATTGGTACCCATGTAATGGACTTGCTGCAACTCCTAAAGAGTCTCTGGATAAATTTCAAATAGATTTGTGAATTTGGATGGTATAAAAAAATCACAACTTTATTTTTACTAATCTCTAACTGAAATTCAGAATTTCCTTCAATTTTTAAAAAAATTTTAATATTTTTTTTCAATTACATGTAAAAAAGTTTTAACCTTCATTTTTCACAATTTTGAGTTCCCACCTTCAATTATTAAAAAATGAAAACAAAACACTGTTCTGAGAAAGGATTCAAAGGCTTTACCATGCCAAAGGGTTCATGACACAAATGTTAAGGCACTCTGGCCTAGCGGAATGTAAATCAGATTGACTCACTAAACATGGTTTACGGGAGGTCATGGACAGGAGTCACACAAGAAGTATGGATGGACTGTCTTATACACCACTGAGAAGAGAACCTACAGAGATGAGATCTCAGATCCACTAAAGAAATAAAGTATGTATCGAGAAAAATAAAATCCAAAAGTTTGGTATCCAGTATTTATAACATCTCCTTCTACAGCTTTCACAATTTAGAAGGACATACTCTAACCCTCCCACTCTTGCCCACAGTTCTAGTATTTTCGGACTTAGCAAATAAATCTAGCTTTATCTTATCCAACCATTACTCTTTATGGATTTAGAGATTTTGATATCCCAGTTGTCTTTCCAAAATGAAGAATCCTTTCTTTAAATTATCAACCAACTAGGCTCATGATAGATTCCATTTGGCTACCTTTGTCCTGTGGAAGGTACAGAGGTTCACAGAACTAGAAGGGACCTTATTTCTACCTCATTTTTGTTGAAGATAAAATGAGATATTTGTAAAGTGTGGTGCAAACCTTAAGTTCCTATGGAAACATTAGATAGCCATTGGACTGTGACAACTCCTTGAGATCAGGGGCTTTTCTCTTTTCTTTTGGCTTTTCTTCCCCTTTTATTTTATCCCCAGTGCTTAGCACAATGTCTCGCACATAGTTGGCAGATAATAAATGCCAGGTGACTGACAGCTGACTAATCACCACCATACTTAACAAAAAAAGGAAAATTAACCCAGTGTAAAGAAAATCAAGAAAAAAATATAAATTTGACACCAATTCTTAGTATTTATTGACATTTCCATTTAAACTGCTAGGAAAGCTGTATAAATTGTAAACATGGAAACCAAACACTTGCATAAATTATTTCAAAAAAACCTACAGCAATGAGAAAATTGCAGCTACGCAAGGATAAAAACATAAATGACTAACAGGAGGGGAAAGTTCAATTTCTCAACCATGTATGCATAACTGAGACTTAAAAGCCCCTTCCCTAGAAAAGGCAGGAAAATCATGGTGTCTAGTTCAAGTTGCAGTGTGGATTTTAGGCTTTCCGTGCATTTACACACACACAAACATATATATACATAAACAGTTATAACCTAGGGGTGGGGGAATAGGAAAAATCAGGAGAAAGGTCCTTGAATATCCAGGGAGAGAAATGACAGAACCCAAAACAGCTTAACTAAAAGCACTGAAAGTAGAACCATCCTTCCCATAATCTGTGCTCCATACATGCTTGAGCTCACCTCCACATCGGAAAGGAAAATCAGAGGGACCTTTTATCACCTAAAGCAAGTCCCCAGTGGTCTGAAGCGTTCGTTTTAGTTGACCTTTAGCTTCTCCTGTGTTCCACAAGCCTTTAGCTAGCCACACCTGTAAGACCAAAGTGCTATCCTAGAAGCCAGACTTGAATTTGACATTTCAGTTTTCCTGCCTCTTAGAGATATAAGGCAAATCCCAGTAATGCATACCAGCTGTTTGGTGGCCATGAGAAAAGACTGTTCTCATTGTTCTAAACTGTCCGAAAAAATGAACAAACAGTTCCATGTGGTGATGTTGACTAATACGAGACTCCAAAATGAAGGTATTCAACTGTCATCCCTTTTCCTTCCACTTGCTCATGCTTGGGTAAAGGTGCCAAAAATTGATGGAAAGACTCCAAAACCAGGCAAACCAGGAGAGATGGAAAAGCAAAAAGTCCGAGTAGTTGCCAAGTTGGATCATCCTCCTCCTGAAAAATTCTTGAGCTGGTTGAATGTGCATCACATTAAGACATTTGGTTTTTCCACTGTTCGTACCAAGACATGCTCATTCCCAAGGCTGCTGCATTTAGGTTTTAATTGCCATTTTCTGCAGTGTAGTATTGTCATGTGAACTTGTGATATGGTACACATTAGCAGATGTAAACACAGATTCAGGATTTTCCTCTAGGATTTAGCAAGGAGCGTGAGTCCTTGTTTATACATCACCTTCCCCACCGCAACCCCTCAGATCCCCCCCAAAATGATCACTTTCAGAACCATAAAGGAGAAAATAAACAGTATATTCACCTTGAATTAATAATGTTTTAAGTACTGATTGGACAGCTCTTTATCAATTCCAGGTGTAGGTACTGGACAACTTTGCACATGGAACTTTCTCACCTTTACAACTATTCCCTACTTAACATTGGTTGAAATTTTAAAAGCACACTTCAATTCACCATTTTGAGTTTAAAATTACAAAATTCAGTGGTTTTTTTTTCGATTAGGAAATATTTGTCCACATTGAAAGTCTACAGGAAAAGATGACCTCTGAAGTCCTTCCTCATTCTAAATCTATGTTTCAATATGATACCTGATTTGTCTTTCTTTGGAAATGTGAACAAAAGAATGGTCTTTGAGAACTGCCCTGGAGGTAGCAATGAAAAGGGTAAACTTTTAAGAAAACTAATGTCAATGCTACAGTCAAGCCTGAGTATCCTTAAACAAATCCCAATGAAGCTTCTAACAAGCTAGGACACCCCAACTTGAGCTAGCAGGGCTGCTGGGAGAAAAGAGCTCCCATGAGGTGAGGTTAATTTCTTTGCTCTTTGACATTTAATGAGTAACTTGTAAATTTGCAAATGCAAATTGGCATGAAAGTTAATAGCGTGACGATCCCTGGAGCAATCACTCAAGTGGCTCTGCAACTGATCTGTAAACGGGAAACTAGAAAGCTTTTAAAAAAAAAAGAGACAGAATTAACTTTACTCAAACTGGTCTCAAGTAGGAGGCTCCATCATCTGTGCTTTGCACCATTTGTCTCACACAGATGGACAGATATGGGTGGGCAGGGAAGCCTCCCCCTCTGCTTTTCAGTACCACATGCACTAAAATCAAAACACACAGTGAGTTTCAATATAAATTGAACAGAACAAAACAAAGAAGGCTTTAGGTATTTGTACCATAGATGAACATTCAGAAAGCACATTGCCTTCTCTTTGCGGCCCCCATAGTCATTCATGCACTCAATTTACATGCTATTTTTTCCCCCTTCATGACTGAATTCTTAGGTAACTTATTGACTGTAGAAAGCAGGGGTTGTTATTTTCCTTCTGCAACATTTATCCTGTTTTTGCTTTTCCATCACCTTGGATCAACCCACCACATCACTTCTAAACAATAAACCTGAGTTATATTCATCTTATCATCTTCATGCCTTACATGTACCCCGTTGTCAATTCCTGTTGCTTTTGCCTTCAAACCATTTCAAGGATCTGACTCTTTTCTTTATGGACCTGCAGTCACCTTGGTTGCATCTGTGATTATTTCTTGGGTGGAATACTACAACTTTCTTCTAAAAAAAGATTCCCATCTCCAGGGTCTCCTCTCTTCTATTGATCCTTAATATTGTTGTGCACCTTATCTTTTTCTATCACTCTGAACGATGTCACCTTCCTCCTCAGAGATCTTTCATGTTTTCCCCCACTCTATTTTGGGACCAAGTTACTCAACCTGTATCAAAGCCCAGTCTTGCTTCATCTCATTTCTGGCAATCTCATCATCTCCTTTATCCACTCCCTGCATTAGTTTGCTAACCCATTCCCACCATCTTGTAAACTGCTTATGAAATCTCTCTTCTATGATAGTTTCTGTTTCTAACTGGAGAGATACATAGCCATCTCCCCATGGACCCAACTAGAAATGTCAATATCTTAGATTTCTCATTAATGATTGCCTAACAATGTACACTTCCTGCTTGTAAATTATTTTGATATGCCACTTAATGCTTATGTTTTAACAAGGCTTATTTAGTTGTTTTCCCCATCTTTTGATCTGCAATGTCAGCATGGTCTGTATCACATGCAGAGAGACACTTAATATGGAAGAGGGGCAAACGAAGTGATATTAAAGCATATTAAGAGAAAATGATCGAATATACTTGAACCTACAATCAAGTGGCTTCATTCACATATAGGTCAACGTTCATCTGATTATCCATTCCTGTACAATACTCCCTATTTGAATAACACTTCATACTTTTCCAGAGCCTTTTAAAATACTTTATAAGCCCTATTTGACTAATGGAAATATTGAGGTTCAGAGACTAGAAGTGACTTGCCCAGGGCACACACTTTGAGCTGACACAGCCAGGACCAGAATCAGATGTCTTGACTCCTGTCGCAATGTTGAGTATCTGGGGAGACGGAGATGCAATCATTTCCCCAAAAGAAATTCCTCTCAAATTTTCCTCTAAATTGACAATTTGGATCACCAGGTAACTGATAATACAATTTGATATTTTAAAATATCAAATGGGAATTGGAGTATCCTGTTGACTTCAATTTTAGAGCCAGCAAAGGGAAAAATAGGATCTCAAAGTCCCAAATTAACTACTATCAACATGAATTGCCTTCCATGAAAGCCACAATTGAGTAAGAGGAGAGCACCGTTGATGCTTCCTGACAGTTTGTTTAGTCAATGACAGATCTGCGCCTACTGACGTCTTTGCTTTAATTTTGGTGACCCACAAGAGGCTCTGTTGCTGGAGGGTTTTTATTGGAAATGAATGCAAGCAGGTTCCATATTATAATAACCAGGAAACTACAAAAGGTAACTGTTTATCTGGCTGGCTTATTGTATCAGATCACAAACAGACACATATTTTCTTTGGTCTTGAATTTAAAAAAAAGTTTCAAGAATGGATGCAGAGAGAATATTATTTTGACAAGAATGAAGGTCATTCAAATTGCTAAGCTGCATTTCTTTAAAATGGAAGCCGTGTACAGGACAGACATATGTCTGGAGGGCAAGGAGCAAGGTGAAGAACTTCAGGGTTATGACATTTGAGGGGCAGCTGAAGGAATGAAGGATGTTTAGGGCTGTTCTCAAGGACGTGAAGAGCTGTCATGGAAAAGAAGGTTTAGACTTGTGTTATTTGGCCCCAAAGAGTAGAACTAGAAGCAATAAGTGAAGTTGCAAATAGGTTAACTTTGGCTTCATGTAATGAAAACTTCCTAACAATTGGTGCTATCCACAAGGAAAATGGGTTGCTTTGGGAGGCGGTGGGTTCCCCCTTCACTGAAGGTCTTTGAGTGGAAGCTGGATATAGAAGAGACTCTTGAACAGGTGTGAACTGGACCAACTGTCACTGAAATTCTAAGTCTGATTGATTTTTCTATTGTTTGTTCAAATGAGCAAATGCACACACTAAAGAGGTAAGCCCACATGTATCCCTTCTGCTGTCACACCGCAATACTCTTAACGAAACTCAACAATAAATTCTACAAAACAAACTCTCCTGCTAATGAATTTTCTTTTCTTTTCCAGGAAGCAGTTGTTTCTAAGCTGTTTACACCTCTGGGTTGCCATCAAGTACCTATTAGCCTTCGACTCCACATAATGCTTCAACCAAACCACCTTAATTTCTAACAGCATTTTGAAATGATTACTAGATCATTTAGAATTCTCACCTAGAAATTCCTGAAGGCCTAGGGTAACAGGTATACTTTGTTTTAAGGGACAACCCCCCCCATCCCCGACCCCCGCTAGCTAAAAACCTCACCTTCTAAGGACAAGGTTAAGCAAGACATAGTAAGCAGAGAAACCTCTTTCCCATCTTTCTCATAGTAAGTGGGAATAAGCTGGGAAGAATCATATAATTGGGAGATGTAAGGAATCTTTAAGATCACCTAGTCCAGGATTTCTTAATCTTTTTTGTGACACAGACCTCTGGCAAAGTTTATGGGTAATATCTCAGAATGATGTTTGTAAATAATTGAAGGAAATGCTAAATTTTATGTAGTGAAAATAAAGATGTAATTTTTTTTCCCCATCCAGATTCACAGACCCTCTGAAATCTAGCTACAGGCCCTTGGGAATAAGGGAAGGAGGAGGGAATAAGCATTTATTAAGCACCTACTATGTGCTAGGCACTGTGCTAAGCATTTTACAAATATTATGTCATTTGCTTCTCACAACAACCCTGGGAGGTAGGTGCTTTTATGATCCCCGTTTTACAAATGAGGGAACTGAGGCAAACATAGTTTAAATGACTTGTCCAGGGTTTCATATCTAGTATATGTCTGAGACTAGATTTGAACTCAGGTCTTCCTGACTCAAGGCACTGTGTTACCTAAGTGGGAACCCATGAATCCTACATTAAGAACTCCTGATCTAGTCTGACCCCTTTATTTTATAGTTAAGAAAAATGAAATGTGATCAATTCACAAAAGAAGTAAACTTCTAATGAGAACTTATTTTTATCATTTTTGGTGTTCTTAGAAACTGACCTGAATTATTAATCTCCAAAATCTGCTTTACACATAGTAGGTACTTTAATAAAACCTTGTTGAATTTAATCTGTAACTTTGTTCCTTTGTCTGTGTGGTCAAACATCTAAGTAGGCCATAGACGCTACCTTTTGTTTTTCAAATATGCTCAACTGGAAGAATCTCTGCTATCACAGCAAGCTGCCTGATGGTCCTAACAGGGATGCTTGGGCCATAAATTCCTTGTCCTTAGGTTCAAGTATCAGCCCCAAGCTGTATAGGAAATTTCTCAATTTTTCCCTGACCAGAACAACACACATCAAGAAGCCAGGAGATAGGTCAAATTTTCTGGGTCCCAAGGAGCTCTTCTCCTTGTCCAATTTAGTACAGAGAAGCCGGGCTGACTTTGGGTCATTTTCCTAGCCCTGTCATGCTGTGAACATGATTTTTAGCAATGTACGCATTTCAACAAAATTATATTTAAAAAAAAAAACCCAACCACAACAATTTGGGATGTCTTGGGTTTCACTGTCTCTCAAACAAAACACAACTTTACTTAGGTGGAATCATAGGATTTAGATCTAGAAAGAACATCAGAGATCACAAACGGTCCAAGCCCTTATTATAAAGAGGAAGAAAATGACACAGTGACTTGCTCTAGTTCACAAAAAGAGTAATCTCTAACAAAGTAGGGATTCAAACCCAGGGCCTCTGACTCCCAAGCTTAAGAATCTGTGAATTCTAAATCAACAGTGAGATGGAGGACGACAGTGAGGTACCAACTGAGTTAAACTGCTTCACTGTATAGAAATTGATTTTGCAATGAATGGAATTAACATGGGATTCTATTGATAACTGAAAACACCTGATTCAGAAAAAAAATGAAGTATACGTAAATATGAATTTAAAACTAGTCCATGACAGATTTTCACTAACCAAATAAATATTAAGCCTTTTTTTTAAGAGGTTTTCATTTCCTGAAGAGAATGAGTCTTTTAATATGTCCTTGCAATAAATGGCCATGATTTCATTTCACAGAAAGGTCAAGGAACGCTTAGAGCAGCAGCACCAAAAGACAAAGTGGAGGCATGCAGAGGACAGTTTTGTTTGGAATCATCGGGCACTTAGAGCTTCCGTGTTTTGGTTTCTTACTAGTCAGTCACTTCTTTCCTCTCTTCTCTGGACAATATTATTATTCTTGCTGTTAGTACTACTATTACAATGAGTTTCTATGGAGGAGGGGAAAAAAAATCAAGCTTTTAACAAAATGTCCTTGAATTCTTTTTTCCCCTGAAAAAACAAAGCAGCAACATGAATCATACTTATCTGAACTACAAAGCCTTATAATGAAAAATGCTTGATTCCTTTACTCCCTTAATCCATCTACAAATTTTATCTTTTTTCCTTAAATAGTCTAATTTGGGAATTTGATCATCTCGGTTTGTTGTTGTTTTTTGATGGAGTGTTGCTTTTGACCTAAAACGTAGCAGTTGGCTGAGTCCAAGCAGTCATGAAATGGCCAACAGATTAAACAGGTTTACAAACTGTAAAGTGGTAACTTGTGGCATCTTCCATCTTTAAAACTTGCCGTTTTTCCCTCCCTCCCCCCACACAGACACACGCATTGGTATCTTGTACAGTACAGGTTCACCCCTATTATAAAACAACAACTCGGTTGGCTTCCTTTCAGTCTTACTTCCATAGGAAGCAGATACTTGGCAAATTTGCAAGGGAAGGATGGATCAGCTATGGAAGTTCTGCACTGTGGCCTGTTTCTGGGAGAGTCGAAGGAGCTCCTCTCGAATGGCTTTGATGAGAGAAGCAGAAGAATGCCCTGGCTGGAGGTCTTCTGTAGAACTGGTGTTGTTGTAGCACAGCCCTGGTCCTTGGAGGCTCCTGTGGGGGAGGTGAGTAGGTGGTGCGGAGGGCTCTCTACCCGAAGTCCTTGGCACCTGAAACAATGGTGAAGAAGAATACTCTTGGTGTCCAAGCCCATGAGTCTGAAAAAACATAGCAAGAATTACTGTACTTCTTGAAGAACAATGATTAGAAAACAAAATAAAACAGCTAAAGGTAGTAACAAACTTTCTTTCCGTAACGTTCCCCCCATTCCCCAATCTCCAACTTGGATTCGGCCAGGTCAAATTTCATTCCTATCTCCCCTCACCCCTTTACCTGAAGCTGGAGGGAGTGGGCATGGCAGCAATGGTAGCCTTCCCACCAGGGAAAGCATGAATGTGTCAATGTGGGGTGATAGGAAGGCAGGATCCTTTGGGGTAGGGATGAACATGCCTAGAGATGAACTGAGGAAGCAGGAAAAGTTACTTTCACAAACAACTTTGAAAGAGTCAAGATCTCTAATCACTGTAATGACCAATCATGATTCCAGAGGAATGATGACGAAGTATGCACCTACCCACTCTGACAGAGAGGTGATGGATTCAAGATAAAGGATGATACCTACATTTTTGGACATAGACAATATGGAATGTTTTGTTTGACTATACATAATTGTTATAAGAACTCTGGTTTTCATTTTTTTTTCCAATGGGGGTGGGATGGGAGGAAGAGAAAAGAAATATCTATTAATTTTAAAATAAATTAAATATTTAAAGTTACTCTCCCTGGTGTCCCTCCATGTGTGCATGTATGTATAAATTATTAAGTACTACTTTAAAAAATGTTTAACTTGGACCAGTAATTTTATCAGTGTAGGGAACTTCCAGTGAGGAACTTCCCTTACCAGTGTAGGTCAGTATCCCTTCTGCAAATAGTCAGAAAGTTAGTTGCTTGGGTCATTGAGAAGTGACGTGACTTGTCCAAAGTCACACAGCCGGTATATGTCAGATGGGACCTGAACTCCCCAATGTACTATTAACAAAACAGCTTCTAGTTAAAGCTGATAGGAGTCAAGTACATGCTCATGCAAATGACTTAGGAGTTAGCAGAACGGCACAAGGGTTGCAGGGGGTTTCTCACTTCTTTTAGGAGTTGATAGGGGACAAACAAACACGGAGTGGCAGAAGGGGTGGCAATGATTGCACTTGAGGTTAGAAAAGAGGCAGGATGTGGGTGTGAGAAAAATACTGGAAACAAGGGAAAAAACCCAAAGACATATATAGAAAGTTTTAAAAAATCTAGTTGCTCTTTGTATGTCACCTGTGAAAAAGAGCAAGATGAGCTAAAAACAAAAATAAAACACCACAATACATTTGTTAACATTTGTACGGTTTAACAAGAACTGGCACCACCATTTAGGCATTTGTATCTAATTAAAATAGTTTCTTCTAGATGTGTATGTATTCAAGAAGGCCAAACAACGGTTTCAATGGTTCTGTGACAAATTATGGATCTAGTATTTCAGAGGACAATAAATCTTGCCCCTGGGCTAAGAAAAAGGATGCCCATAAAAGAAAAATGCAATACATAGGTCAAGTCTACTTACGATCCACTGAGGAGACATTAAAATTTCTTTCTATTATAATTAGAATATAGAGTTTGGAAAACTTTGAGTTTATGTGTCAAAGGATTAGAATTCCAGGCAATATAACTCTCTCTACCAGTGTTAGTCAACATTTTCTCTAGAATTCATAGTTTCAGAGTTGCTCAGAACACCTAGAGGCTAAATGATATGCCCAGGGTCACACATAGTCTGTATATGTCACATGTGGGACTGGAGTTCAGGTCTTCCAGCCTCCCAGGCCAGCCCTAGAGGACTTGTTGCCCTAAGGCCCTGCTCAATGGTTGACTGCCTCTCCCTGAATAATATTTCAGGAAAGTTTCAGCCATGGTTCACTTCACTCCCTCCTCCTCATAGCCAGTCATCTTTGCCAAAATCTTTGACATCCATTCACCCTTTCTTCCCCTCTCACAACTCGAGCCCATTCTTCTAGAACCATGATTGGATGAACTCTGCCATTATTCCAGGATGATGTATGCCAATCTACTCTCTTATGACCCTACTCCTCACTATCTCATTAACTTTCAGGTCAGAACTATTCCCTCCCTAGATACCATTTCAGAATAGTTGTTTCCCCCATCCGAATATAAATTATTTAGGGGCAGTGACTGTCCTTGCTTTTGTATTTTTATGCCCAGTATTTGGCACATGGTAGGCCCTTAATAAATTCTTTTTCATTCATTCACAAGATATTAGATTTGGAGTTGGAAAGGATCTCTAAGGCCATTTGGTCCAGATGAGGAAGCTAAATGACCTTTTAAAGGAAACACAGTTACTAAGGGGCAGAGATCAAATCTGAATTTGAATCTGGGTCTTGAAATAAATTGTTCTTTCCACTGTGATATTTTTCAATCATCCATACAGGAACAGATATCTTGTTGTATCCCTCATAAATGCTTTTTGGATTTTAAACCGAGTCTCCTCAATACTTTTGATGTTAGATGCCTAATTAAGAGTTAATTAATCAAGACAAAAAGTATGCCTAAAGAATTGGGGCCTAAGTTGTAGATGGAGTTAAGTATCCTCTAACACTGATTAGTAGAAACTTGTCTCTAGTCCATCAAAGGATGATGATCAGATACATTAAAGTGATGATTTTTCGGAATTAGAGAAATAAGTTGGTTGCTGACTGAGGCTTTTTATTGTTCAGTCATTTCAGTAGTGTCCGACTCTTCATCACCCCATTTGGGGTTTTCTTGGGAAAGATACTGGAATGGTTTGCCATTTTAGAGATGAGGAATTGAGGCAAACAGGGCTAAGTGATTTGCCCAGGGTTACACGGCTAGGAAGTGTCTGTGGTGGGACTTGAACTCATGAAGATGAATCTTCCCGATTCCAAGCCCATTGTTCTCTATCTACTTGTACCACCTAGTTGGCCCTAAAAATCAATCAACCCTCCTCCCCTTCCACATTGTTGTCATGTAGTCTCTTCGGTCATGTCTAACTCTTTATCACATCATTTGGGGTTTTTTTGGGCAAAGACGCTGGAATGGTTTGCCAGTTCCTTTTTTTTTTCTTTACAGATGAGGAAACTGAGGCATACAGGGTTAAGTGACTTCCCTGGGGTCACGCAGCTAATAAATATCTGAGGCCAGATCTGAATTCAGGCCTTCCTGACTTCAGGCCCAGGGCTCTATCCACTTCACCACCTACCTGCCTTCCATAGGACAAAATTATGTCATTTATGTAATGATGTTCCTTTAATGGAATTTCACAAATGCAAAATATTTTTTTTTAAAAAAGGCAAAGTACCAAAACCCATGTAGCTGATGTCTACTTGAAGACGTTCTATCGGAGAAAAACATTCTAAAGGTAACTTTCCTATCCCTGAATAAGATTTGGGATACGATAAAAAAAAAACAAAACAAAAAAAACCCAGATTTCAAGTCAAGGAACTTCAATAATGATAAAAAAATTGCAGAGAAAAACAACTCTGAAAGACTTTAACACTCTGATCCACACAGTGATAAGCTACAAGTCCAAAAGAAAAAAGATGAGTCACAGCCTTCAACTCCTGACCTAGAGATTAGGAGAAAGAACTTAAAATGCAGAGATAAGCGTTTTTCAAACATGGTTAATGTGGGAATTTGTTTTTTCCAGACTACATAGGTATGTAGTGAAGAGTTGGTTTTTTAAAAATTTGCTCAATGTGGAGTGGGGAAGGAGTGAAAGTGACAGAGCTATTTATAAAAATACTTCTTATTTGGGAAAACAATTATGAATCATTAAAAAAAAACAAAGCTAAAGAACCTTAATTCAAACTCTAGCTCAGCTATTCACTACCAAGGCAAACTTCAACAAGTTGATTAATAGCTCTGGACCTCTTTTTCCTCATCCATAAAATAAGAGGAATACATTATGTTAATCATAATAACCCTTCCAGTTCTAAATCCTTTCACTGATGAGATGGGGAACTATGGATATAGAATGTTGCTGATGCTGGCACCTAGAATATTTTCATTGGTTTTCCCTAAGTGTTATTTTTTTTCTTTGCTATAAGGAAAAGCTTACTATTGGGGGAGAGGGCATATCCAGAAATGACTATAATATACAAAAAAAGGCATCAATAAAGTTTTTTTTTAAAGAATCCCTTTGTTCCAAACATCTGAAGCATTATTTTGTCTGCTCAAGTGTAGAATTATAGCCCATGAAATCTAATCCCTTCATGTTACAAATGAGAAAACTAAAGTCTAGAAAACTTATGTGATATGATCAAGGTCATACACAAGGTACATTCATTGGATAGTCATTTAACTGAAGTTTTGGCCTAGTGTCAAAGACAAATGCAAAAGATTAAAAAAATGGTTTTTTCCACTTAAAATTTTTTCTTATACTCAGGCAGCCCCCTCAGAGACAGAAGAGACTATTCCTTAGAAAAACAGATGAGGGCATTTGCAAAAAGTACTTGTGCCAACATAATATAAGGTCTGCATTCACTTATTAGCTAAATTTTCTCTCAAGGATGAGAAACTACCTTCTTATGGAACCAGTGAAGAGGGTAAATATCTCAAAATTAGTTTGCTATTTGAAGTGCTTCAAATGTCACTTAGTGAGGCATCACTAGAGAGAATGTTTAAAAAGAACCCACCACAAATTACATGAAGCTATTAAGGAAGGCATATAAGATATCATTATTTAAATAGTTATGATTTCAAAGATGAACTCCAGACATTTATCATACAAATGTCCACTTTGACTGATTCTGAAGGTCTACTTTGACTAATTCTGGTCACATCTTCTGAGTGTACCCCAAAACTATGTCCTGGGCCTTCTTTTCTGTGCAGAGTTTTTTTTTTTTTTTTGAGGTGGGGTGGCAAGGCAATTGGAGTTAAATGAATTGCCCAAGGTCACACAGCTAGTTAAATGTCTGAGGATGGATTTGAACTCAGGTCCTCCTGACTCCAGGGGTGGTGCTCTACTCACTGCACCACCTAGCTGCCCTTCTTTTTTGTTCTCCTGACACTTTCACTAGTAACCTTCATCTGCTCCCAAAGGTTCTGTGCAGATGACTCTCATATTTCCATATCTAACACTAGTCTCTGGCCTGAGCTCCAGGCCCACCTCATCAATTGTCTGTTGGACATTTCTAACCAGATAGCCCTACAGGCATCTCAAACATGGCAAATCCAAAGCAGAAATCATTATCTTTCTTCCCAAAGCCATCTGCTTTCGCTATTTCCCTATTTCTGTTGAGGGCACCACCAACTTTCTAGCCTCCTAGGTTTGAAACCTTGGTACCAAATCTCAACTCTTCACACTCCATTACCCCACGTATCTAAGTCAGTTGCCAACTATTTTCATTTGTACCTTCACATCTCTAAGTTCAAGAGACATAGTTTCTGGGTAATTAAGCATTTTATTAAGTATGTTAATGAATAATTTTTAAAAGAATGGTCATTTGGCTCTCTCTCCTTAACCAAAGACCACTTCTGGAACCCACTCAATGCTTATATGCCTTTGGAAGACAGGATGTTCCCAACAGGTATCAATCAACTCTGACTAAGCAATGAATGAGAGAATGAATATTATAATGAGAGGTGGGCTTCTTCTTCTGAACTTTTTTTTTTGAGGTATACTCCTTCTAATGAGGGATTAGAGGATGTGACTGATCACTGAGTCTTGGTCAAAGAGACTTATCTATACCCATACCACCCAATCTAGGGTAATCTAGACAAAAAGGGGAATCCAATTCCACCCAGACTTGTCTGACTAAAACACAATGGGCTGGAATCTAACCAATTCACCTAACCTACAGGGTGTTCCTAAAATCTGGACACACAGACAAAAATGCATATTTTCAAGGAATGAGATGACTGAAATTTTCAACAACATTTTATTTAATTGGAATATTAACAAATAACATCTTCAATATGATTTCCACCATTTGTGATGCAAAGGTTGATTGCAAGATTCATGTGAACCCAATGAAATAACTCAATAACTCCACATTGCCGTCAATTTTAGCACATTCACTCTTGGAATACTAATATGAAATCATATGATGTTGTTTGAAGTCGAAGATGTTATTTGTTAATATTCCAATTAAATAAAATGTTGTTGAAAATTTTAATCATTTCATTTCTTGAAAGTATGCATTTTTGTCTATGTGTCCAGACTTTAGGAACACACCTGTAGAATTTCTTTACCTTTTGATCAGATCTAAGTTTCCATCTTATTATCAGCCCTTCATTCCAAAGGCTGCCTGAATGTCCTACAGGGGCTGATTTCTGAATGAGGAAATAGAAAAGGGGAAAACCCTTAGTCCTCATTCAATAATTGGTTATTAATATAAGACAGAAATAATAATTTCTCTCATTTCCTAAAGAACAGATCTGATTATGTCACCTTCCTATTCAATAAAGTATAGCTGCTACTTACTACTTGTAGGATAAAATATATTCTCACAACCTGTCCCTTCATACATTTCTAGACTTCTTACACATTACTCTCCTCCATTCCCTCTATCATCTAGCCACATTGGCCCATTTGATGCTCCTCAAACAGGATACTCCATCTCCTTTCTCTGGGGCTTTGCAATGGCTGTCCCTCATACCTGGAAGGTCTACCCTCTTCACCTCCACCTCTCAGAGCTCTCAAGTCTCAGCTCAAGGGCCATCTTCTGCAGGAGGTACCTCCTGATCCCATCCCTCACCCCTGGCTGCTACTATCTCCCCATCCAAGGTTACATAATATTATACTATGTTTGCACGTATCCTGTATAGAAAACTCTATATGTATGTGTTGTCTTCCCCGTTAATATTGACTATTAATAATAATAGCTGGCATTTACACAGCACTGTAAGGTTTTCAAAGAACTTTATAAGTTTCTCATTTGACCATCACAATAACCCTGTGCCATAGTCACACATAGTCACATAGTTAAGTGTCTCAGGCTGGATTTGAACTCAGGTCTTGCTAACTCCAAGTCCAGCTCTATCTACCATGGCATTAGAAGTAAGTTCCTTGAGGGCTGGAATGATTTTGTCTTTGTATCCCTAGCTTAATATGTGTAAAGTGCTTACTAAATGACTGTTGACTTATTAATTGATTGTGGTCTAACATCTGTTTCAAAGAAAATAGCACATTCTGTCAAAGGGAATAGAAATTAAAAATAACTTCCCTCCCACTCTTGACTTTATGATTTTATAATTAAAACCCATAATTTGAACATGGTGTAATGGGACACAAAACAAATAGACTGCTATCATTATTATTACTTTATTAACAATTATGTCATGCTAATAATATTACTTTAAAAATTTTCCTCACTTTTTAATTTATGACTTTTGCTGATTACTTTTATATTATTAATGGCATTACCTTTTCATCAAAATGTAAATGGTTTAGATTTTATAGTTTTATTAGGAGGGGTTCAATTCTGCATTTGTTTAGTTGTTGAAAAGACTATTTGTAACAGAAAATGACTGTAAGGTTGGTTTGTTCATTTTTTTTTTAAAGAACATGGATGAAAACACTGAAGAGAAGGAGAAAACAAAAGCAAGACAACAAAGTGGCTGAAGAAGAGTGGAAAGGAGAATCCCAAAGATATCTAAACTGTATCAGAGGTTTTAATAATGATTCAAACGCAAACTACTCACAGCATCTCTCCTCCCGGATTCGTCTTCCCCATGATAGGAGGGCCATCCTGGCCCACTATACTGGCCTGTTCTGCTGGATGGAATCTCTACAGGCTGTGCCCCGATTCTGTTGGCAATGCCCACCTGTGTGAGATGCTGCATCTGTGAACCTTAAGAATAAACACCTTTGTCAATATTTATTATCATGGCAACTCAGCATGTCAAAAGGACTTTACAAGATGTATAATACTTTCAGCAATCACTTGCTAGTTAGACTTGGAAACACCCAGGCTAAGCAGGCAGACAATGAGAACTGATATTTCTGTCCTATAAAAAATGAATTTCTATTCAATAAACTCCTGCTCCAGTGTCTCTTCCCTGCGGCAGAGGTGACCCTGAACCTCCAAAGCCTATGCTTGCAGATAGCGTATTCTTGGAAGACCCTACCAATCTGAGAATGCTTCAATGAAATACAGGCCTGGTGACAGACTGCATGTGTATTGTCAGAGGACACTCCCTCTCCAATTAAATTTGGATGTTCAGCACCAGAGGGCTGGCCATAGCAACTCCAAAAGATTTGCTACTAAGTCATAGAAGAGGTGCAATCTGCATTGGTGAAGAGTGTAACCACATCAAAGAGACCACTTATTGGTGAAGTGGTGAAACCAGTCACTCAAACTATCTGACTATTGAAGGATAGATAGGTTTGAATCTCTTGTAAGTGGGCCAGAGGACCCACCTGGAGGAAGTTACAGATCTCTGAAGTATGGCACAAGCACCAAAAAGAGAAATCAGGGTACTAAAAAGAAAGAAAGTTGTCCAAAACAGTCACAACAGTTGAAGGCACAGGTATAGTATACAGAACCTGTGAGATTCTGACCAATTCTCATGGGTGCATGCTAGACCATGATTTCTTCAAAGTTTTACAGTTAGCACATTTTCAGAGTAATTAGTACATTTCAAGTAATAAAGCAGTAATAAAATAATAAAGCAATAATAACAATTTCAAGTAATAAAGTTTTTCTAAAATGCCAATTTATCCATCTGTGATAGCATTTAGACTGGGACAGAAATAGTCTCTGAGCTTTTTGTGTATGTGTGTGTGTGTGTGTGTTGTTGCTGAATCAGTAATTACTCACTAACCTTGAATGTTGCTTGGGAAGAGGAGTATTTGGGGTGGGGTGGCAGACTGTGGGGAATATTCATAAGAGAGGAAAAGCTATTATCAATTAAAAAAAAACAATACCTGGAAATGTTCTCACAAAAAATCAAGAAACAAACTGACAGATAAAAGAGAAGAGAAAACACTTCTAAATCAAGGCAAAGTGTCAGTTTTCAGATAGCCAGAAGGCCATTAAAAACAAAGCATTAGAAGGCACAGAAACTATAGACAGTAACGGCCCAGAACATGAGAGACTGCTGGGTAGTCCACACTAGTGGAAGGGGTGCTCTTCTTTTTTGTCCCAGCTCCTTTTCTGAAAACAAGTGTTCTCTGTATTGGCTTGAGGGGGACACCAAGTCCAGAAAAGAACTGACCACCACATGAATTATTTCTTTGTCAAATTTTTCCTCCACTTCTCAAAAACTGACATAAAACTAGATTATGGAATCTAAATTCCTTAAAGTTGAGTGAGATGTTTGTAAGAAACATTTAGAAGTGAGTTGAATTAGTAAGTCCGTAATTATAGGTGACCCTGAGTTTTCAAAGGCTATGCCAACACAGCACAACCTCTAGCAGGTCCCATCTTGATAGAAAGCTTTTGAGTATAGGTCTGGAGATGAACTATGGGTTTATTGTCTAATGACCAATCTAGCTAAATTCAGAAAACCAACCCAGGTAAGAATCATGGAATCAGAGATTGGCCACAAGTCATTAAGGCAGTCTACTAAGCCTCAGTAGACCCCATATGGGTTTGAGACCCACAGTTTAAGAAGAGTTGAAGGGGTCAAGAGTGGAAAAAGTTTAAGAAGCCCTGTACTAAGGAATAGTAGAATTATGTTCTGTGTCACCAGAGAGAGTGCCCACCCTGATGAAACCACAGACTTTCTTGAAGTTTCAAAGTAAACAAAACCTACGTGAATGACCAGATATAACATTTGTGAACAAACCAAACTATATACAACATATTTTTATGTTTCTAAGGTAATAGGATTATTCTGGATTCATAAAGAGTGTTAGTATTTCATTTGAAACTGCATCTATTTTTATTTTTTCCCGAAATATCTAGTTTTTCCCTTTGATGGCTTCGATATGTTCTGAAATTTTATATTTCTAACTATATTTGAGGCATATTCTTTTAAAATATGTACCGCAATTTTGACTTTTCTTTTTTTCCAAATATTTCTTCCAAGTGCAAGGAAATAATTTTCAGAAATAAAAGAAAGGTAAGAATGGAGGGGAAAAAAGAAAGAAAAGTTAGGTGTAAAGATTTAAGTGGATTGATAGGCTACAAAATATTAGTAAGACTATACATGCTAATTTTTCAGACCCAAGTTTTGGAGCACATGGTTTTACTGGCTATTTAGGAATGGCCTGAGAAGTGCATTAAATATACTTATTACTAGGATTTGGGGGGGGAGGAAAAAGGAACCAGAATTAAATTTCTCTCCTTAACAATGGCCATTCCTTATCCCTACCACATATAATTCACATGCCACATCTCCTGCCTTGGCCTTACAAGAGAGCTAGAATGAGCAAAAAAGAGAAGAGAAAAATGGGAAGAAGAAGAAAGGAGGAAAGGAGGAGAAGAGATGAACAGCAAGAGAAAAGAGGGATGACATAAATAAACATCAGGAAAGGTGCCCTGGTGAGATTAATACCTTCTGAGAAAATGGAAGAGTCTCATCAAAGACACCAAATGACCGTCACTCCCCTCCTTTCTTCTCTTCTCATCTCCCCCAACCCATACCTTAAAAACTGTTTTTCATAAACCTTAAAAAAAAAATCTAACTCAAATCTAAAAAAAAAAACCAATCCCTTCCTACCTTCTTCTTAAACAAAGAAATGAGTTATGAATTGGTCCAGGCATTCTAGAAAGCAATTTGGACCCATGTCACATATGTCACTAAATTATACTTACCCTTTGACTTAGCTATACCACTACTAAGTCTAGACTTCAAAGAGATTAAAGAAAAAAAGGACCTATGTGTATGAAAAAAAATTTTTATAGCAACTCTTGTCATAAAAGTCCAAAATGAGAAACTAAGGAAATGTCCATCAATTGGGGAATAGCTAAACAAATTTTGGAATTTGAATGTAATGGAATAGTGCTGTGCTATAACAAATGACAGAATGTACAGTTTCAGAGGAAACTGGGAAGATTTCTATGAACTGATGCAGAGTAAAGTGAGCAAAATTAGGAGAACATGTCAACAACAACACAGAGAAAAACAAGTCTGAAAGACTTTAGAACTCTAAGCAATGCTACAATAGACCAGGAGTCCACAGGAATGAATGTGAACCCATAGCACTCTTCTCCTGCCAGGGACATGTTGAACTTAAAGGCAGAACAACACAAACACTTTTTGGATATGGTCAATGTGAAATTAGGACAGCCATTTCTGTATAAAACTGGGTAATTATAGGAGACTTTTTCTCAGAGAGAAAAAGTTTATCTTATGGCCCAGAAAATTGAAGACAGGTGCTCTGAGCAAAAACTATTCACACATGTACCTGAAGTGCCTCCAACAGGCCGGGGCCGAGCCACTGATGGTATCTCTTCCGGATAGATTCCTCGAGTGGCAAATGCAGCTTCAGCTGATGACTGGGTATGCTGTGACTCAGGTGGTATCAGTTCTGAAGACTGGAGCAAACCAGGACCAAAACCTGGTCTGAGGGAAAAAAAAAAAACAGTCTGATGTCAAATGGTTCATTTTCATCCTGGCACTGCTAATTTCATTATATCTCTCCCTTTCCCCTAAATAAGAAGTCTCATTCTTCTATACTGGAAAAATAAAACAAAATTAATCACCACAGGACTTTACAGCAAAAGGCTGTCTGATATACATGGAAAGTACTTCTGCTTTTGGAGACCCTAATTGCTAGGAAGTTTTTCCTTTACATCAAGGTGCAATCTACCTCTCACAAACATCCACTCACTGCTCTGGTGCAACCTTTTGTAGTCAAACAGAACAAAGCTAAGGCCTCTAAGCCCTCTTCCACACAACAATCTTTTCACTACTTGGAGTCAGCTACTGTCACCCCCTGAATCTTCTTTTCTTCACGCTAACCATGGTTGGCTTGTTAATAATTATGTACATGGTAAGACTTACACAGGAATAGAAAATTTAAAAGAACGAGATAAAGATATAATAATGGTTGGTTCTAGAGCTAGTAGAGTTTATTGGATAGGGAAATGTCATGGTTAGACCTGTTCTTTAGGAAAAGCACTTTGGTACATGGAATTGGAATGGGGTAAAGCTCTGAGATAGTTGGGAGGCTAATCGATTAGGGGAGGGGTAATGGCATAAACCAACAAGGCCTTGGCTTGACCCCAAGATATAAGTGATCAGCCAACTTAAGGGTAGGAAGATGGGTTACATTCCAACCTACTCTCCAACTCCATGACCACCCTCTCAAAACAAGACAAGACATCTCAAGACAAGAGATAAAAGAGTAAAGAAAAATGCTTCTAGATCAGTTTTCAAATATACACGAATGTCATAAAAACAAAGCATTAGAAGGAAAAGAAATTACAGAATTTAATGGCTGCTTAGAAAATGAGACTGATGGGTGTTCCACACGAGCGTGGGAGGGGTCCCCTCCTTTTTTCTCAGTTTCCTACGTAACTATAATCACTCCTTTCAACATGCCTTTACTCAATAAACTCCCACACTCTCCTTCCCTGATTTTGGGCTTTTCAGGTGGGAAAGATACAATCTAACCTGACCCAGCCCACCCAGCAACTGTGCAGGCCAATTCACCTCCACCCTCAGTATCTCTACACTCTTGTCCCATCAGAACAAAGAGTTCTTTGCTCTAGGCCAGCGATGGCTGGTGACTTAGGCACTCCTTCCACTCCCCTGTCCCACCACACACATATACTTCACATTTTCACTTCATATTCCAAGTCTCTCAGATTCTCCTTATCCCTGACTCCTCATTCAACTGAAACTGCTCTCTTCAAAGTCATCATTGTTCTCTTAATTGCCAAATCTGATCATCTTTTCTCAATTTCCATCCTTCTTTACCTCTCTGCAGCATGTGAAGTTGTTGACCACCGTCTCATTCTGGATAGTTACTTTCTCCCCATGAGTTGTTGTGACACTCACTGCTCTGCAGGTTTTCCTCCTACATCCTCTCTGAACACTCTCTCACCTGGTTACTTCATCAGGTCCCACAGAGATTTCATTACTATCTCTTTAAAGATATCTCCCAGATCTATAAACTCAGCCCTAGTCTTTCTCCTGAGCTCCACCTCCATGTAACAAACTGCCTATTAGATATTTCAGACTGTATGAGCTGTAGACATCTCAAACTCAATGTCTAAAATAGAACTTTTTACCTTCCCCACCAAATTCACCCCAATTCCAAATTTCCCTATTTCTGTTGAGCACACACTTGTTTACTCTTGAGAGTTACCCAGGTTTGTAACCTTGGCATGGTCTTTAAGCCCTTCCTCCACATATCTAATTAGTTATATATACTCACTTCTGCCTCCACACTGGCACATACATCCCCTTTGCTCTATTCACACAGCAACTAAGGCCTCATTATGTTTTGCCCGGACTATTTCAATAGTCTCCTAACAGATTTCACTACCTCAAAGCTTTACCCCATTCCAATTCCATCCTCCATAGAGCTGGCAAAGTGCTTTTCCTAAAGAACAGGTCTAACCATGACTTCCCCATAACTCCACTGGCTTCCTATTAATTATGACCACATATCATTAAATCTTTCTCATACTTTTAAAATTTCTATTCCTGTATTTTATAAGGTACATAATTATTAACACAATAGCATATATAATAAATAAATATAATTTATTATTATATAATTATGTTATAATTACAATTGATATAATTAATAAGTAAATATTTAAGTAATAAAGTAAGTAAATCGTGGGAGTATGTTCCAAAGTTGGGTTTGTTTGTTTTTTTTTACTGATATGGGTCAAAAAAATTTGTCAATTACTGCCCTGGAGTACCTCCAACCAATCAAAGAACTTTTTAAACTGTGGTGCCCAGAACTGAACATAATAGTTCCAGTGCAAGGGTTGATCTCAGCAGAGGACAGGGAGATTATCATTGCCCCAATTCTATACAGCACATCACTTAATGCAGTCTAAGATCACATTTGCTATTTGGATGCTTTATGACTCAGTTGACTCAGACTGAGCTTATAAAACCCCCCAGATCTTTTTCAGATGAACTGCTACATAGTCGTGCCTCACTCATCTTGTGTTCGTGATTATTTTTTAATTCAAATGTAAGTCTTTCTATTTATTCCTATTCAGTTTCACTTTGTTGGGTGAGGCTCAATGTTTATGCTAACGTTAAGCGGGCTCTGACTGATGCTAAAGAATCTTACGTTTGATACAGTGGAAACACTGCTGGATCTGCATTCAAATTCTGCCACTTAAGCACCTGTGTGATGTTGGGTGAGTGGTTTAACCTTTCAATGCCTCCATTTTCTCAAATGTAAAATAAAGGGATAAACAAGATGATCTCTAAGGCCCTTTCTGTCTCTCAGTATAAGCTGTGATCCTTCACTCATCTCCCCAAACATCTGTTTATCTTCCAATTCTATGTATACTTCCTGCACTTTTTTTTTGGAGGGGAGAAGGCAAGACAATTGGGGTTAAGTGACTTGCCCAAGGCCACACAGCTAGTAAGTGTGTCAAGTATCTGAGGCTGGATTTGAACTCAGGTCTTCCAGACTCCAGGGCCAGTGCTCTACTCACTGCGCCACCAAGCTGCCCCACTTTCAGTGGATGGCCTCCTTCCCAACACATGAGATTGTGACCATAACCTCACTTATCTTCCTTCCACTCTACTTCTGCCGTTACATTCATTCTTCATTCTTTCTTTTTTTGCCAGAGAGGTGTCCTTTCTCCTTTATCATCTTCTAGACACTGAAGCCTCAATCAACTCTAATCTCGTTAGCATCTTTAATCACTCCCACTCTTGTTCCTCCCCTTGTGTCTCCCAACACACAAGGGTCTCCTCTACCTCGAAAAGTTTCTTGCCAACTTTGTGGCATCTTCTTCATACCAATAACTACGATCTTATTTCTATCCTTTTTTTTTCCCACTGCTAAATTTCTTGAATAAATTACCTGTATCTGCTCCTTCCACTTCTACATCTGGCAAAATTTCAGACATATCCCTCACCCTCACTGATCCATCCCCCAGAAAGCCTACGTTCTTGCTTTCTTCTTATCCAAATTCTACCTATCCTTGCATGCCTAGATTTACTTCCACTTCCTTTATGAAACTCTCCCAGACAACCCTCATTGGAAATTATCTTTCTCTACTCAAAACTCCTAGAGCACTTGCAGACTATATGATCTGTAAGATTATATAACTTTTTGAGCTGTTGGAAGAGCTTATATAAATCATCTAATTTGAGGATCTATTTACAGAAGAGAGAAGGAAGGCCCAAGAAATAATGGTAGAGCCCAGACTAGAATTAAACTCTGCTAACTCCTAATCTAATTCATCATTCCTTCAGCCATCTCATCTGAGGTTTGAAGATGATGAGACTTGAGACGGACTGAAAAAATCGTTCTTAGTCACTGGAGAAGAAAAAAAAAGGCCAAATTTGATTACCCAGTCAGGCTGCATTTTTACAATTATATATAATACTAGGGCAGTTACATAAATACTAATTTCAGATAATGAAACTTCATGCTGTCAGATCTGTCAATGTTTATTCATTACGTCTTTCAAGAAGCATTCATCTATCTAGCCACAATGTGGTATAGTAGAAGCAATGCAGTATAATATCTTGTAAATTTTGTGAAGTTGGGCAAGTCTCAGTTTCTTTATCCATAAAATGGGCATCATGATAATTTTACTATCTACCTTTCAGAGCTGCTATGGGCAAAATGAAAATACATTTTAAAGTGCTATAGAAATGTGAATTATTTGTCCATCTCCATCTGTCACATGATTTGTCACTTGATTATATACTGTTTTTTTCCTCTAATTGCTTCATATGCCACACACTATGAGCGATACAAAGAGATAGTGAAGTGAATTCAGATTCTACGGCCATACATACTTAGATGCTTCAACGAATCCATAATCTCACCAACAGTGAATGAAAATGCCAACTCGTCAATGACGTCTCAACCTGGGTCATTCATAGAGTTCCCATCAAGGATTTCCTCCACATGCTGGAGGGCTTTCTCTGTTTTAATACTTCATGGATACTAGCGCCACACTGGGGACATCTGTATCTATTATCCATCACTCTCGTTATATAACTGTCACCTCTTTTTCCAGTTATACATATCTTTGACAATGACTCATGCCACTTCTGCCACTTCTGGTGCACAGGTCACTTATAATAATATGTTGCAGGCTACTTACAACCACCATATGTCAGTCCATTGCCTGCACTTTAGATTCTTCTGAGATTGTGGTGTTTCATGATGCATGGCAATGTAACATCTCTAGAATACCAATGCAAAAAAGATGGTCTTTGGCAGCAGCATGGAACATGAGGAAACAGGGCACTGAACAATTTCCCAATGTTTTCCAATCTATTTCTTCAATTCAAGTCTGGGCCAGTTCATTGCTCCTCTGTAGCGTTTATCCAAAATGCATGGATTAATAGATTAACCCCATGGTCTGCCCATCCAGCTTTATGTCAGAATTTGGACACTGAATTCTTTATCTACTTTATTCATACGATCATAATATTAGAAGTGGAAGCTCTTAGAATTTAGAGTTCCTTCACTTTGGGTCCAACCCCTCAATTCTGAAGATGAAGAAGCAAAAGGCCAAGAAAGATCAAATAACTTGCCCAGGGTCATAGAGCTAGGAAGGGTCTGAGGCAGGATTTGAACCTGAGTCTTCCTGACTCCAGGTCCAGTGTCTCATTTTTTATCTGTGTGGATTGCTAGCTGGCCATGGATGCCACTGAAGAGGTCCTGTAGTGTTCAGGGGAGTGATGTATTCCACACAAGGTTATACACATATAGTAACTTCTGCACAAACTTGTCATCTAAAAGGAATCATTTTTCCATTTGGACACAGCACAAGACATCCTCCATGTACTAACAAATGCCTCTCACAAGCATGTCTCTACCTATTTAATGCTTCGATTGATCATGATAATAGAATTATCACTGAGCAAAGTTTTCTCTTGTTGTTGCCTGTATCAAGAAATCTTGCAGGCTCTTAACACATGACATGGGAAAAATAGGAATATGAGACAATAACTCTAAAGCTGGAAGGGGCCTCAGAGGTTATCTTGATCAACTCTCTCAGAAAAGTTAGCAGACTTGCCAAAAGTCCTACAGGTATTAAGTGGCAGAGGTGGGGGATTTAACCCCGGGTCCTGTGACTCCACATTCAATGCTCTTTCTATTGCATCATGTCCTGTGGAAGGAGCAGTTTCAAGGCTACAATGGTTTTGCTCTTCTGAGTCAAATGTTCTGTCATTTACAAACAAGAGACACATGATGTTGTACTCTTCACACTTCTCAGACATCTGTGTGATTGTGAAGATATGGTTCTCTACAAAAAATTCACTTCTGAAAACGTGCTCATTCTCTTCTCACATTTCATCCAGGACGTTCTCACTGTATAATGCAGACTATTATGACAAAGAGTTTTATAGAGGTTAGAAAGGAGGTACCTGGGTCAGTAGGCACTGATTTCTTCTCATCTGCCTCTTTTGGGTAATAACACAATGCTGTCATTTCTATCCTTCTTGACTCTTCCCCTATTGAAGATATCTTAAAAATTTCATCCCTGAGCACCTTTAAAATTTCTTCTGTGTTTATTTGGTCAGGTTAAGCTGCCCTTCTTGACTTCATTTTCTTTTTAGGTGCCTTCCTCAGAGTACATTGAGTACTTAAGCATTAAGAGTTCAAATGTGGCAATACCACTGGACGCCATGAGTTGAACAGATGGCCACAGAAACAATGGCAGAAGCCTTCATCCTGTATACCCCATGTTTATCTTCCGTGGGAAAACTTAGCTAGAATTACTTTAACCTTATTTCTGACATCCACTTAAGCCTCATCATGACTGCCATTTACCATTCTGATTTTCCTAATCTTCATATATTTGTTGCCTTTCTCCCTCTTTAAGACACCTCTTGAGGGTTACTTTGTGAATTTTTTGTTTCCCAAAAGAACTTATTCAAGCCTATAACTAAGCAGTTAAAGTTTAAGGAAAATGCTGCCCATTCTCTTAGGTGATCTAACCTGTTTTATGTTTAGTCTGCGTGACCAAGGTAGTTAAGCTCACGAAGGACATAAATTGTACCTTTGAAAGTGATGCAATCTGCTTTTCCAATTAGTGTTTGAACTACAAACTCCATGGATATTAACCACAGGCCATAGTTGCCCTTGTTATGACTGGTCTGTGCTGTGCTGCCCTGAAGTTAATACCCCTTGTGATGACTACAGCATCGGGTTTCTCCTCACTAAAGGCATAATTAAATGAATGCAGATCTATTTTCAGAAACCTCTTAGAATCTATATCACCATTCTCACATCCCGAAGGGCAGAGGTAGCTACAGAGGGCCCCAATACCATGATGAAGAAGGGACACAGAAGGGCACAGTCACAACAGCAGCAACACTAGCAAACTTGGCATCAGAAGAAGGTTCACTAGGTTTTCCCCTTGTCTACATAGTCCTCTCCTGCACATTCCTGAGGGAGGAGGTTGGAATGAAATAGTTAAGATGGTGGCACTTCCAAGGACTCTGTGATAGGAAGTTAATGTTGAGTATCCCCATGTTGAGTATCTTCTCATTGTGATATCTCCCTACCAATGGATTCTCTACTTTACCATTAAGCAAAGATTGGATGACTATTTGTTGGGTAAGTGTTAGAGGAGATTCAGAAATGAACTGAACTAGATAAACTCCTTCAAACTCTAAGACTCTATGACACTATATGCTGGTGTAAATCCTGAGCTCTGACCTAGTATGTGACTCATAGTCCGGGAGAAAATAAAGAGGAAGAGGAAATGGGAAAATGGAGCTAGTGGAAGTTGTGAGAACTAGAGGATACATACAGAGTGTGTGTGTGTGTATTTGTATTTTTCTACCTCCCTTCCAGCAGCCTTCTCACCTTGAAGATGCCTCCAACCTGCAGCCCTCTCTTTTGATTGGTGACTCCCTGACTTGGACCACCATTTGTTGAGATGCCCAGTCCACAGGCACCTCACTCCCAGCTCCACTCCTCTCTCTAAAGACCTCTGCACCTCCCTGCCAACAGTCTTGCTTCCGTGCAGGTTATCTGTCCCCCTCGCCTCACAGCTTTCTAGGTTCCATTTCTGTGTTATCTTCCCTTAGAATATCAGATTCTTTAGGGTAAGGATTGCCGTGCTTTTTTGTTTGTATTTGTACCTCTGACGTCTAGTGCAAAGCCTGGTAGAGACCAAGAGCTTAATAAATGTTATATCTGTCCGTGAGAGAGTGAGGATATGAGACATGCTGTGTGAGTGTGTGCTTATGCATGGAAGAAAAAGTGGAACAAAAAGTAAGGAGGAAGTACGTAAGAAAATCCAATTCCTTCCATTTTTTGAAAGTTACCAGGCATTGTTATGAATACAATTCCGGCATATTCCTCTATTATCCTGGACAGATAAAAAGACAAAGCTAAGACAGGGTTTTCTCTCATGTGTCTACATACTTAAAAAGGAAAAACTATAGGAAATGTAATGTTTGGTACACAGTACAGTACAAATTTCTCATACTTGTTATAGAAACAAAAGGTATTTCATGAGACTAATACAAAATACTGTTCCTTCTGAAAATATTACCTTGACAGCGGACCTGGTGCTGATGGAGGAGTCATTCCATAGTCTTCATATCGCTGGGTTGGGGGGAGGGGAAGAAGAAGATAAGACAAATATTTATACTTAATATAAAGTGGTAAGAGTAAACATACCAGTTTAGCTTTGCAGATTTTTACTTTCAGGAGCTTTTCGATCCCTCAAAATTTTATCTTGCAATTTCTGGATAGTGCTGCCAGAGAGTGCTAAGTTCTTTAGTCTATGCAGGTCAAAGTACCAGACTCCAATGACAAATGTAGCTAATCATAACAGAGATTGGAAATAAACATTTTTAAACCTTTTCTTTTTTTTATCACAAATCTAACTTTACAGTAACAACTAAACATTAAAGAACACCCTATTTAAAGACAATAAATGGAACAAGGACTAAATCAGTAAACTCACAGGCATGATTTAGTGCTTCCTACTGTCCTTATCAACTTACCCTAACCCATATAGATAGAATCTGATTAGGATATCATTCTATGTAAGTCACCCCAAGTCATAAAGGTAACTCAGAAGGTAGCTTAGAGTCAGATATCTTCCAAGACAAGTAGGTGCCTAGTGCTGGGATTTCAGAGACTTCAGGCCAAATTACTGTCAGACATTCTTGTAGTTTCTCACAGTGCTTGGCTATGTGTTCCCTGATAAGTATCCTCTTACTTCCATGAGCTTTTTTACTTATCCACTGTTAAGATCTCAAGGTTTGGACACCTACTCCATCTCATTGCCAATGAGAGAAGTGACACCTGATGAACCCGGACCCTCTACACTGAGGCTAATACAACCATGTCTCTAAGACAAATCAGAAAAATTCTAAGTTTTTCTTTAAGACCCAGAAGGCTTCCTATGGATGCAGACACAACTTAGTAGCTCTGAGCTGCCTCTGACCATAAATAAGAGCATATATTTATAGGTGGAAGGGACTTTAGAGATTGAATCCAAGATCCCCACCCCCTTTATCACAAATGTAACTAATTATGACAGAGAAGACCCAGGGAGATTAAATGGTTTGTCCAAGGTCATTTACAGTGTGTGTGTGTGTGTGTGTGTGTGTGTGTGTGTGTGTGTGTGACAGAGAGACAGAGACAGGGAGAGATAGAGACAGGGAGAAACAGAGAAAGAGACAGAGATTTGAATCCAGGTACTTCAACAACAAATCCAGTGTTCTTTCCACTGTACAAAAGGTCTCAATCTACAAAGCTTCCTCATTAAAGCACATCCTAAACTGAACCTAGCTCACATCACCCTGTCCCGCTGGATTAAAACAACTACATCAGTGCCAGATTGATTTTCAAAGCATCTAGCACTACTGACAGAGAACAGCTATATATCAGCACTCTTAGAGCAGCTAGGTGGCACAGTGGATAGTACCCTGGGCTTGCAATCAAGAAGACTTATTTTCACTAGTTCAAATCTGGCCTCAGACACTTAGTAGGTGTGGGACCCTGGGCAAGTCACTTAACCCTGTTTGTCTCAGTTTCCTCATTTGTAAAAAAAAAAAAAAAAAAAAAAAGGACCTGGAGAAGGAAATGGCAAAACCACTCCAGTATCTTCGCCAAAAAAACCCCAAATGGGATCAGGAAGAGTTAGACATAACTCAAACAACTGAACAACAACATATCAGTACTCTTACTCTCTTCCTACTCTCTTCTTCATTCAGTTAACAAGGGGAAGAAAATACCAATAGAAAAGTGAAAGAAAACCTTTTCTTCAGGCCCTTCTAAACATTCCTGACCTTCTAAACCACATGTCACAAGGGTAAATAAATTAAAATTACAAAGAGCATCATTATACCAAAAGCATAAAAACAAAAACTCATGACTAATCTTTTTCCCTATCCCAGATTTTCCTGCCAATATATCTTTCTGGACAGGAAGTAAAATGGTTATTCTATTTAAAAAATGATTTTTTAAATCATTTTTGAATGATTATGTCCTAAAATTTATGTATGCCTTTTATAAATTTATATATACATTTTATAAATTTATATGTACATTATATACAAATTTATTAAATGTATATATACATTATATATAAATTTATTAAATGTATATATAAATTTTATAAAATTTATCAATAAAATTTATAAATAAAGATGTAGCCCACATCTCTCTAGAAGCTAGAACTTTTATTGCATACTGTGGACACAGACAGAACTGATTTCTAAAAGGGCTTGTATCTCTTCTACAGAACACTGTTTTGAACTGTTTTGAACATGTTCGTTTAAAAGTAAGTACAGATTCATCATTTACACTAATTGGGACTTTGCTGTAATGTAAAAGGGCTTTTAAAAAGAGACTTAAAGTGTTCTTATCCCTTTCAGTATGGCAAGATGATAGGATTTGAAGTCAAAGAACCTAGTTTTGAATACTGACTCCACTTTTTATTACTAGTGTAACTATGGGAAAGTCGTTTAACCTCTCTAGAATTCAGGTAAATTGAGAGACTTGGACTATATTGTCACTAAAGAATCAGCCTGGTACAGTGGAAAGAACACTGGCTGTGGAGTCAGAGGAAATGGGTTCAAATTCTGCCTCTGCCATTTACTGTCTATGTGACTTTGGGCAAAGTCATGTTTCCTCAACTGTGAAATAAGAGAGTTGAATCAGATGGTCTCTGAAGTCTCTTTCAACTCTAGATCTATGGTCCTTTGGTTCCAAAACTACGATCCTAAAAGATGAGAAAAATACATGGCACACAATTAAAACAACTCTAAATTGACCTATTTAAACAAAATATCAATAAAAAATGGGAATTGATGAAAGATAGGATATTGTCACTGATTATAATAATCATTAATAATTATGATAATTTAACACATAAGTTTAACCCATGGAGATGAATTGCCGTACTGAACAAAAATGCCTAAGGTGGAGAGAGAGGGTGGCCAAGGATGATACCAGTTTAAAATATAAATCACTTGTAAAATCTTAAGAAGGATGGTAGATTATACCGCAGTGAAAAATAGTTTAAAGAAAGCTTGACAACAGATCCACATATGCAAAGCCATCATGTGGGCATTTAAGGAGGCAACTTGAAGAACGGATAGACAAAGGATAAAAAAGATGCACAAAGACATTTATAACAATCTACTGCATTTTGACTCTATTATCATAGTCCTGGATGTGTTTATAGACAAAGGAGAAAAACAACAAAGAAAGCAAAGATGGGAAAAGCAGTTGGAATAGAAGAAGTATACACAAAGAAGGTTTAGGCTGGAGACAACAATTGAGGGCACTGTGGGATCGATTCTCTAGTGATCTGAAGAAAAGAAAGACACCAAAGGTGTGTAAAAAATAACAGATCTTATTGCTAAATAAAATGTAGCCAAGAGAATATAACTTCTGATCCACATATATACATTCCCATCTATATGAAATCTTTATAAGACTAGTCTACATACATATTGAAGGCAGATTTACTTAACCAATCAACAGACAAGTATTAAATGCCTACTATTTGCCAAGCAGTGTGTGTTAGGTGCTGTGAATATGAATATAAAGAATGAAGCAATCTCTTCTTTCAAGGAGCGTACATTCTAACAGGGAAGATAACAAGTACATATTTATGTATATACACATTAAATATAAGTATTATCAGGAGAGAATGGGCAGACTTTCCCAAGAAATACATAGCAGACCACATCTCTATGATCATACAACTGACTAAAAGAGGTCAAGAATGCAGATTCCACTGTGCCTACCTATTATTTTTTCTATTTAAAAAAAAGCATTTGATTTGATGGAGTAAAACCTTACCTTAAAGGCTCTCCACAACAAAACGTGTAGTGTCAAAATTGCACAAAAGATGTAACAAAAGAGGTAGCACAACCCTCTTATCATTAATACATCAATAAGGCATAGAACAGAGATGTATAGTCACTAAATGCAGAGTCTAAGTCGAACAGAGATTTCTTGCAGATGGTGAGGTCTTCCAGATGCATCTGACTGATCTGATTGGATCAAGCTCTGTAACCTTATAAAGTCTCTTCAATGATATCTATAATCACTTGAAAGAATTGTGTCTCATTCTGTAACACAAGAAAAACCAAGTGGATGAAGAAAGCCTATTGGCTAGACCAGTGGTGTCAAGCTCAAATAGAAATGGATCACTGCAGCCATATGTTGACTCAGAAAAACACAAATTAACATTATCTATGTTTTACTATATTTTTATTTATTTTGTTAGACATTTCCCAATTACATTTTAATCTGATTCTGGCTGTACTTGGGACTTTAGCTGAAGATAACCCAACATGCAATGAGGACTTGTATGATAGGAATAAGACAGTTGTGACATAACAAATGAGGACTTTAAAAGAAGTGGTGAAAAGGATGTCTTCCAAAAAAAAAAAAAGATAGAACCATCCCATGGCAAGAGTGAAAGATGCTTTAGCCTGTATGCTTCGTTAGTATCCTCACAACATCAGGAGAACCCCAATATGTTGGTTGGACTCTCTCTCAAATCATGGAAGAACAGGAGTCAAAAAAGAAGAGTCAACGTGGATGTGATGTGATTCGTAGCACAGGAGGGAATAATCTCATCAATGAAAGCAACAGATTCATTGGAACACTGGAGCATACTTTACCTGATGAGGGATATGTCAATGACAAGATATGAAGTTCTCAGTCATAATTCTCCAGTGTTGCTTGTGGTAAAGCCTGGGTTCATAGGATTTTGGGACCATAGATTAGAGCTGGAAAGGATTCATAGTGTACTGCCCCAGGAGCAATCTCCTCCAACTCACACTTGAAGGTTGGGTGGTCCAGAGGGTGATGACCTCTGGATTCAAGATACTTTGTGGGTTCACACTCCTAAAACCACAGCTCACAAGTCTTCACCACTGTATATAGTTTTCAACAGTATGCCAGAGTACACAATTAGCTCAAAGCAAAGACGTTTTTTGAAAGTTAATTATTTTTTTTGGTTTACAACACTCAGTTCCACTAGTTTTTGAGTTCCAAATTTTCTTTCCTTTCTTTCCCCCCGCAAAGATGGCATGTGATATGATATAGATTTCTACATATACCTTCTCATTAAACTTATTTTCCCAATAAGCAAGTTGTAAAGAAGAATTATAACCCATGAAATGAACCATGAGAAAGATGAAACAAAACCAAAAATCAAATCAAATCAAATAAAAAAAAGAGAGCAAATGGTTTGCTTCAATCTGCATTCAGATTCCATAATTCCTTCTCTGGATGTGGATAGCCTTTTCCATCATGAGTATTTTGGAGTTGTCTTAGAACTGTGCATTGTTGAGAAGAGACAAATCTATCAAAGTTAGTCATCACAGAAGCAATGTGCCTGTGGTTGTGTACAATGTTCTCCTGGTTCTGCTCCCTTCACCCATCATCAGATCATATAAGTTTCTCCAGATTCTTATGAAGTCCAACTGCTCCTCATTTCTTATAGCAAAATAGTATTCCATTACATTCATATACTACAATTTGTTTAGCCATTCCCCAGTTGATGGGCATCCCTTTGATATCCAGTTCTTTGCTGCCACAAAAAGAGCTACTATCAATATTTTTGTACCTACAGGTCCTTTTCCCCCTTGTATGATCTCTTTGGGATATAGCCCTAGAAGTGGTATTAAAGCAAAGACATCGACTGAAGTGGCACAGTAAGAAACATAACAACAAAACATCTGCTCCATAAATCTGGGACATACTATCCCACAAAAACATCAGTGGTGAAAGTGGTCATACATAGAAGTCACACAAAGGCACATACTTAAGGAACATCTGTAGCCAGGATTCATGTGCAGAGGGTACACATATGAGTCCAAGGCATGACTGAGATGACTAATTAAGCACTACCATCATAGAAAACTAGGGGGTTGCTCTTTGTGCTATGGTCTCCAGAAAATGTGCCATCCTTCTCGGTTTCAGATGTAAATAACCACACTCAGAACTCCTTACCAGTACTAATATCAATTTCCAGAATCAAACAGTTTTGTGGCAGAATGAATCAGTTTCACCAAGCACCATTTATCATCTCTTCCTTTGTAGTCCAGATATCCATCAATCGTAGGTAGAGCTAACCCTTTGTTAGAGGAATATTATGAGGCGTAGAAAACAGATGAGAGACCTCACATGGGATGGCCTCAAGCTCAAATATTTCTTTGTAATTCACCTTTCATTATTAGCTTGAACTCAGATTCTCTAACATAATTTTGCTATTTCAGGCCACGATGGCATCAGAAACCTTGTACTAACATCACAAAATTTCTGGCTGTGATTTCCTTAATAAGAGTTGTGAAACTGCCATGAGCAGGTACTCAACCAGGAATTGCTCACTATCTTCCCTGTCTTTCTCTGACTCAGCTAGTTGGAAGAAGAACAAATACTGGATCACAAATAAATATGTTGCTTTCTTAGCTAGTTACTTGTTTCTAACTTCTATCCATGTGGTAGGTGAAAGAAAAAAAAAGAGAGAGAGATTATAGTGACTTGGATATCACTGGACTGCAAGTACAAAAGTTCCTGTGACTAATCTTTTCTTAGTCACAGGTTTTCCTTCCATCTTGCCTTTTTATAAGAAGAATTAACCCTTTCCACCTTCAGCTTCCTGGTTTCCTTAAACAAATTTACTTTGCAACTTCAAAGCCAGGACCATTATTTAACTTATTAACAACCTACAACTTTTACAACATCTTGGATAGATATTTGGTTTCATTATCAACACCAGAAGAAATCAAAGTAGAACATCAGAGAATTATCAGAACTGTTTTCTAAAGGTGCTTATATTCTTAAATACGGAACTTAACAACACCAAACATTTTTTAAAAGACATAACAAGAACTTAAGATGGTTTAATCACACTATACAAGGAGAGCACTGAAATCCAAACCAAAGTTACTGACGGTGAATGATATTTCCTCCACAACAATGGGAAGCATACACTATACTTAGCAGGATATGATTCAATGAATTCAGTATTTAAATCATCATTTTTTTGGAGCTGTAAAACATAATTCATCTACTCTAATCCTATAAAATAACTACATATATATATATGTATATATATACATATATATATATATATATCTAGAGAGAGAGAGAGAGAGAGAGAGAGAGAGAGAGAGAGAGAAAGAGAGAGAGCGAGCGCGAGAGAGAGCCAGGAAAAGATGAGCTTTCAGATAAATTAATCTATGAAACAGTTTTTTTAAAAAAACCTTGAAATTTAAACACAGTGATTTTGGGAATTTTTGATACGGGGTAAAACTAAGTGAAATAAAATTTTTTTAAATTATCCTTTATTTCATTGTTTTAACGCAACAGCCACCATTGCCTTTTCTTAAGGGTATTAATGGAAAAGTGACTGTTTCCTTCTACAAACTGTTTATGTAAATCCCTTCTAATGATACAAGAAGCTAATAAGGAACTAAAAAAGCATAACTGTACTCTCAGTGAGTGAGATGATAAAATGTAAAGAATGAATGCAAGTCATTTAATCCTATTTGATTCACTTTTCTCATTTGTAAAAAGAATTAGAGAAGTAAATGGCAAATCACTCCAACATCTTTGCCAAGAAAACCCCTAATGGGGTCACAAAGAGTTGGAGAAGACTGAACAATAAAAATTTAGCATCATTTCCAGAGATTTGGAGGAGTGGCCTGAGCATGACATGATGGACAGAATATAGGATTTAGTGTCAGAAAGACCTGGGTTCAAATCCTACCTCAGAGATTTGTTAGTTGTGTGACTTTGGGCAAGTCATTTAACTTCTTTCAGTTTCAATATCTTTATCTATAAAATGGGACTAATAATAACAATAATAAACCTACCACACAGGGTTGTTATAAAAATCCAATGTGGCAATGTACATAAAACTTTGCAGACCTAGAAACCCTATAAAAATGTCGGTTAGTAATCCAGTGATCTCAATTACACATTAAAAAAAAAAATCCCATCTCAACACACCTAGAATAGAAGAACACTGGACCTGGAGTCAGGAAGACCTGAATTCAAATCTAGCCTCAGACACTTTCTAAGCTGTATGACCCTGAGCAAAGCATTTAACTGCTACCTGCCTCAGTTTCCTTATCTGTAAAATGGGGATGAGAACACCTAGGTTGTGAAAATACTGGTAAAGCATTTGGCAAACTTAAGGTGCTATTTAAGTGTTGTTGTTATTGCCTAATCCTTTCTTCACAACAAAAGGGGCAGATGGGAGTGGAAGATGGGAGAACAAATTTTTAACATCCCCTCAATGAGATGGACTTCGGTGAAAATGGCTGAAAAGAAGATTTCCTCACAAAGCACTCTGAGGATTCTCACAAGTTCCTTGCCTGACACTAACATAAAATCTTTCTAGAGGTCAAATTCATTTTACTCACAGGAATGGAAAGACGATCTGTCAAACGGAATGACTCAGTATTTGCACAACTGACAGCTCGGGCTAACAGCAATGATGTGTGAAAGTAGACAAACAATAACCAAAGTTCATGTGGGAAAAGAAGACACCTTGAAATCCTAATTTCCGTGACTTTATTGTATTCACAGAGAACAAAGGTTGGGTTCCCCCCTCCCCCCTGCCCCCGAGTAGCAAACACAAACTTTTACAACAATTCTTTTAGGGCAAACAGATACACCCAATGTTTCTATTTTCCTGGTGATCAAACTAACAAGATAAAAATTCCTTTGACCCGGCAATACCACTTCTAGGGCTGTATCCCAATGAGATGATGCAACTGGGAAAGAGACCTGTAGGTATAGAAATATTGATAGCAGCTCTTTTTGTGGTGGCAAAGAATTGGAAATTGAAGGGATGCTCATCAATTTGGGAATGGCTAAACAAGTCATGGTATATGAATGTAATGGAATACTATTGTGCTAAAAGAAATGAGGAGCAGACAGAGTTCATAATAACCTGGAAAGACTTACGTTATCTGATGCTAAGTGAGAGGAGCAGAATCAGGAGACCGTCATACACGATTACAGACAACATATCTGTGATGACTAACTTTGATAGACTTGGCTCTTCTCAGCAATACAAGGTTCAAAGACAGCTCCAAAAGACTCATGATAGAAAAAAGCTATCCACATTCAGAGAAAGAATTACGGAGTGTGAATGCAGATTGAGGCAAACTATTTGCTCTCTCTCTTTGTCTTCCTTTCTTTTTGGTTCTGTTTCTTCTTTCTCATGATTCATTCCATTGGTCATAATTCTTCTTTACAACTTGACTATTGTGTAAATAAGTTTAATGTGAAGGTATATGTAGAGCCTATATTGGATTACATGCTTTCTTGGGTGGGGAGGGGGGAGAAAATTTGGAACTCAAAAACCCTTGTGGAACTAAGTGTTGAAAACTAAAAATAAAAAAATAAATTTTAAAAAAATTAATAAAAAGAAAATCACACCTGGATACAAGTTTGATACCTCTGCTGTACACCAGGGATAGCAGTGAACACACACCAGTAAACTCTGAATAAGCCTCAAATGTTAGAACTGAAAGCAAATGGAAGGTTTTCCTTTGTGCAGAGCAGTTAAGCAAAGATCAAGCTGAATACCAATTGATTATTATAAATCTTAGTATAGAACACTACCAGTTAAAATTCAACGTTCTATATCTTTTAATCTTGTGCTACAGCATTCTTTCTTTCCAGCTCTGCAACAGGGGTAGTCATTATGTAATAATTCAATATTTATATTCCTTAAAGTTTTTTGTTGGTTTATGCGAAAAATAGTATTGACTTCATCAAGTATTTTGTCTACCATGTGGCTCAATTGCAGGAATCATGTCTAGGAGGAAATAGTCATGTTTAGAGAGCGTGACCCACAAACACAAGTCTATTTTTGTGCCTAAACATCGCAGCCAGATTGTTTAGGTTCACGCAGCTTTCCCAGAATATGTATCAAAATTAGAAGAACCTAATACAATTACTAAATTGGGGTGCAAATTAGAATTACTACCATATAGCTGCTCTTCTGAGTCATACCTCTTAACTAAATCATTTCATCTCAAATTAGTAGAAAACAATGCAAACATCACTTCCTTACTATGTCTCCTCCTGAGCTAAAAGTGAAGAGTAGTGAGGTGTGGTAGAGAGAGCACTGGATTTGGAGTCAGGGGATCTGGTTTTGAATCATGGCTCAGCTACTTATTGTCTTTGCAACCACAGGCAAGACACTTAGCCACTCTGGCTTTCAGTTTCCTCATGGGGAAGAGGAAAGGTTTGACTAGATGGCAAGGTCTCTTCCTGCTCTAAATGTATAACCCCACAAACAGGCTGAATATATATTTTTTTAAATTATAATGATTAGTGGTAAAATACCAAAGCATCACATACTAAAAAGCTAAGACACAGTTCTAGGGCTGGATTCAAAGTATTCAATGCTCCTTTTTCTAGACCAAGCTGCCAATCCTTGCATTTAGTTGTTACAACAAGGAAGAACACAGAACTACCTTATACAATGCTCTTGACTGGGCAGATTCTAAATTTGCTAGTCGATATCCATTCTTGGAGACTTTAACCATTTGAGAGCAAAAAACCCCCAAACAAACAGTAAAACCCCAAGAAGTCAACAGAAGCACCTGAAGCTAAAATGGGGATTCTTCCATTCAACCCATAGGATTGATGTTAGGGAATGTGAGCAAAGATGTTCATTTACCCTACACACTGGACATTATCACCACAGGTGAGTCAGAGATAGTTGAATTTTGCTGGCTCTAAACTGCCTAGGCTTCTGGGGCTACTTGGTAGTGGCCTAAATAAGAGACAGGAATAATTTTGAGCAAACCCTTCAGACTGCATTTTTTTCCTATATACAAAGAATATCACTTGACACCTATCCTATCTTCATTTCAGCATCGTTGGGAGAACCCAAGATGATGTCCTTATTAATACAGTAATAAAAATAACCTGAAAAAAACCTTAGGACCAAGGAGGGACTGCCTCTAGCCTTGAGAGACTCTTTCACACGAACAAAGAAAAATATAGTGAATAAAGGGACACCTTGCAGCCTTTGGTTATTGCCAAATGCCACCAGAGATCTGATCTACAGATCCTGAAAATAAAAAGAAAAACATTCGCCATTGTCTCAACCCAACCAACTTGCCCGAAAGAGAATTCCAAAAGATTGCCACTCACACTACATGGATTGCTGGTTGTCTGAGTTGGGCCATAAAAGGAACCCCACTGGGTAGTTCGCCGCTCTTCTTGGGCAGCAGTACTGTTGACTTGTAGGCCTGATGTGACCCCAGGTGCAGTAACAGAAGAAGGCTGAATTGCTTGGCTACTGGGAGCTACCAGAGCAAAGGCATCATCCAAGAGGGAGTGCATTGTCTGTCTTGCTTCTTCAATAGATGGCTTGGGCGGGATGTACTGGGAAGCAGGGAAGGGTAAGCCTGGATATTTCCCCAGGTCAGCAGAGGAAGGTGACTGAGGCTCTGCAGGCAAGTCAGGATCTGACTACACAGAAAGAAAAAAAAGCAAAGATACAATCAGACATGAGTTTTTACCATATTGACTCTAAAAATGCAAGGTCCAAATCTAATTGTCAAATGAGAAGTTTTTTGTTTTTCAAACACTGGAAAGAGCTTTTTACTATGAACATAAGAACTAACAATGGCAGACTATCCTGGGAGAGATTATATTTCATTAGAAGAAAGACTGAAAAAAAAAATACACTGCCACTTCAATAATCTGAGAGTTCACTTATCTAAGAAACTTAGCTATCTGAAATATAGCCAAGGCAGGTTATAAAAAACAGAAAAATAAGCCTCTGATTAGTCAAAATAATTTCACAAAGTCCATGCATGAAAACTTGACTCAGAGTCACAATAAAAAAATGGTAATAATCATAATAACAATAAAAGCATTTATACAGCACCTGCTATGTGCCAAGCGCTGTGCTAAGTGATTTACAAATACTACCTCATCTGATCTTCTCAACAACCCTCAGAAGTATGGGCTATTATTACACTAGTTTTACAGTTAAGGAAACTAGAGTCCCTTAAGTCTTCACTCAGAGCATATTTACTCCTATTTTAGGTACAATTTTAATAAGCTTAGTTATCTGGCTGTGGATCAGAAGCTGCTAATTAGAAAGGATCTAAGGTGCTATTAAAGACAAGCATACTAACAGCACATGATGGTTAACAGTGAGGGACAAAACAGAATAAGTATAAAACAAAGATTTTAAAAATAGCAGCCCTTTTAGAGTAGGAACAAACTTGCCTATATATCTCAATAAAAATCCTGAGAGTATCATTGTATAGAACACAATGTAAAACTGAAGTCCACAATGATGGCTTTTAGTGACTAGGGATTAATTCACAGTCGGCACATTTGTCTAAAAAAGAAGAGAGATCTGCATCTTTAAATTGCTTAATTTTTTTTTAAGTTTTGGTGGAATGAGCTTTAGTTGCTTAGAAAATTCAGTCATATGGACTACTTCATTCTCCACTGATATTAAAGAAATGAGGTGTTACCATACTATGTTCTTGGTCAACTGTTCAATGTGCTGACCACAGGAAAAAATAAAGAAGCTTCCTTTGAGCAGACATCCTGGGTTGCCAGACTCCACTATAGGTGAATTATCTACATTTTAGCCCAATAAACCAAAATTCAATGTCACTGCAATTGATGCATGTCAAACGGTAGTATGTTCTACAAAGGAGCTTGGTAACTCCATTTTCTGTAAGTAGGGGAGGGAGGGCATTCTGTTAGCCTAGGATGGTTCATCAGACCTAGCATTCTGACATTCAGTTCATAATAGTTATAAGGCAAAAATTTAAAAAAAAATTTAAATCACTCTCTATATAGATGTGCTAGGTTTGCACAAAGTAAAATTCTCACTATATACAGAGATCTTCACCTTTGATATCAGTCTTACATGCATGTTACAACATGAGTGGCCCAGGGCATACCATCCCTATTATTAGGTTAACAATTTAAAGCAAGAAGCCTATTGATGATACAGTAGTGTTATCTTCATACACTTAAGGGCAGTGCATTTATTTTAATTATAGTTTAGAAAGGCATGGAAATTATAGTGGTTAATTCCACTCAGAAGGAAAATGCCCCTTACTTACCAGGAAGATTATTTCTCAAAGATATTTATCATAATGGTAGCTATTATAATGGAAAGTGGTGATCTTAGAATTTTTAGAAAGCTGCTGGAGAGGGGGAGAAGGGAGATCCTGCTAAGGCTTCCTTAGTACAAAAGCTGTTATGGCAAGTACATACAGCTAATGAAGTGACTATCAGATATCCAGTGGGATCTTCTCCAGTTCTAAGTCCCATTCGAAGATCAAACAAAAAAAAGCAAATGTAAGGATGGGTTATCCATTCCTAGCCCAATTAATCAGAGAAGGTCAAGACCAAACAATCAATCAGACATAAACTACAGATGAGTCCTTAATAAATCCTTGTGAAAATCAGAGGCTTCGGGTCATTGGACAGAGAGATGATATAATACAGGAAACCTTGTGACTAGTTGAAGAATACCCACTGGAGGGGGAGAGAGGAGGACAGGAATGTGTAATAGCTGCTTGAATAATATACTTTTCAAGAAACAAGCTGACACAAGTAACTGGGATGACTCTAAAGACAGTAGATGACTTGGTAGGAGGACCATGAAAAGTAAGGAATAAAGTTCAACTACAGGACAAAATCGAGTTCTTGGTGGGAAGCTAGTACTAGTGTTTTCTGAAAGTGTGGTGAAATGAACCTTCCTTATAGGTTCATACAAGGAAACATCTCTAACTGCTGTCACCACAGCTGACTTGATGATGGGCTGTCACTTAAGAGAACAAAGTGCAGCTTCCTCATAGCAGAGGAGAAGAATTTGGGGGTCAAATGAAAGAATTCCTTCCTTTGGATACTTGTACAGTGAATTATAATAGGAGCAAAGAGACGCTGCTCCTAGAAACAAATGTCTTTCTATTTCTCCTCAATGAAAATAGAAAGGAACCTTACCTCTAGGGTACAGGTGATCTTTTGAGGGAGAAAAAGGAGGAAAGGGAGGGAAAGGTTTATATAAAGATCAGAGACCACCCAGGAGACGAATTCAGGATGAGTTCTAAGAAAAGCTTTGTCTCTCACAGAGGGAAGGTCCCATATAAGTCCTGTCAGGTGGAGTGTTCTAACTTGGGAGCTCAAAAGCACAAGGAAATTGAGTGTGAGTAATCAAAGTGTCTCCATTCCCAGGGAAGTGAGAAACGTTAATGATGGACACCTTGATAGCTTAATTTGAAACCAAATTGGTTCAGACATAGAATAATTGCAATTATGTGGGAAAGTACAATTTTGATTATGACTCTTCTAGGCCAGAATTGAATGGGTTCAAAAATGGATCTTATATTCTCTATACTAGAAGGCATGTCAAAGGAGAAGCTGTATTCCATCTTTCCATCAGAGTACTTCACTGGAAATCGAGAGCCAAAAAAAAACTTTCAAAAATTAAAAGATATTATGAGAAGTAATAGTTGCTAGGGATGAGGTTTTTTTCCCATCTTCAGAGAATATAGTTCAGAATCTGCTGTAGTTAATTCTATCTAGAGAGAAAAAAACAATCTAATTTGTAAGCCCTCCAACTGTTAGAGTTGGACTCAGCCCTCACAGGAAAGTAACATCGTCAGTAGGTGTGTCAAACATATGTTAAGATAGAATAAAATGAATAATGAATTAAATTTAGCAACTTTTGAGGGAGGAAGGTGGGAGGGAAGCTGGCATTCTTAAGTGTCCATGATTTAATTAAATTTGAGGCCAGTATCAATAAGGTTCTTAACATTTTTAAGTAAAGAGTATAATCTATATGCTTCCTTTATACCTAATGGCTCCTAAGGGTCTGAGTGATTTTTTTTGGGGGGGGGGGGCAACAATCAGGATTAAATGACTTGCCCAGAGTCACACAGCTAGTAAGTGTTTGAAGCCACATTTGAACTCAGGTCCTCTGGACTCCGGGGCCAGTGCTCTATCCACTGAGCCACCTGGCTGCTGTCTGAGTGACTTTTTGATTATGACTGAGTGATTCTCAGTTTTTAAAAAAAGGAGGAAAGGACAGGGATAAGGACTAGATCTATCATTTCAGGGAAATTCCAGGTGAGGAGACTCTCTCTACCAATGCAGTTCAGTAAGTTCTCTGAAATTTACAGTCTTAGGGAGGCTGCCTTTTGAGCACTAAGAGGTTAAGTAATTTGCCCAGGGCCACAGAGCCAGTACAGAGATAAGTTTTAAACTCAGGGTTTTTAAAAAAGGAATTCAAATTCTAACATTTCTTATTTGATGATGTCCAGGAATTCCTATCTCTCCATAAAAACAATAATACTAGTAATAATAACTAAAAATTCCCAACTCTGAAGAACATGGAGAAAGTATACGAAGGGGGAGAAAAACAAGAAAGTCAAAAATAGAGCAGAGTACTTCGGAAGATGAAATCCATTGTTATGCAGCTGTGCCTAAACAGAGACTACCCCACCAAAAGAGGGGACTTTGTCTACTAAAGACAGGCACTGCACTATCTTTAATTCTCTTTTCCCTCTGTAGAACTTCAGTGCATTTTCCCTAGTGTCCCAAGAAGACACCCCCAAACAATACATCTTTAAAAGACAAAATTACACACTGAACATACAATATAGGCAGAATTGTTGACTCCTGGTGGCCTTTTGTAGGTGCCATCACTGTCCGTCGTGATCAGTCTATCCTTCTCAGCATCAGTCGGGCTTCCATTGATTTGGTGCTTCCGACGCTGCTTTGGAGAACGTTTTGCACGGGAACTATCAGAGGGAAAAAAAGGAGTTAGACTTGGATGGATGGGGTGATGATGAGAGTTTGAATGAGGACAGTGAAATAGGAAGAGAGAGAGAGAGATCACAGGTCTTAGTGATGGAAGAGATTAATCTGAGGAACATTTCAAAAGAATGCTAGCATGTGGTCGCTGTTGGACACAAGGAAAGAGATACCTCAAAGAGGACTTCAAGGTTTTTGACTGTTGGTGACTTATCAAATGATTGTTATAAACACCTAGAGGCAAGGAAGTAGGGAAGAGTGAGAGCTGATTTTGGCAAGATGAGGAAGATGAGGTCTAGAGTTTTGGATAGTTGTTAGATTTTTTCTTAAAGTTGTTGTTCAGTCATTTCTCAGTCATGTTCAACTCTTCATGACCCCGTTTGGGGTTTTCTTGGCAAAGAAAACTGCCTTCTCCAGCTCATTTTACAGATAAGAAACTTGAGAAAACAGGGTTAAGTGACTTGTCCAGGGTCACATAGCTAAGAAGTATCTGAGGCCAGATTTGAACTCAGAAAGATAAGCCTTCCTGATGACAGGCTAGGCACTCTATCTACTGCACCACTTAGGTGTCCGTCGTCCCCCCCCACTCCTTTTTAAAAGTAATATTCTTTTATTGCTATTTTCATAATGTTTTATATTCAACAGTTCCAGTGTGAAAAATAAAATATTGCCAAATAATTTTTAAGTTAATAGTAGCTATAGCTGAGAATCCATGAGGATTTTTTGCAGCAGACTAGATTACTGTTTGAAGGCATTTCTCTGTGAAGATCTCAATTCCTATATCACTTTATTTAAATTCAAGGCATACACATTTCTGTTAGAATTACAAAAAGAGTTTGCTGGTATAAAAACATCTAAAAGTAGAATTTCTAAATAAGGCATCATCTAGGATAATAGCATTATGATCCAACTCTGGACTTTTTAAAGCAAATTAAAAGGTGGAAAAAAGTACTATAGTTACAGGAAGATTTAAGATGGACAGAGTACGAGCAATGACAAGACCAGACATTCAAGAAGACTGAGTTCTAGCTCTGGTTCTGGCTTTGTGAAACATTGCTAGGAACCCAGAAGGATCTTGTCTCAGTCCTCACTATTGGTTTTTCTGAGTTACCTCCTGGATCTTCCCCAATCATACCTCTTTCTTGGCTCTATGAACACAGTAGGCACACTGGCAGCAGGGTCCAAGATCTTATCAATCTGCATCTGAGCCCTTCGATACACCCGATGACGTTCTTTCGTGTCACCTGCTGACAGTTCATCAACCACAGGGAAATCATAATGTCCTCTACGCTTGGCCCGGAGACGAATCTTGTTTCGGTGGTGTTCGATCTCTGATTTGTGCCGAAGGGCTGTCTGAATCTTTTTTTAAAAAAAGCAAAGCAGGGAGGAAATACAAGAGAATTAATGTCTCTAATGAGCTTTCTGTAAACTGCTCAGGAGGAATACAATTGCCAACAATTTGATCTATCTTTTTGCCATCTCTGCAAAATCCTGCAGTAGAAGGGGATGAGTGAAGAACTAGGCACCAAGAGGCAAGAGTCCTAATCCTAGATCTGCTAATATCTTCTCCTACATTATCAGACCTCTATGGGCCTCAGTTTCTAACCTATAAAATGAAGAGGCTGGGCTTTTAAAACTCTAAGCTCCAAAATACAATGGCTCCTACTTCCCCCTTGTACCTAAAAATTGCTACTCGTACTTAATCTACTATTTGATCTCGCTATATCTATTCACTGGAAAAGCAAAGCTCTAACAGGGACAAAATAGTCAGAAGTTCAATGTTAAATATCTCTTTTGCAAGAGCTGTATCATCATATTTAAGAATAACACATTTTTAATAATAGTTAAATCAAGGAAAAAGTACCCAAACCATAAAAAAATGACTAGGAACTTTTTTTGAAGTGTAGATTTATCTACTCTCCAAGAAATGAAACAATACCAAAGGAAAATATGTCAACCAGAAAAATTATTTTAAGTGAGCAAAAAACATATTTTCCACCCAAGTAAATTTTATGTAATTGCACAACTAAAAATTAAAGTAGAATAGATTTTTTTAAAAAGTTAAGTTTGTCCATTTATTAATCATTTCTATCAAAATATGTTTCAGAAGGCCACCATCCCCCAGCCATTACACCCACTGCTTCTTATTTCACTTTTGGATAGCTTCAAAGGATAAAAAGTGTTTTTGTTTGTCTGTTTCTTACATTTGAACATCAGAAAAGCAGCAGAACCTGGTAGATAGGGAGTCTCAGGGCCAGAAAGACCTGGACTCAAGTCCTACCTTTGACACATATGTACTGAGTACGTGATCCTAGGCAACCTTTCAGTGCCCCAAAGCAACTCTTGACGACAACAACAACAACAACAACAAAAAAAAAAAAGGAAGAAAAAAAGAAAGAAAAAAAGAAAAGCACCAAGCTTCACTGGGATAAGAAGCTCCCTCATCTCTACAATAGTGAAATCACAGCTTGAATCCTCTCTCTCTGTCCTGAGGGCTCATGCCTCTCCACGTAACCTAAGATGGCCCTAGTTTCTGTTGGCTGCCGTAGCACATTGCTTACATCCAGCCATCCCGGTGGCCTTTTCAACCCAGAGTGTCCCTCTGAATGCAGGCCTTCAGTTCTCTCCTGGCCCTGCTCCTGACTTCTGGACTTTACTTTCATCCAAACAGTTCATGGATGAAAGAGGATTTGTTACAAAGGGAGCAATTTAACAGGAACTGAGGAGAAAGAGGATCAACAGTGATAGAAATAAGAATCTGGGAAGAGGTAGCAGGGAAAAGGATCTCTGTATAGTCAGAAGGTAGTTCTAAATGACACAGATTAGGGGAACTGGGGACTAGGAGTAAAGCTGGAGGGATTTGCTAGTCATGGATCAGGAGAATACAAAATAGGTAGAAGCTCATGGAATAAATCAGCTCCTAGGTTCCAACTCTCCATAGGATACATGATGAACAGTTTTATAGAACTGGTTTTGTACCCGGCAATGCCACATTTAGGCAGAGTAAATCCTTCCTGGAAGCTATCAAATTTGGCTTATGAGTCCAACTGCTATGTTTAACAGTTCCTAGGGGCGAGAGTGGGGGAGGAGGAACTTCTATAAAATAATGGGATAATTAAAGCTCAGAATGGTTAGTCAGTAGAGCATGTTTTGTATTGCTAGCTTCCTAATACTCCTTTGTTTTTGAGAAATGACGTAACTACATGTAATATATGAATATGCAAATAATAACAACACATGGACAAATGAAATAACACGAAATCAACCATAAAGGCAGCCAGGTGGCACAGTAGAGAAAGTGCCCAACCTGGAATCAGCAAGCTGTCCTTATTATTGTTGAGTCATTTTTGAGTTGCGTCGGACTCTTCATGACACCATTTGGAGTTTTCTTGGCAGAGACGCTGGAGTGGTTTACTATTTCCTTCTCCAGCTCATTTTACAGATGAGGAAACTGAGGCAAAAGGGTTAAGTTACTTGCCTAAGTTCACACAGCTAGTTAGTGACTGAGGCCAGATTGAACTCAAGGAGATTGGTACTCTTGTCTTTGGGAACACTCCTGGCACTCTATCCACGGAGCTACCTAGGTGCCCTCTGTACCAGCAAGATCCGAGTTAAATCTAGCCTCAGAAGTTTACTAGTTATGTGACTCAGGGCAAGTCATTTAACTGCCATCTGCCTCAGTTTCCCTCTCTACACAATTATGATAATAATAACAGCCTCTACCTCCCATGGTTGTTGTGAGGATAAAATGAGATATTTGTAAAGAGCGTTGCAAATTTTAAAGTGCTATAAAATGCTAGCCAACTATAACTAGAACATAAAGGAGATATTTCCATAACATATATATATATGCGTATATATATATATATATATACGCATATATACATATATATACATAAACATACATTTTTAAAGAATATAAGTACCTCTTTGTTGATTTTGTTGGTTTCTGCCACTCGGTCAGCTAGTACTGGGTGCTGAACTGGAGGTGTTGTGATGGGCTGCATGGCAATTAGCTGGATCTTACTGGAGACCCGTCTGCTGGCTTCTGAAGTGCGGGATAACCTATCCACATGTTCAAAGATCGATGCTGACGAAGGTTGTTCATTTCCAGTACTGGTGAGTGGTGGTCCTAAAATCAAGAACTACAACGTTAACAAAAACCCACAAGCAAAAGACAGTTATCTTAACAAAATAGGAAACAGAAATATGAGTGGCTCAATGTCTATCATGGTGCCTGATGAGATTAATCAAATCTTTTGTTAGAGCACTCAAGTCCCAGGATGTGTAGGTAAAGCTGGCATAGGATTTGAGGGCCTTCAAGAAGGCTGTCTCTATTCCTCCAATTCCTCCCTCTTCCAGTTGTCACAGTGCTTGATATATAATGTACCAATGAGGAAACTAGTCAAGATCACACAACTAGTCAGTGAGTAGTGGGGCTGAGATTCAAACCCAGGTCTTCTGAATCCCAAGTCATATGCTCTTTTCATGGCACTATCCTGTTGTTTCCACATTAAAATTTTTAAAAATTGCATTTAAAAAAAATTTATTTCATTAGATATTTCCCAATTACAGGAAAAAACTTTCAATAATCATTTTAAAAAATTTTGAGTTCCATATTCTCTCCTCCCCTTCCTCCTCTCCCCCATTCTTGAGAAGGCAAGCAACTTGATATTGGTTATACATTCTATAGTTTTTTAAAGACTGAACTTAGGATTTCACTAGTGTGGGGAGGTTTTAGTGAGGAACTTTCTCTACCAATGTAGTTTGGCATTTTCTTTTCAACTTCTAGTCCTAGAAAATGGCCTTCATCACTAATAACTGATTTTCCTAAGATTCCCACAGTCAGTATGTATCAGAGGGGACTCAAATCCACAAACCTTCTGACTCCAAGCCTCTCTGTTCACTACCTCACACATTGCTTTTCTTTATTAAGCCACTATTCCCGCATCACCCTGTCTCTTCTACCAGGAAATAAAGTTCACAGTCAGACATTAATTCTTCTAGGCTAAGCATTGCCTTTTCTAGGAAAAATCTTTAAAATGAAAATATCCCTAGGAAAGAAACAGGAAAACCTATGGATAAATTTTTGTTTCATTTTTAAAGCTGTCTTTTTTTTTTTGGTTGTTTTTTTTTCTTAAACTACAGGTGTTCAGAAGAAAAAGTTATCCCACTGGAGAGTCTTGAAACAACTTCTGAGTTTCCAGCTTATTTACTGGGTAATCTGGAGCAATTTGATACAACATAACTTCTACAGTAGCTATTAGCTTTGAGGATCATCTAGAGAGAATTAAGGTGGAATGACAAACTTGACCGCCCAAGACACAGTCTCTTAAATGAAAAGACAGTTGGGAGGTTGCATATGAGCATATAGATATGTCTCAGCTTTAATCTTTCTTACTTTTTTTTTCCCCTTCTTACTTTTCTGTTTTGACTCATGCAGGAGGAAAAGGCAACAGAAGATCACTTTCCCCCTAGAAAAAGAACTTCATAGATTCAAAGAAATATTCCAGGGTTAATCAGGAGCACCAAAAAGAAAATTAACATCTTTTCACAGATAGCTAAAAGTTTCTGACACTGTTCTCAAGTGTCTAAGTGAAGAAGCAGCTAATAGAGCACACTGAAGCAGCTAGAAGTAAGAAGAGCCAGCAGAAAACGCATATAAGCATAAGGTACAAGGCCATAATGCTTGAAAGATAAGGAAAGTTTGTTTTTTTTTTAAAGAAGTCAGATTTTTATGTGTAATATATAGTTATCTGCTATTAAGCACATACAAATTAAACAAAAAATTTTCTTTCACTAATGTTTTAGCTATCAGAGAAAAAGTGTTAATTTGCCTTTTTAAGTGACTAAGTCAAAGAAAACAGTGAGTGTTTGTTTTTAAACCTTCCTGCCATGATTGTTGTTAAACACTTGCATAGGTACCTGAGGCAAATTAATGCACCCTGGAGGTCTTTAAGAATAAAGACAATGCTTTTCTCTGAATGGAGCTTCAGATAGAGTCTTACTTTAGTTCTGGAATATGGCCATTCCATCTCTATGATTCTATTACATTAGACATTTCAACTTCATGATGGAATGAAAGATAGTGGGTTAATCTCCAAAAAACAACTGAATTTTTAAATATTTCCAATGGCTAGGAGAGTACCTTACATAGGAAACACTTAATAAATATTTATTATGATGATAGTAATTCAGTGTGGAGAAATTAAGCAAATAATGGAAATCTTATTTCACAGGTCAAATAATATTTAAGTTCCAGAACTTGAAATGATTTGAAATACTTTCTTGTTGAAATCCTAATATTATTACTAATAATTCTCTAATACCACTATCAAGGATCAAATGAAATTATATTTGTAAAGCACTCTGCAAACCAAGTGGAATATAAATATTAGCTATCATCATCATTATTATAAATAATTATTGATTCTAAGACCAAAATAGGAACAGACCACTTGGGGGTGCTCTTCGTGCTTTGCCCTCATTGATAACTACTGATGGCTTTTCCCCAGCTTCTCTCTCACTGGACTCTTCGCTTACTGTAGAGTCACCATCTGAGGGAGAAATTCTGCAAAAACAAGGCAAATCATTAAAAAAAATGGTTACACATTGTTTGATATGTGCAAAACAGACTCAAAAAAATAGCACGTTTAGGCAGAGCCACAATTATTCTAAGAAAATACTGTATGAATGCATTAATGACCACTTTAACAACTATATAGACATAACTCACCATTTTGAAATTACTCAGTAGCATACATCTGCCTGGTTAAACTGACAGTTTGGACTGATACAGCACACCACACCGCCCAGCTAATTGCACCCTGGCAAATCCTGGAACGCAAACTGCCAGACTAGAAGCTAAGACATGGGACTACCTGGCGTACAACCAGTTACTGAGCCCAAGCTCTGGATATGGGTCAGGTCAAAGTAGACCTAGAGATTCTTATCTGGTGTTGAATTACTGTTGTTTGAAAGGCCAGATTAATCCTAGAGTCATTCTAAAGATCTAGATCTGTTGGAAGAGGAACTCAGTTTCGGACCACTCAGAACAAACTCAGCCTCCTATGGCTCTTTCGGACCACTGGAGTTAGGATGAGTTTACCCTGGACTATCTCCTTACCCAATATCTGCACCACTACAGCAGTGCTGGTTGCCAAAAGAAAATTTAGATTCTTTGTGTGCAAAGCTGAAGGAGCCGAATTCTCAACATATAACAAACTAGACGAAAATCGGAGTTAATCATTACCTCTAGAACCTTGAGTTCCCTGGTGTTTGCTGCAATGAAAAGTGCTAGGACATTTTGATATCTCCAAGGGATTCTGGAATGCTACATGAACTAATTTTTTTTAATGCTGATTTTGTTTATTCTTCTAAATTCAATTTTATATTCAGGTCCAAATTCTTTCCCAATCCTTCCTGCCACCCCCCCCCATTACCCCTCCCAATCATTGAAAAGGCAAGAAAAATAAAACCCATTACAAATATGTATAGTTATTCAAAACAAAATTGCACATTAGCCATGTTCCCCCCCCCCACCAAAAAAAAATCCAAGAAAATGAAAGAAAGAGAAGAAAATATGCCTCAATCTGCATTTTTGATTTCGTCAGTTCTCTGTCTGGATGTGGAAAGCATGTTTCATCATGAGCCCTTTGGAATTTGTGGTTGGTCATTGTGTTGATCAGAATTACTAAGTCTTTCAGAGTTGATTATCTTTACAATGTGGTAGTCATTATGTAAATTGTTGTTTCTTGTCACTTCACTTTGTATCAGTTCATGAGTCTTCCCATGTTTCTCTCAAATCATCCCCCTTCATAATTTCTTAAGCACATTCAGATATCATAACTTGTTACATAAACTATTGAGCATATGTGAGTAGGTGCTTAGGATGATAACTATCGGGGAGGAACATGCTTTGCATTTGAAATTTAAAATTCCATCAGCTTATTAAATAATTCTTAATTAATTTATTCTTAGGTTGACAAATACGCAAGCAACTAATGCCTTGTCATTTAATCCTTTTTAAGGTCACATCCTGACTTTGATCAAAATCTTGAAATTAGACCTGAATCTTAGAAAACCTGAAGGTTTTCTGTCAACTTAGAACTAAAAATGCATCATTTTATCATCCTAGGTTAATTCCAAATTCTCTATCTCTGCCAACATAAACAGAGCAGTGAATATAAGTCCTACGTTTGAGTCGATGAGACTATACTATCCAAAGTCCAAAGTGTTATGATTCACTTGCAGCAAAAAAAGACAAAAAGTGTATGCTAAGGGTTGTATGTAAATGTCAATTATTATTATTGTTATTTTTATTATCATTATTATTAAGCCACAGCTAAATATAAATAGAACCTCTCACCTTCCAATTTAAAAATTACCTCTAGCAAACCAACCAGTGCTCCTTTCCATAGAAGCCAACTGGAAAGAAGGGACTTTCAGGGATGAGTTAATTAGCCAGCAACATTCTCATGGTGTTATCCATTGATGGAGGGAGGGAAAGGTGGTTTTTAGGGGAAGTAGGGAATCTCCATGACAAAACATTGACAAAAGGGAAGCAAAAGCATTTTGGGAAAAGAAGAGAAATGAGGAAACATGGTAGTTGTAACGTACAGGCAGGATGGCAAAGCCCAAGTGAGCAGCTGATGTAATATGTCACTTTCTGGCATGCTTACCGGGACTGGTCAACCCTTGATCTAGTTCAAATCCCTGCCACTATGTATCCAAATTGTTCCAGATATTTGACATATTCTTAAACACTTTCACTAAAAAAGGCTACATAACTTCTTTTGGCAGCCTGTTACAATAATAAAATTTTTTTTAACAATATCTTAACATTGTAGTAAGGCATTGGGTAACATACATAAGTCAATTAATTGCCTCATTTTGACTTCCTTCATGTATATATTCAGGGAGGTAAGTGTCATTGGCTCACCAGGTATTGAACGTTAACAAATTTAAGAGTAAAATACTCTGCAGCATATAAAGCAGTACACAGAAATGTCCAATAATAACCTTCCTCTGTGACGGATGTTCTTTGAAGAGATCTTTGACTTGGGGCTTGGCACATCTCCATTTTCAGAAGGAGTAGTGTTATCCTTCACTGGTCCTGGCAGCGGTGCTGGCTCATGAATAATCAATATGTCATCTTTATTGTGTTGACCCAGATGCTGCTTAGCAAAATCGAAACCCTTCACACTGGGGATCTGAAGCTGTTAACAAAGGAAGAACACAGGTAAAAGAAAATAGTCAATCTGTAATACAAAAAGTTGAGTACAAAACAGAAGTTATATCTACTGGAAAGAGTACCAACCAGCAAACCAAATGTTAGTTCCAGTCCTAATAAAAAAAAAATTAAGCATCTATTCACACACATGACATTGTGTTAAGTACTACAGCGGATACAAAAATCCAAAGTTTCAAAGAATTCACAATCTTGTAAAAAATAACAATAAACAGGGCAATAGATTTAGAGCACGAAAGGGGACTTTGGAGGTTGGGTCCAACTCCCTCATTTTACAGATGAAGAAACAAGGATAGAGAGGTTAAATGATGTTCCCAGAATCACACAGTTACTGAGTTTCTAAGGTAGTATTTTAATGCAGCTCTTCCTGTCTTGGGAGAAATAAACATGGAAAGCTAAGTCTCAATACCAGAGTTAAGTAATATTTTAAGTTTGGGGTTTTTTGGGAGGGAATCACGGTTAAGTGACTTGTCCAGACACAGCTAGCATGTGTCTGAGGTCAGATTTGAACTCAGGTCCTCATATGTTTTTATAATAATACAAACAAAAATAACATTTATGTCATGCTTAAGGTTTATAAAGTCCTTTACATATGTCATCTCATTTGATCCTCATAGCAACCCTGAGAGTAGCTGCCATTATTATCTCCATTTCACAGAAATGAAAGGAAACTGAGGCAAAGAGAGGTTTTAGTGACTTGCCCAGGGTCACATAGCTAGTGTCTGAGGACAGATCTGAAATCAGGTTTTCCTCATTCCAGGCATAGCAATCTATCCATTGAGCTACATAGCTGCCTTGATTTTATTTCCAATTCTGAAATCCAATGATTCTACTCACCTGGAGTTTACACATGGGAAAATCATTCTGAGCCCCTCCTAACCTGGTCCTCTCTGACCTTTTCAATCACATATGGGAGCCAGTGTGAGAGATGGAAATAAAGCTTGCAAAAAGCAGTTGAGACTGGAAATACAGATTGGGAGTCATCTGCAGAGAGGTGACAGTTGCAGCATTTTTAGAGGGAGATGAACAGAGGGATACGACTGAAATTTGGAGAACACACACAACGATGGGCAGGAAGATGGGAGACAGAGAAGTGTCCAAAGAGCAAGAAGAGTTTTGTGTCACACAAACAAAGAAGTGGAGATTTTTGAAGAGGAATTGGTCTAAAACATCCAGTTTATTTAGCAGGGCCTGTTCAAGTACCTTTGACCCATTTCCAACAACAAAAAGCTCACTAGTGGGACTTTCCCACTCAATATCATAGTTCTATGTGATCTTGAGCAAGCTGCTTAACAGCTAACTGCATAGCCTATCACAAAGAGTTGTTTAAAGGTACAAATCAAATAGAATGAAATCACTGCTTTTCTTTTCTAACAACAAAGTGTTACTTTGGGTTGCAAAGGATTTTAGATGATCTAATTGGATTATCCAACTCCCACATCTTACACACAAGGATACTGAAGCCCAGAACTGATATTGCTTCTAGGAAAAATTATTTAGTGACTGAGACCAGAATTCAGATATAATGGCGACTGGTCTAGTGCTTGTTCTACTTCAACTCACAAATAATTCAACCTCCCCAATTTCTCCTTTTCAACTCCAAACTTGACTTTTTACACAACGTTCAAGAGGCTCCAAGTGAATGATTTTTTAATTACAGAACAATTTTTAAAATTCAGCTTCAACATCCATACAAGATGTTCACAGAGCCACAGATTAATCACAACCAGAAGGAACCTAAGAGTTCATCTAGTCCAATCTCTACTGGAAGCCCAAATCATCCCGAAAACATTAGAGTCAAGGGATATATGGATCTACTTTTTCCCGCTAGGTTTCCAAAAAGTTTTTTTTATAGAAGGCTTACGTTTCAAGTTTCTTTATTTCCATCCATTTCCCCCCTTAATGTCCGCTTTTTTCATCATTCTCTTTTCTAAAACTGAATTAGTCAGACGTGTGTGTGCATGTGTTTGTGTGTGTGTGTGTGTATGGTATATACAAAAACTTTAGGTTTTTCCTCTGCCAAAAGAAGTCTCAGTCATGCTTCCTCTCTCTACTCTTGGTCATCTCCTCCACAGTCCTACCAATGACCACAACAGAGATCCCTTTTCCTCTCACACACTCCCCCAGGTCTGGAAACAATGCCAAATGGCTTCTGTCATGGTTCCTGGGATGCGTTGGGTCCATTTATCCCATTACCCATAACTGTAACTTTCCAGACACATGTCCCAGTCCCTGGTCATTGCTCCCCATTAGAAAGCAAACTCCTTGAAGGCAGGGACTGCCTCTGCAGCTCTTACAGCATAGTGCCTGACACACAGCAGGTGCTTAATAAATGCTTTTTCTTTGTTCATTCACTGAGAAGGCTCACTTTAACTGGTCTGTGATGACCATTACAAAGTGGTTCACCCATAGATGACAGTCCTTTGTTTACTAGTTCCTATAAACTAACCAGAACCTGTCAAAACCTACATTTGCTGTGGGAAGTCAGTCATCCTTCTCTCCATATCTTACGCCAAATATTTTGCTAGTCTCTTAGTGGATTTTGGTCCCTCACCCCATTTCATTTAACATTTCCAGCTCAATTTCATCCTGGTTATTTGGTCTATAATGTAATCTGTATTATTCAATTATTGAAATTATTAATTAATTAAAAATAATTCAATAATTTCCACTGTCAGTGAAACTAAAGTTACATTATTCACTTTGATTTTAAATATTAATGCTTACATCAATGTTAACTCATTAATATTTATATCAATATTAATAGTAATTATATGATTTACATTAATCTTCATAACAGAATATAAACTACTTGAGGACAGGGAAAGTCTTGTTTTGGGCTCTGTATCTACAGGACTCAGTACAATGCCTAGCACAAAACAGGCACATAATAATTGCTTGATGACTGACTGTTGCCTCTCATAGTAAGCACTACACTGCTTATTCCCCACCATTTGCCTAACCAGTCTCTTCTTATACTGTTTATTGTCAGGCATCACCTATGGCACTAAAAAACTCCTTCTACCAAGTGGATGTTAATTAGCTCAATCAATCGATCAACAGTCATTTACTAAGTACCTACTAGGTGTCAGGCTCAGTGTTAAGTGCTGGGGATAAAAAGACAAAAGCAAAGAGTCTCTGTCCTCAGAGAATTCAAGGTCCTCACTTGTTGGGAAACCTTTTTCATGCTTTGATGTGTGTTTTTTCTCCCACTTTTCAATCTTATCTATTGTTTGATTTGGAGAATCCCACTAGTCTGTCATCCCACTTTTATTTCAGCACCAAATAAAATTTCCATGTGATTAACTATGCCAATAGCATGGGGCTTTGGCCAATTTAAGATGAGTTTTCTCCATATGTTTTCTACTGATGGTGGCCCTGTAGGTATTCCACAGATCTCTGACTCCAGGGCCAAAGTCCTGTTTCATGTTTTTTTCTTTTCAAATAAAAATAATTATTATTGATAAATTTTTTTTCAGTATCTTTCCCCTTCTCTCCTTCCAGAAAGCCATCTCATGTAACAATATTTTGTAAAGAAATAAAAAGATGAAGAGAAAAAAATCAGCCAAACACATCAAAACATTGAAAGAGTTTAAAAAATATATGATGTCCCACACCTATGGACCCACCCATGCTCTCTGTAACTCTATTTTTGTATAGGCTCTTGACAGGTCAATGAAAGTCAAGCATTTACTGCATCCAATAGTTTTCAAGTGATGCCCTATATACAGGATTAACTATTTTCAGTATGGTCTCACCATCTAGGAAAGGCAATCAGTACAAATAATTGTCCCATCTTTGAGGAGGAACAAGGAAGTAAGTATATGTATGTCATTAATCTCATGTATGCCTGTGACACCTGAGAAATACTGATAATCCACTTCCTGGTTTTGGCTAGTAGCTTAAAAAAAATCAGTCTGACTCTTTCCACACCATACTGAGCCGGTTCTTTACGATAACAAAAAAGCTGCCAACACAAGAATCTACACTTAAGAAAAATCATCTTTCTAAAGATGAGAAAGAAATAAAAAGGGAATATTACTCCTCTCTTAAGAAAAGAGTCCACTATTTTTTCACTCTCTCTTCCATGCACCATTTACAGGCTCACCATTTCATTAAAAATATATTGAAAAGCTACCCTGAGCCACCATATAGATTCTATACTAGAGATTCCATACACAGAATGAGCTTTGTTCTGAAAGTTATACATGACAAGCTAGAATTAAATCATTAGGATGAGAGAGGTAGCATGGCTTCTTAGATATAGTGCCCATAGTGAATTTGGAAAGACCTAAATCCTGCCTTTGACACATTTTAGCTGTGTGACTGTAGGCTTAACCTCTCTGAGCCTCAGTTTCCTCATCTGTAAAACATGAATAATAATACCTGTGGTGTCTGCCTTACAAAACTGTGGTGAGGACTCCATGTGACATATCCACATACAGCGCTCAGTAAGCTTTCAAGCACTGCTATTATTTTTGGAGCCAAGTTACAGGAAATGCAGCTCTGTCACTTTAAATGTTGGTAATGTGCTGAAGGTGGGTGATGTTATAAGACTGGGAATCACATAATACTAGAATCTTGGAAGACTGAAAATTGCAGGTGACCCAAAGAAGAATTGGAAGGACACACGGTGAAGGTAACCAGACAGAAGACGATGCCAAAGACGACATGCATGACTTGAAAAAGGAAGTGATATTGAGAATGTAATGAGGATGAGATGGAACTGATGGGAAGCCTGCATGCTATGCCAGTAACCTTAAAATATATTTAAAAAAAAAACAGAAGAAAGTCTCCCGAATGTTGAGTAGACCCTTTATGGAGGATTTTATAGAAGGACCAGGATGAGAAAAGCACAGAATAGGGAGGTATGGAAGGTCTGAGGATCTATGTCAGTGAAGGGAATATCACCAAACATCAATTAATCAAGCATTTATTAAGCGCCTTCTATGTGGCAGGCATTGTGCTATGTACTGGGGGAAAAAGATAATCTCGACACTCAATCCCAATTACAAAGAAGCCATCTTGCCTGAATCTTCCTTTGATGGCTTCTTGGCCTCCCTGAACAGTCATTCCATCATGCTCCTGGCACTCTCTCTGCCCACCTACAACTCCACAGAAGTCACCTTGCCCCCACCTGGGCACCCTCTCTAACACCACTACCTTGATTTACAGTTGTACTTTGATTTTGGCCTAGGTCTGACACCCTTGGACAATTCCACTCCCCAGGTGGAACCCCTATGGACAATGATAACCTATCTAATCTCATTCTTCAATGATTAATATACTCCTACCCCTTCATTCTCTCCTCATACCAATGATTCTGAACCCCTGGAGATCACTATTTGAACACCTTTCTCAGTCCCCCACTAACTACTCCCTTGTTCTTATCCCCCTCAACTCAATTCCGCCAATATCCCACCAATGCCACCCAACCCTTCCACTTGTATTCCACCATGCCTCCTTCATAGATAAAGATTGGCTTTCCTCTTAAACCTTTTCTTTTCTTGCTCCCTTCATCTTCTTACACTCAGTGAAAACTGGCTCTTTCTTGATAACATCACTTCCCTGGGCAACCTTTCCAGCATGAGTTGCATTTTCATTCATACTCCTAACTCCCTGGTAATGGTGAGCGAACTGGATTACTTCTTGTTCCCTAATACCACTGTCCCTTTCTCATCATCATTTAGTTACTACTCCTCCTTTGATGTTCATTCAATCCATATTCATCACATAGTGAAGACTTTGGTAGTTGTTTTCTATAAACCTCCAGGATACTCTTCTTTCCTCACTGAGCTCAATGCCTAACTCACGGTCTTTCTCTCCTCCCTAACTCCTGCTCTTATACTAGAGAAATTCAACAGACATATTAATAGTTGTTCAAACACTCTAACCTCCCAGTTCCTCAACTTACTCATTTTCCATGGCTTACTCGCCTATCCCTACACAAAGAAGGTGGTCCTACCTTTGATCTCGCCATCACCCACAAACACACCACTCCCTTGTTCAAGAACTCATGAAATTCCTTTGTATGACCACAACCTATTGTTATTCTACCTCTCCCTCTCCCTCCAAAACCTGTTCTTTATCCTCTCTACGACCTCTAATACCTGTACCCTTCGGTTATTTCCCAGGCCATCACCCCTGCCCTGGCTACATTCCTTTTTCCATCTTGACCCTTCAGTGAACCAGTTCAGCCCTACATTGTCCTCTTCTCTTTGTCCCTTCCTCCCTTATTTTATTGAAAATCTTGCCCTGCTAAGCCTTCACCTTGTATTACTGCCACCATTAGCTGCCTTTGCTTCTGCTCACACGAGGCTGAATCAAGCTGAAGAAAATCATGAAGTCATGCCGACTGATACTATATTATCCCCCATGGGCCCTTACTGTGGCAAGGCAATGGTTTTACACCTTCCTGACTGACTACCCTACTCACCACAGCGGCTTCCCCAAACCTTCCGTGCGCGGCTCCCCTCCCTCATCTTGGCTGAGATTCTTCCCTTGCATTTCACTGAAAATATTGAAGCCACCTGACAAGAACTCCCTCCTCACCTTATACCACCCAGATGCTTTTGTCCCACTCTCCTTTTTATCTCTGTCTTTCTATCTGGCCAAGGCAAACTCCTACTTGCACAAATGATCTCATTCCATCCTGTCTTCTCCAGCAGACCGTTCCAACTCTCTCACTAATCTTCAGTCTGTCTCCTGGTTGCTTCCCTCCTGCCTATAAGCACGCCCATGCCTCCCCAATCCTTAAAAAACCGTCCTTGATCCATCCACTCCTACTAGCCACTGTCCCAAATCTGCCTAATTCACCAAATCTATTGGCTTTCCCCCAGTCCTCATCCTTCTTGAACTTCTCTGTATCTTCAAACATTATTGATTACCTTCTCTTAAATATTCTCTCCTCTCTAGGTTTTCATGACACTGAATAGGTGACACATTCACTGAGTGCTTGTTATATGCAAAGCATTGTGCTAAGGGCTGGGTACATGAACAGAAAAGTAAGACAGTCTCTGATCTCAAGGAACTCACAACACATACGGAAGGTTTAAACAAGTTAGATCCGAAGGTCCTATAGTCCTCTGGATGTAGCGGCAAAGTAGAAGTAAATGTTTTTTCTTTGATGTCATTTCCATTAATAAAATAATATTTTGATGTTGAATCACTTGACAGTGCAAAGAGCTTTGGTAGCAAGAATTTTCTTTTCCGAGTCTTCAGTAGCCATGCCCCTTAGGAGCAATTGCCAGGCTGCATCTCCACATAGGTTGCTCCGCCTGAGTGTCCCCCAAAGTTATGTCCTAGGCCCTCATCTCCCTCTATACTATTTCACTTGGTAATTCCATCAGCATCCATGGATTCAACTATCATTTCTATGCAGATGATTCTCATATCTATTTGTTTAGTCCTAATCTCTCTCCCCAACTCTAGTCTCACATCTCCAACTGCCTTTTGGACATGTCAAGCTGGGTTTGCCATGGACATCTTAAACTAACATGTCCAAAATCGAACTCATGATCTTTCCCCCTAAACTCTTCTCCCTTCTATGCTTCCCCTTTACTTTCAAAGTTGCCACCATCCCTCCAGTCATCCATGCTGGTAACCCAAGTGCCAATCTCAACTCTTCATTCTCCCACCCCACCCCCCATATCCAAGGTGTTGGAAATCCTGTCCATTTTAACCTTCTTAACATTGCTTCTATATGACACTGCCACCAACCCGGTCCAGTCTTTTATCACTTCATATGTGGACTCACATTTAGCCTACTGCAATAGTCTAATTGGTCTCTCTGCCTCAAGTCTCTCCCAAACCGGTTCATCCTCCGCTCAACCAGCAAACCCATTTTCCTAAACCTCAAATCCACCTCTATTCAATCAACCCCAGTCACTCCCTATTACCTCTAAGAACAAATATAGCATCCTGTTTGGCTTTTAAGGCCGTCATAACCTGGCCCTTTCCTACCTTTTGAGTCTTCTTACAACTTACTTCCCACCAAATACTCTGTGATTCAGTGACATTGGCCTGCTTGTTCTTCAAACGTGATCCTCCATTTCCTAACTCCGGACATTTTTATTGACTGAACCCCATGCCTAGAGCTCTCATCCTCCTCATCTCTACCCCTTGGCTTCCCCAGATTCCTTCAGGTCTCAGCTATTAGTCCCACCTTCCATAAGAAATCTTTCCCAATCCTCCTTAATATTAGTGCCTTCCCTCTCAGACTGCCTCAATTTATTCTGTATATATCTTTTTCTGTACATAGCTATCTGCAGGCTATCTCCCACATTAGGCTGTGAGGTCCTCAAGAGCCAGGACTATTTTCTGCCTTTCCTTGCCTCTCCAGTACTTAACTCAGTGCCTGACTCATAGCAGGCACTTAATAAATGCTTGCTGACTGACCCTTAAAGATCATACATTTCATACATAAAAACATGTTTCACAGATAATACACAGGAGGCACTGGAGGTTTCAGATTCCAGCCTCTAACGGGTTCACTCTTGATCTGCTCAGACAGGAAGACAGCTTCGGACAGATTAACAATCTTACTTTATTCCAGTCTAGTCTTCTCACAAGGTTGCTGATAACAGGAGAACCAGCTCCTATAACATTTCCCAATCCCCCTTCTCACAGGGGCCAGCGAGAAGGAGGGACAACTACACCTATGTCTCAACAGGGTCAATCGAGACAAGCACCGCTTGTGCACTCCCTTAAACCCCCTCAAGGCGTGATGGGGGCTGGTCAAGGCACACATAGATTCCCCTATGGGTTCCCAGTGGATTCCCCACTTACTGACCAATGCCCACTTGCTTTAAAGGGCAACAGACAAAGAAGGCATCTTGCCAACATTAAGCTCACAGGTTAACTTTAGCAATATCGTCATCCTGCGCAAGCGTAGTGAATATCAATTGTCACCCCTTGTCTCACGGCCAAGTCTCAGTAGGACTGTCTGTCACTATGATTCTAGGAATTACTATCTAGAATCCTTGGGGCTATTCTCAGAGTTATGATCTAACACCTGGAAACTAGACATTGTCATGGCTGTGGATCCTGAGAAACTGAACTCTAAAAGAAAAACAAAATTCTTCTTATATACAACACACATACATGCATACATGCACATACATATACATTCCTAAACGTGTATGCATATATACACATTATAGTTTTACACACACACACACGTATATAGTGTATGTATAGCTATATCTATCTCTATCTATATGGAGAAAGAGAGAGAAGGTAGATGTTTATTTGAAAAAAATTTAATTTAAAAAGAAAGAAAATGTTAACAACTCATAAGTATGATAAGAGTCAAAAGTGAACATGTCTACATCACACACCAGGTACCAAGATGTGACAACCCTTTGGAAAGGGAAAATTACAGTGAGACATGTTAAAAAAAATCCCTAAGGAAAGTGTTTTTTTTTTAAATGTTCTGTAGTTATGAGAGGATTGCCATTGTTAGCAGTTACAATAAAACTAAAATAATTTCTAACAAGGAAGTATGATTTCTAAGCTGTTACATTCAAATAGAAGTTGAAAGTGAACAAAATTCATTGTGGTCTTCTGTTGGCATCCCAGTTAGCAGTTTATGATCATTCTCAATAGTGAGGTGTGGATTTTTTGCCCTTACATCTCCTCCATGGAAGACAATGGGCAGTATTTGGCGGACTGAGGATGAACTGGAACAAAGCAGAACTATCTAGATGCTGTATATCCCAGGTGATTCTTGGGCAGCACCAAAGAGCCACATCAAAGGCTAATAAGCCCAATCTGTTGAGGATTTAGTAAGAGATTTTGCTCACCCCAATCTGTACAGCCAAGAAGAATGGAACAGCCATGCCTGATTATCTATGATGCTGGCCTTGTAAACACTAAAGGGTTTCCAATCAGAATAAGTCTGATCAAGAAAAGCAGGTTTCCACTGCTCAACAAGGCCCCCAAAGCCCATTTGTACTTTTAAAAAAAGACTTTCTTGGTTAGTTGAAGCTGCAAATTGGATTCCTTCCCTCCATGTTAAGCGATCAATTTCAAACTACTGATTAAAGAGAATATAAACAAAATGTTTGTTTACCAATGTGAAACATAAGTAAGCCTATTCGAAAACATACCTCAATGGCAGGGCTCCCTCCCCTCCCTTCCCCATTTCCCTTTCCATATTTCAAAAGCAATCTGCTCCCAGACAATTTGGACAAGAAGGCTTTCTGTTTAGCCTAAGAGGGAAAGCGACATGCACTGTGTACTTCAGATTTATTGTTTCCAGATATGTTTTGCTATAGGATTTGCTGGAGGATTTCAGAGTGTGGAGGTGAGATAGCATTTAGGGAGCAACAGGGACAAGAGAGAAAAATACACAGTAAGAAAAGGGAACTCTTCTTCATATCAATCGAACTACCAAAAAATTATTTTACACAGCTGGATGAAAGAATAACAAAATTCATCTGGAAGAATAAGAGGTCTAGAATATCTAGGGAATTGATGAAAAGAAATGCTAGGGAAGGTGGACTAGCCATACCAGATATTAAACTGTACTATAAAGCAGCAGTCATCAAAACTCCTTGGTACTGGCTAAGAAAGAGAGCGGTGGATCAGTGGAATAGGATAGGTACACATGACGCAGTAGTCAATGACTCCAGAAATCTACTCTTTGATAAACCCAAAGAATCCAGCTTCTGGGCTAAGAATTCACTATTTCACAAAAACTGCTGGGAAAATTGGAAAATGGTAGGGCAGAAAAGACCAATATCTTAAACCATATACCAAAATAAAGTCAAAATGGGTTCATGATTTAGGAATAAAGGCTGATAGTTTACCTATCAGATTTATGGGAAAGCAAAGAATTTGTGGCCCAACAAGAGATAGAGAGTATCACAAAATGCAAAATGGATAATTTTGATTATGTTAAATAGAAAAGTTTTTGTATAAACGAAGCCAGTGCAACAAAGATTAGGAGGGAAGCAGAAAATTGGGAAAGAATCTTTACAACCAGTGTCTCTGATAAAGGCCTCATCTCTAAAATATACAGGGAATGGAGCCAAATGTATAGGAATATAAGTCATTCCCCAATTGAGAAATGGTCAAAGGATATGAACAGGCAGTTTTCAGAGGAAGAAATTAAAGATATCTATAGGCATATAAAAAAATGCTTGAAATCACTACTGATTAGAGAAATGCAAATCAAAACAACTCTTAGGTACCACATCTCTCCTGCCAGATTGGCTAAAATAACAAAACAGGAAAATGATAAATGCTGGAGAGGATGTGGGAAAATTGGAACACTGTTACATTGCTGGTGGAGTTGTGAACTGATCCAGTCATTCTGGAGAGCAATTTGGAACTATGCCCAAAGGGCTATAAAAATATTCATACCCTTTGACCCAGCAATACCACTTCTAGGGCTGTATCCCAAAGAGATCACACAAGTGGGAAAGGGACCCATATGTACAAAAATATTTATGGCGGCTCTTTCTGTAGTAGCAAACAATTGGAAATCAAGGTGATGCCCACCAATTGGGCAATGGCTGAACAAGTTGTGGCATATGGAGGTAATGGAATACTATTGTGCTATAAGAAATGGGGAATATACAGACTTCATAATAACCTAGAAAAACCTACACGATACAATGCTGAGTGAGCGGAGCACAACCAGGAGAACATTGTACACAACCACAGATATGTTGATTCTGTAATGACTAACCCTGATAGACTTGGCTCTTCTCAGCAATAAAAGGTTCAAAGACAACTCCAAAAGACCCATGATGGATAGAGCTATCTATGTCCAGAGAAAGAACTATGGAATCTGAATACAGATTGAGGCACACTGTTTGCTCTCCTTTTCTTTTTTGTTTTTTTTTGGGGGGGGGGGTTGTTTTATTTCTTCTTTCTCATGATTCATTCCATTGGTCATAATTCTTTTTTACAACTTGACTATTGTGTAAATAAGTTTAATGCGAAGTCATATGTAGAAGATATATCGGATTCCATGCCGTCTGGGGGAGGAGGTGGGGAGGGGAAGGAAGAAAATCTGGAACTCAAAATCATGCGGAACTGAGTGTTGTAAACTAAAAATAAAAAATCTTAATTTAATACAAAAAAGAATGCTTAAATAAAAAAAAAGAAAAGGGAACTCTTGTAGTTGTAATGTTGCTTAGCATTTTTTTTTTAATCCCAACAAAGAAGGTAGAGGACCTTTGCTATTTTGCTCTCTGAGTCAGAGATATTTCCCTTTTCCATTAAAACTGGGGGTGGGGGTGGAACAGGACAGTCTCTATTCTAAGAACATGACAAGTTTAATATTGGAAGCAAATTCTGCTTGTGAGCTGAGCTCTATTTTGATATTTAACCAGCCTTACTTACTGACTGTATATTAATCCACTATCCTGAACACTATCTCCCTTAATTATATATGTATAAATCCACCCACCCCCCCAATCCCTGTAGCACTCAAAGAATAAGGGGGACTCCATGGACTGGCAGTTCTATTTAAAATCCTTTGCATGTGAATTACGATGCCATCTGCAGCCATAAAAGGATTTGGGGAGTGAAAGGGAAGGAGAAAACCAGGGGAATATCCTGCTTTACAAATGAGAGAGAACCATGTGGTACTTCCCATAAGAGTCTATTAAAACAATGGGCACGGATGAGTTTTCATCAGGAGTGTTTAAAAGAAGAAATATGGGGCACTCAAAATGAAATGGGAAAATGTGAGGTATCCTCTATATTGGCTATATGTTGCTGTAACAATGCCATTCCACTAGAATATGAACATAGCCCACTGTTATTTTTTTAAACAATGATATGCATGATTATAATTCATTCAATATTGCAAATACTTTTTTTCTTATCTTTTCCCCAGGTACTGAGCTGTCTATAATCAAAAAATCTAACCCCAGATGGTATAAATAATAAATGAAGATGAAGAACAAATGCAGTATTAATTTGTAATATGCCTCTAGTATCCTCGATCAGCATAATAATGCACTATGATTTAAGATATCATTTCCATGTGTGGCAACATTAAAAAATAATAAAACATCCACAAATTGATATGGATTCCGCTTCAATCAAGAAACTATTTTTTATTCTAACATGTGAGTGTGATGTAGTGGAAGCACCACTGGATTTCGATGTTGAAAGACATGGGTGTGAGTCCTGATTCTATGACTGTATGTCCTTGGGTGAATCTCTTAATCTATCTGGGTCTCAGATTGATGCTATGATGCTTAGCTGATGGGTGATATACAACATGCTGGTGATTAGTATAACAGAGGACTGGGCAAAGAGAGTCAAGTTTTTAGGAACACAATTGGCATGAACTGACAATCTGGGAGGAAGCTTGGGTAACGGTCCAAAATTCCTCCAATTCCCAGCCTGTCCAGGTAATCTGTGTTTCCTGTTGGTTTATTATAGTGGTGATAAAAAACTTTTTGACTGGCTGCTGAGACGGAACTCAGCATTCATTCACAGAGGATGAATGGACTAAAGTTCTCTTTCTTCCCTGGTGAAGAGAGGGACGAGAACTACTATGAGGCAACCAATGAGGAGAGAGTTAGCAGGTGCTGTTACCAGCTGCCATATCTCCCTAACCAGGCGTGGCTACCTCCATTTCTTCTGTTTCTGTTGTGTTTCTTCTTTCCTGATCTCAGATAAATGAGCAGCAGAGACGAATGGACCCAAGGACAATCTTGTGAGCCTCAAAAGTTCAGAAGGTCCAGCCAATCAAAGTCCACAGTAGAGACTGCTGGTACCTGCCGCAGCCAAACCAGATCTGAAGGGTAACCTGCTGGAGTCCATTCTCCCTAGGGATCAACATGGTAGAGGAGTGTGGGCTCCAGATTTCAGTTCTTGCTATATTGTGTCAGTAAATATCCCTTTGTAAATGCCAACTGAAATTAATTGGCTAACTGATAATAAGGGGGATACCAATTGGCCAACTGATATTGGGAAGGTACTAATTGGAATTGATATTAAAGAGATGTTAATTGTTCAACTGATACAGGGTGGGGGAAATACACAGGATGGGGAAGTAATAGTAAAGAAAGATACCCTATAATCTCAGGGTTGAGGGGAGGGGGAATGATGGCTGAGCTTTGGGGACCCAACCTGCCCATGTTAATTTGGGTCATTATAGTAAGCACAGAGCCAATCTCTGTGCTACATCAGAATCCTTAGATCTACTTTTTACCAAGCTACTTTGGAAACATATCCATAAAATAAAAATTATTAAAAACAGCATAATTTAATTTTTGTCCTTCACTTTTCTCACTTCCCCCTTTCTCTTATCAGATTCTTAGATCTCCAAATCCTACAAAGTTGAAATCATGCTAAACGGGAGACAGAAGAGGGAAAAGGAATGTTGTTGAGAGGCTTGCACATGATCCTTTGGCTTCCATTTTTAAAAAAATACATCCCTGAGGATTAGCTTCAGAGGTCATGTTTGGAGTTGAAACACTTTAGTTGGTTTATTTTTTAAGTTTTATTGATATTTTTTGGTTTTCATATAACATGCTCATTTTCTGATAAATCACCATTCTCATAGAACCTTCCCTGGTCAAGTCAAATCCACTGCCTATGCCTGACAGCATAAGAAACATTGAGTTGATCATTTCTCTACCGAAAGGAAGGAATTATATTTCTCTCTATATTCACTTTATTTGATATGAGTTCACTTGACCTACTCTCCTAACTCTTCCCACCCCACCCCCGCCATATAGATCTTCATCTCAAAAATAAGAGAGTTAGACTAGATCAGTGGTGTTAAACTCAAAAAGAAATAGATTTATGTGGACTATATATTGACTTAGAAAATCACAAATTAACACAAGCCATATAGTATTATATTTTGATTTTGCTAAACTTTTCTCAATTACATTTTAATTTGGCTAGGGCTCCACTCCAGAGTTTTATAGGCCACAAGCGGGCATCAAGTTTGACATCTCTGGACCAGATGACCACTAAAATGCCTCCTAGACTCATGTTCACAATGAGTAAGCCTGAGACTCCCTAAATTTCATTACTGTTTGATGCAACTGGAAGATATTTCACATTAAACCATACTAAGGACTTTCAGAAAAACACAGAACTAGAAGGATTTCAATCCCTCTTTCTTCCTCCTCCCCTTTTTAGTGAGGCCTAGAAAGGCAGAAGTACCCTTCCAAAGTCATATAATGCAGCAAGTAAATGGAAAAATGTGACTCCCCATTCTGTGCTTTCTTTACACACACATTGTGTCTGCTTTCATATACACTTACCTCTCCTAACAAGCCTGTGTGCTGTGTAAGATATCATTAGGTGAGTATAATTGCAAAATGAATAAAAGCTCCTCCATTATAGCAAAAAAAAGGAATTTCTATAGAAGATAATCAATAATTTTTCAGGAAATATTTTCCTTTTTTGCTTCTGATTACAAGTTATTTCTACCATGACATCGAAACTCATCTTTGTATCAGGAATGGCCCAACTTTGTAACATGCCCTGTCTATATATGTATACACATATACACACACGAGTGTAATACTGAGTGTATCAAGAGAGACCATTTTTACCTTCTGACGCTGCTGAATGTTGCTCACAGCATCAGGCTGGAAGTCCAGTTTGTCTGTGCGGCAGAGTTTCCAATAGAGAATGATGATGATGGTCATTACCACAATCACTGGAATCACCACGCCAACAATGATCCACAGGTTGCTGCTTTGGGATCCAGAAGGTGACCTTTTCACCCGATCTACAGCTGTGAATAGGAAGAGTAAAAGGGGAAGGAGGGATTTGTTGAAAGACCCATCAAGCAGTATCCTGGCAGAGTAGAACATTGGACTTGGAACCACTAGATACCTAGCTTCTCATTTCAGCTCTAACACTAATAAAACAATAACAGTAGTAGTAATATAGCTAATACTTATATCAACTACTCTATGTGCAAGACGCTGTGCTAAGTGCTTTACAAATATTATCTCACTTGTCACAAAAATCCTGGAAGGAAGATGCTATGATGATTCCCATTTTAGGAAACTGAGGCAAACAGGGAGTGTCTGAAGCCCCATTTGAACTCAGGTCTTCCCGACTCAAGGCCCAGCGCTCTATTCACCGCGCCACCTAGCTGCCAAAACACTAAACAACTCTGATCTTGGACAAGTCACTTAACCTTCCTAACCCTCTATCTTCTCATCTGCAAAATGCACATAATAATATTTCTAATAATCACAATAATTGACATTTACAAAAACACTTTAAGGTTTACAAAATGCTTTACTTGCACTACCTCCCTGGAGTTTCGCAGCCACCTTGTGAGGTGTGTATTACAGGTATTGTCAACCTCATTTTACTGATGAAGAAATGGAGGCTCAGAGAAGCTACACGATTTACCCAAGGTCACAAAGCTAAATAAATTTCAGAGGCCCTGATCGGCCTGATTCCAAAGCTAGTGCTTCATTGGACTGTAAGCTCCTTGAGGGCGGAGACTGTCTTTTACTTCCTTTTGTACTCCTAGCACTTAGCACAGTGTTTGGCACATAGTAGGTGCTTAATAAATGTCCGTGGCTTGGCTTCATCTATTTCGACATGTTACCTGACCACCCACCTCCTAGGGCCATTTTGAGGAAAAATTGTACCTCAAAGTACAAATTATATCCTAGTATATATCAAGATATAAAGTATCATACAAACATGAACGATTATTACCTGAAAAAAAGTTTAATCTCTCACTATACATTGTAACAATAAACTATAGAAAATAGATATAGAATTATAGAATATGAAGATAGAAAGGACTTTAAGAAACCATCTAGTCCCATATCCCTCATTTTACATAAAGAAACTGGGGCACAGAGAGTTCAAATGCCTTGATCATGGTTACGGGGTTAATAAATAGCAGCACCTAGACAAAAGACAAGTTTTTATTCTCATTCCCATATTGTGCTAGCAGACCACCTGGCCTACTAAATTTTCACAGAATGACCCATGCCCAATAAGCAAGTATAACATATCTAACAGTGAATTGAAAATTGGTTATTTGTTCACAACTGAGTTTCATCCTTTGAGATCAGAGGAATAACCACAGTAGTAGTAGTAACACATAGTAGTAACAACCACAATAGGCATTACAGAAGAGATACAAGACAGGTTTGAAATGGAACATGGCTGACTCCATGATATCAAACTCTAAAAGATAAGGACAAACCAAAAACCATCTATGGTTTCCCTTAACAGCCTGAGACCTATTTCAATATATTAATTTTTAAAATGGAGAGACTTCTCAAACATGCCTTTTATACTCATTGTCTTCATTTACCCAATCAGATTCTTCTTAAGCTCTTAACATCAGGTTTAGTTCCTATCTAATATTGCTTTCTCAAAATATCAATGGTAACCTTCTTTTAAACAAATCCAATCCTATCCTTTCTCAAAATTCTCTCCTAGTCTAATCTTAAACTATCCCGGCTTTCCTCCCAGCTCTTAGACAACTCCTTTATTTTTCTTACATCTCTTCTATCCTTTTCCCCCCACCTCCAAAAGTTGAACCCTTAGCTCTCTGTTCTTCCCTCTCTATACTCCCTCAGAGAAATCATTCTCTCTCATGGCTTCAACTATCACCTCTCTTTGGTAATGACCCTCAAAGCTGTATTTTTCACTCCAGCTTTCTCCACCTAAAATGTCCTTCTCCCCAATTATCTATCTCCTACCCAGCATACAAGGCCCAGCTCAAGTCTTTCTTTGTACTTTGACAATACCAGCCTGTGTATCTCTTAATTTCTATTTGTCTCTAATTCGTGAGTATACTGTTATGAAATGTTCAGATCTCACTTGTAACTGTCATACAATTTAACATAATATTATATATCAGCATATCATGACATACATTGCTACCTTATTTGCTAACTATTTCATGTGTGTCCACTTTGTTTGCCCACACATAACCTAAATCCTTTTTGGGAAGGGAGATCTTAACACTTCTTGAGCACCTCACAGTGGTTACCCTAGTGCTAGTCACAAAGTAGGTACTCCAAAAATACGAGGTGATACCAGGCAAAATGTATTGTAAAAGGGAGTAGAGACCCAGGGGGCAGGGAAAGCTAGAAGCATGAAATACTTGAATTTTTCTTTTCAAACCTTAGCCCTATTATCATCTGCATATGTGGTTTCTTCTGCATAAAAAAAGCAGATGTATAAAAGCTGTAACAACATTAAACTCAGGTCAAAGGAAGTGGATTCTAGTCCTACTGGCAACTTTAAGAAGAAAAACCAGAAGAACAAAAAGCTCTTAACCCAGCCTGCATCCTACTGTCCCTGAGCTGCCACCTAGCCTAGCCCTAAAGGCTGAGCTTCTCCATCTCTCTCTCTCTCCCTCTCCCCCTCTCGCTCTCTCTCTCTCTCTCTTTCCTTCTCTCTCTTCCTCTACTTCTCTTCTCTCTCCCAACTTTAAAGTAAGACCCTTGTCATGGCAATGGTACTACTGTTCTGTAGTTTCAAGAGGAAACCAGAAGATGGGTATAAAAGACGGTGGACTATATGTTTAAAAGTTGCTCGTGTCCTCTCAAAATCAGTCTTCTGATAATCACGGAGCTTGGGTAGCCAATAAAAGTTGAAGCAATCGCCATTCTCAGGATTTTTGCAATTAAGATAAACTAATTTTAAAAAATCTATTTCATGAGTCACTAGGAAGTATTCAAATCAAAACATGTTATTGTACTATATAGTAAAGAATAGCCTTTTAAAATGATGATGTCTTATGATATCTTACAGTTTTATCATGCTTTACGATTCATAAAGCATTTTATATACCTTACCTCATTTGTTCATTTCTACCCCTCCCCCACTGTGGAAATAGGCTATACCTGTGTTTCAAAGAGACATTTAGAGCTAATTCATAGTTCACAAATATGTCAACTTCTAAAACTGTTTTGCCTTCTTAGTATTATTTGCTAGAGTTTTTTTAAACTTCTATTTATTATATTTCCTTAAATCTCTGTTATGTATATAATCCCTATATGGTAAGCATCTAATTTCTTTTACTGTTAAAGTTTCACTCTTCTTTTGTAATATCTGTATTCTGTACTTCGTCCCAACTATTTTTAAAAAAACAGTCTGACCTTATTAAAGTATATATATAGATACGTGTATATATTTATATGTATTTCTATTCAAATCATTTCCTGGATCATTCCTCTTCATCCCCAAATACTTAAACTCTGAAAGAAGAAGAGAAACAGAGGGCAGTTTTCACAAGAGGGGAGAAAAAGTTATCCTTACAAAAATAAACATCAAACTGGCTTTTGGAAAATAAAAGAAGCTCTCTGAGGTTTTTTTTCCTGGACTTAGAGGAAAGAAACCAAGCATATTCTGCTACCCACATATTTCACTCTTTCATATACAAAAAAATTGAAATAGAAGATTTTGGCAAAAACAAATAGCAAAATACGTTCATTTAAACAAAAAGACAAACTAATAGTAGATATGGAGAAATGTATACTTTAAAAATGTAAACACTAATTTTAAATATGTACCTTGTAACTACTACTTAAAAAAAAAAAACCTGGGTTCCTGGTCAGAAATTTTCAAAATAAGCAATGACAACCTGAACTATATGCAAATGTAGGCACACGCAACAGAAATTTGGGGAAATACAGTATGTTTATAATATTACTTAAAAATGTATAGTCACTCTTCAAAAACAAAAACACAAAAGCAAACAGACACAGCTACAGGATTTTGTGCACACCTAAATACAGACCTCTGCCTCCCTTTTAGTACTGAGGTAACAAACAGACTTACGCTGGGCAATCATGCCCTTGATGCGGTAGCCCATGATGATAGCGGCTCTCTGGATATCTATCCTGTTGATCATATCTGAAGATTTCACTGCACTGAGCCTTTCTCCATCTTGATCCTCCACAAAATAGATGAGCTGGACCGGATAGTCATCACCTTCTAACCGTGAGACATTAACAACCTGAAAGACAGCAGATCATTATTGACATTTTTAAAACTCCAATTTCAGGGTGCCCCTTTTCTATCATTTAATACTCTGGTGAATAGTCCGTGTCTTCCAGGATTTACTTTTGTACACTTTAAATTTGTTTTTGCCACCTAAGTGTCAAAATCACACTGCCATTCTTTATGGCAGGGGCAGAGTAGAACAAATGGGAAGTAACCTACGAATGTAGGGCAGAAGAATACGGGAATTGTACCCAAGGTCCATCTAATCCATTCTGTTGCCAATAGATGTCCCAAAGGGATGGTCCTTGGGAGCACATGGCTATCAGACTCACAGAATATTACAGCTGGGAGAAGCCTTCAAGATCCTCTTTTCCTCTGGTTGAGGAAACTGAGTCCCAGAGAGTCACTTGCCTGCATTCACCCAGCCTGCAGAGGGCAGATTCTAGATTCTAACCCACATCCTCTGATTCCAAGTCTGGTGCCCTTCCAACTACACCATGATGCCTTCCTTCATTCTTACATGTATGTGCTTTAATGAACAAGTGCATGCTCACCCCTTCCATTCTATTCAAGCATTGCATAGATTCTAACAATGTTCCCCTCTCAGCCTTTGTCTTTCTTAATCTTTCATTTTCTTTTATTTTTCAATTAATAAGCATTTATTTCTCTCCCTCCCATCTTAACTCCGCCTCCCAATTTTAAAGAAGAACAAAACTTTTGCAACAAATATGCATAGTCAAGCAAATTCTCCCACTGGCTATATCCAAAAATGTATGTCTCATTTTGCATACTGAATCCATCATTTCTCTGTCAAGAGGTGCATAGCATAGAACGTCATTAGCCTTTGCCTTTCTAAAGAGAAGGCTCTTATTCTCTTAGGCTATCCTCATATGACAGTGGCTTCGCCCTTCTGATCATACTAGTTACCTTTCTTTCTCTGTAACAGCTTTCATATCTTTTTTGGAGGTTCAATGACCTTCCTGTCCACAAGAAGAGGCATACCATAGGAGAAGTGTGTGTGTGTGTGTGTGTGTGTCTATATATACACATATATATACATATATAGACACACACACACATGCCTAAATAGCTAGACCATATGTAAGGGTCATTGTCTTATTTTCTTTTTTTAATTCTCTTATTTATTTTTTATTGTCTTATTATCTTTTATTTCTCCCATCCTTCTTCATAATGATCAACATTAACCTTTCAGGCTAGAGCATCTTATTGGGAACAATCTACAATTGTTCTTGGGTCTTTCTTCTGGGTTATGACCTTTGTACATAATTTGGAATCTTAACCGTAGATATACGGGCTCTCACTAAAATTCATCTGTCACTCTTTTGGTCACACACACAGGTTCATTAGAAGGCAACCTCTCTACAATATCTTGGTTCTTCCTTTGTTGCCTTAAAGAGTTTATTTAGTGTCACCAAACTTGGAATTTTCATTGTGGACTCACTTCTCCAGATCACTTAAAAAGCTACCTACTGCAGCTAGGTGGTGCAGCAAATAGAGTTCCAGGCCTGGAGCCAGAAAGACTCATCTTCCTGAATTCAATCCTGGCTTCAAACACTTAATAGCTGTGTGACCCTGGGCAAGTCACTTTACCCTGTTTGCCTCAGTTTCCTCATCTGTAAAATGAGCTGGAAAAGGAAATGGCAAACCACTCCCATATGGGAGGATTGCCAAGAAAACCCCAAATAGGGTCATGACGAGTTGGACACAACTGAAAAATGACTGAAGAACAATCCTGTTACCAATATCTGGAGAGTTCTATTCTTTACATGTTTCTACCTAAAGAATGTCCATTTACTCCTGTCCCATATTTCCTGTCCTTACTTAAACCAATACTCCATCCACATTTTTAAAAAATTCCCATTTTTTTCCAATGGAGGAGAAAGGAAGATAAAGATAGGGTAGCAAAAAAAGAAGAGAGGGTCATTGAAGCAAGGGGTTTTTTTTTGGTGTGTTTGTTTTTTGAATAAATTTTCAAAATATATTTTAATGGACAAAAAAATCTATTTTCTTCTTCACTTCACTTCCCACCATGGGGGTGGGGAGCAGAAAAGAACATAACCCTTGCAGGAATTTTTTTTTTAATGTAGAAAAGAAAACCAAAGGAAGGTCAGAAAGAAGGAAAAAGAAGCAGGACAACTTTGAAGTTGTAAGCTAAATTTATTATATACTTAGAAATAAAAGCAAGCTATACTTAATAGAGATTTGCAATTACATGTACAACTTTCTTTTTCTGTCCTACATCTAGGGAAAGGTCCACCTTATTTAATGATTAGGTTCACAATTAAACATCTTTTTTTTTCAATTTAAGAGAAGGTCCTTTAATCCAATTATAACCCAGTTTTGATAACATCCTTTTTCTAAAAACATGTCAAAGATTTTCTAAAAATCAAAGTCAAAGACATACTTGCTCCCTTTGATCACAAACTTGTAACTATTCCTCTCTCCTTCTGCCTCCACCCCTACCCCCAAAGAACTGGCTAATAAATTAGCCAGGTATGATTTCCGATTATAGAAACTATGTTGACTTTTTTCTAATGAGGTCTTTTGCTCCAAATATTCAGCAAGTCTATCCTTTATTATAGACTACACCAGTGTAGACTCACTAACTGTAATTCTCTGAATCCCTTCTGAAACCATTCTTTTATACAAGGATAATATTTGCAATCTAACAGTCCTCCAATATGTTGGTTATTTGCAATGGTCAGTTACACATTTCAGCTAAAGGTCTTACCACCCCACCACCACCCCGATTTCATTTCCAAACTACTTTAAATTTTGGGGTGGATGCCATCCAGTCCTGGTAATTTATCTATCTGGCTTACCACATCATAAGAATTGATTGTTATTTGATCAGGTTGTCCATTTTCAAGTGATAATTTATACTCCCTAATAGATTCCTCAGTGATGACCCAAGCAGAGAATTCATTTATCTCTTTTTCATTATTGAATACTTTCTTTGTTCCATCCAACAAAATTTCAAAATTTTCTAAGTATCCTTTTCTTATTATTTAAAAAGTCCCTTTTTGTGGGATTTTGTGGTCCCTTACAAGGTCCTCATAGAAGCTTTTAAATTTAAATTTATACTTAACCTGACATATTTTCCCCCCACTGATATAGTCTTTCAATACTTGGAAAAAAATACTCTTTTCCCCCTGAAGTAATCTCATTGACTCTGATGCTTAGCCATGCAGACGATAATTAAGAGTGCCTAATATTCTTATCCTTAGCATATATCTTTCCTGGATTTCTAATGATGTATTTTGAAATAATTTCCATTATTCTTATGGGTGATTTTTATAAATTCTTCCTTTCAATTTTTCCTACCTAATGTCTCAATTTTAGGATCCTAGTCTATTAAATGTTCTCAGTGTGAAATTGCTGGGTTTCCAAAATCCAAAGAGTATTATACGACCATTCATTCTTCAAAAGAAATGGACAGAAATGGCTTAAAAATGGACAGTCTGGAAGCACCATAGGAGGTGAATACAGGGAATCAAAAAGTCATTCCATGGCTGTATTTTCAAAGCTAGGGAAATGCTACATTTATCCTTGAAAGGATAAATGAAGGGGAAAAAAGATCTTTTTTTTCCTTTGCCTTTCAAAAATTCAGGACTGCAGCACGGCCACTGAGTTCAAACTATACCATAATTCACATGGCTTGGGAACACAACTTCAGGAGAGCCCATATATGCAATCCATTCGTTATAAAGTGAACACAAGTGAAAGACAAGAATGTGGGATAATACTATGGTAATAGCTGAAGGAACAGAATTTAGGAAGTGGGATCTAATTTTTGCCTTGTTCATACTACATCAACATTCTCTTCTGTATATAGGCAAGCAACCCACACATACCTCCCTGTGTTCCTGAAGGCATCATCCTATTAAACCATTATAAATCATCTAAAATTTAGTGATGATTCTGAACTAGCAATAAAGGGTTAAGTAATCAGTTTGTGAAGGGAGGAAATTGTATAATACATTTTAGAAAAACTTCTATTTAAGATGCTTAAGGTGATTAAAAAAAGGTTTTGGCACAAAGAGAAAAGCTTCAGTTATCTGAGAAATTCATTCCTTATATCTGTGGACATTATTCAAAGGATGGTTCTTACTCCATCAGTCTTCTCTGAATTTTATCCTTTGATGAACTAAGCCTGCCTCAGAGCTTCAATCTAACTGACCACTCTAGCCTTGACCTCTTCCAGAGTTTCAGCTCCATCACTTCACATGGCTACAAAAGCATATTCTTTGGGATGAGCTATAATCCCCTTAAACTCAATAGGCCCTAAGTTCTGTAACTTCCTTGATCTTTGATTTTGAGTAATACTTTTCAGGAGCATCACTGAAGTCTCCCAACCGCAACACTAAGCTACTCCATTCCCAAAATCCACCACAAGTATGACCCTCCTTTTGGAGCTATACTTTCCCAAACTCACCAGGGACCCTCCACTCTCATTTTGTCATCCCAGTAACTCACAGTGGTGTAGCATCCCACCTCCAAAACTCTTCTTTCTTTCTCTCTCAGCTCCATTCTACCACTTTCTTGTGTCACACTGCCGTTCAGTCATTTTTCAGTCTTGTCTGACTCCTCGTGACCCCTTTCGGGATTTTCTTAGCAAAGATACTGAAGGGGTTTGCCATTTCCTTCTCCAGCTCATTTTACAGATCAAGAAACTGAGGCAAAGAAGGTTAAGTGACTTGCCCAAAGTCATACAGCTGGTAAGTGTCTGAGGCCAGGTTTGAACTCAGGAAGATGAGTCTTTCTGATGCCAGGCCAGGCACTCTATCCACTGTGCCACTTAGTGGCACTTTATGTCAGATAGTTACAAATTAAAAAGTAATCTGTAAGATATGGGTGTTTTATTAATAGTACCAACTATCCAAGAGTATGGCATTTAAAAAGAAGTTGCATGTGTCCAAATTAAGTTCTTTTAGAAATTATTTTAAATTTTTTTGAGGGGGAAGGCAAGACAATTGGGGATAAGTGACTTGCCCAAGGTCACACAGCCAGTTAAGTGTCAAGTGTCCGAGGCTGGATTTGAACTCAGGTCCTCCTGACTCCAGGGCCGGTGCTCTATTCACTGCACCACCTAGCTGCCCCTAGAAATTATTTTTATAAATTTTATAAATTCTGAACTTAAATACAAAATCAATCAATTTATAACTGGTAAAACTGTAATGAAGACAAAATTTCAAAATCAGGCACTTTTTGAGAGGGATGAGCAGGAGTTTTAGTTTTTCTAATTTTTTCTTTCCAGGTCTATGACTATCACAGAAGTAACACTAATCCATAATATTTTGTATTACACAGGTTAAAGTATATTTTTATAATTTTTAAAAAGGTTCTTTGAAAAGTAAGGTTGTTTTAAATTCAAAGTTATCTCAAATTAAAGTTAATACAAAACTTTTTTGGCATTTCCTTAAAAGGGCTAATATCATACATGGCACAAAAATCAATCTCAATAAACAGCTGTCAAGATAAACTGAAACAGTGACATTCTTAATTGCTATAATTTTATCCCAAACAGCGACCACCTTAAATAAAAAACTTCTCATGACATCCCCTACTTGCAACACAGCACCATATCACAAAGCAAAATTTATTTTCTAGATTGTGTCATTTCACTTCTGTCCCCTTTCCGCCCCCACCCCCACTTTAAGTACCTGCACCACATTGTTTCCTGCAAAGGTGGCTCGTCTCCATACCCGCCTTCTGGTTAAAGATTCACTGAGCAACCGGGCCAACTTCCGTTCCATTTCGGCTTGAAACACTTCATTCTGTAGCTGCCTCTCGAAGACACCCAGGAGAACTAAGGTTAAAACAAAATGCAAAGGAATCCTGTGTGTTAACCCAGAAAAAGTTAAAGTAGCAGAACATCAGAAGGGAAGGGGGTGGGTAGGGCAGTCTGTGCCAGCTAACAGCCAGGAGATTTAAGCGGGAACTACATGCAATCTTCTGCTGATACACATGAATCTGGCCTTTTGTGATACAGAAGACACTAAGCAACACAAGAAAGAGAAAGGGAAGGACCCAGGTAGCATGCTTCGCCCAGCTAAGGCTGGCCTTGCAGTGTTTTTCCTCTCCTTTGCTGATGGGTCAACCTCTTTGGGGAAGGCAGCCAGGGTAGCCTCTGTTGTGTATCTGCTTTCCCATTGGGCAGTTCACATTCTGGGTCGTGCCCATCTGCAGAACTAGAGTCAGGGCACAGCCACACGGCAAAAAAGAGTCTATGGTGAAGCTGTAATTTTGATTCAGGGACGGGTACCATATCTAAGTAGTCTGAGATTCCTCCCTTTTTTCTTAAGTCCATGTCTGATAGGGCTACAGACGTGACACCAACATAAATTAGAAAAGAAAGAGGAAAAACAACAAGAGAACTTAATACCACTAATTAAGTGCCTATGCACTGACAGAGAGAAACTAGATCATATTCCTATAAATCCAAAAGAAATGCATGATGGGCAGCGGGTAGCAAGAACCAGTTTAACATAGAGTTTGTGGGCTTTCCGAATCATAAAGGCAAGAGAATAGTGACGGAGGGAAGAAAATTAAATGAAACTCTATGAGTATTTTTCTATTGGGCAAAAACAAACAAGAGTTTCCAGTCCTTCCCCATGAATGGGACATCATCTCAATTTCATGGCTATTTAAGGTAGATGGGATGATAACAAATGGATGATGGAGAAAATGCAGAACCACTCAATTCTTATTTTTTTCCCTTTTTCCCTAACAAGGAGAATAATTTTCAGGCTATAAAGCATAGAAAGAAAATGGTTAATAGGAGTGTTAATATCTATATTAACCTTCTCACTCAAAAAAAGGTGAAGAGATGTTAAGAGAGAACCTAGCTGCTGCCCTCAAAGTACTAGGTCCAGAAAAGCTACTATTTAATACTCAGGCTACAGGAAAAAAAAACCTGTCCAATATGATTTCTGAGCTGCTACCTGTTACTTCTGAAAAACAGTGGAAAAAAGAAATAGGGCCACAGGACAAGCAAAGGCTGTGCCTTTTTTTAAGAGGAAGAGAAGAGAGTCTTTAATCATGACCGGTAAGCTTGACTTCACTTCTCAGCAAAATCTTCAAAGGTATTATTAAAGGGGTCATTTGTGAGTATTTATAATTTTTTAGTGTTAAATTTTGCTTTTATACAGCATATGAGTTCCAACAAACTCATGATTAAACCCTCCACCAAGTACAATCCCAAAAGAGAGTTAAGCAAAAGAATATAGAATAGTAAAGATTGGAAAATCCTTAAGGGAGGATATGGTATACCTAGATTTTAGTAAAGCATTCAACAAAATCTCTCATGCTGTCTTTGAGGACAAGATAGAGATATAAACTAGCTACAATACAGCTAGATGGATTCAAAGGAGGTTCAAACACCAAATACAAAAAATAAATATGAATAGATCACTATGAGGTCTTTAATGGAATGGTCCTAAAATTTGTCTTTGGTTCTGTGCTGTTCAACCTTTTAAAATATCACATGGATAAAGTCATAGGTGACATGTTTATCAAGTCTATCAATAACATAAAATGGGCAAAATAGAGAGCATACATGTTGGATGACAAATGTATATATATATATATATATATATATATATATATATATATTCCACTGAGATAAATATAATATCCCATACTAGCAAAAAAAAAAAAAACAACAACAACCAAAAACCAAGTACAAGATAGAGGAGACATGGCAAGACAATAGTCTTTGGGGAAAAAAAGATATGGGACTTTTAGTGGATTGAACGTTCAGATTAGTCAACAGTGTGGTGTATCAAATAAAAGCACTATTTGAATTTTAGGCTACTGTACAAGAGGCACAGTGTCCACAATGAGAGAGACAACAGTCCTACTACATTCTGCTCAGGCCATAGCTAAACACTGAGTTTGATTCTGGGTACTGTATTTTAGGAAGAACAAAGGAGAAGGTGACCTGGATGGTGAGGTATGAAGAACATGCCAGATAAAGACTGGCAGAAAGAACTTAGGATGTTTAGCCAAGACAAGGAAAGACTAAAAGACACAGGAGAGCTGACAAAAATGTCAGGTGGAAGAGGGATCAGACCGCTTCTGCTTGGTTCCAGAAAGCAAAACTCGAAGCAATAGCTGGATTTGGCAGGGACACAAATTTTAGACCAATGTAAGATTAAAATTTTTTTTTGTTACAATAAGAACTATCCAAAAGTATAATGGATTGTTGGAGGAGTTCCCCATCCCTGGTGTCCTTCAAGCTGAGATGGGATGACCACTCATCAGCAATGCTAGAAAGGAGATTCCTATTTAGGTACAGTTTAGAGCAAATATCTTCTCAGGATTTAGTGGTTCTTTGTTAACTAAGTTCATTCAGACTCTTGCAAACCAATCTGAGAAGCAAGTAGTCATCTTCAATTCATTGCTTTTAGAGGAGGTTCTATTTAACAAGACAAACAGACTGCCCATCTTTTCCCCACAACTATTTACTGTGATGTCTACTTGATCTACTGCCAGTTGGCATAGAACTGCAGGTTAACTTTTATTAAAGTATCTTATCTCTTTGTTCATTGTCTGACTCAAGCCAGGAAGCCTCTTATCTACTGTTTACACTGACTGCTGGAGTCCTTAGGACTGGAGAGAAATATGTAACTGTAGGGCAATAAATCTACATGTATACTACAAGAACCACTCTAAATGCATCTTATGGAGACAACAGCATCATGCCCCACCCCCTTTTTCTGGACTAGATCTGTTAATCCACTGATGTGACATAAAGAACTCCCATCAAGGAGATTCCCTCAACCAATGCACGTCCACATTGATCAGCATCGTTCCACAATCACTCAGAGGGGGTGAAGAAATTCATGCAGCAGCACCCAGTTTGTATGTATCTGAGGAAGTTTTTTCCATCTCAGAGGCTAGCTCTTTGTTTATTATGCCACACGGTTTCTAAATAATTCTTCCCAAGAAAAGAAAAAGTAGAGAAAACCAGTTCATAGGCATCTTTATCTTCAACTGATTTGGGCCACAAAATTAACATCTCCCCATAAATCCTGCCCCTGATTTTAGTAAATGAATAATGTTAGAGTCCTCAAAGTATCACGAAGGTTATACATACCTGTTCTTACCCAAGATGACTTCATTAGCTGAGATAAATTGAGCTGTGGATATTGGAAGGCTGTAAAAAAAAAAGAGAGAGAGAGAGTTGGAAGGGAAGAATGTGTGTGTGTGTGTGTGTGTGTGTGTGTGTGTGTGTGTGTGTGTGTGTATTTACAGCAGCCAGCAAGGATAAAATACTGCTTAAAAGTCACAACATATCTCAACTACATGTTTTCCTTATTTTCAAAATGCTAGGACAAAAGAATGTCGTCATGTACTCATAGGTTGTAAACAAATTCAAAGCACAATAGCTTCGAGGAGAAAGTATGTCTTCTATGATTGAGGGGGAAGGGGAGCAGTGAAGTAGAAGGAGATTCAAAGGATCAGAGATTTAAAGGCAAAAGGGACTTTGGAGGCCATCATCTGACTCTCTCTCATTTCACAGGCAAGGAAACCAAGCTCACCAGAGGCTAAGTGGCTTCTCTAAGGTCACAGGGGTAGTAACTGTCAGAGGCGGGATTTGAATCTACTTCCTATGACTCCAAAGCCAGGGCTCCTTCCATTGCACCATACTGCCTCTCAATTCAGATGTGCCAAGAAATGTCCCTGCTAACAATTTTCCTTTTTTTTAATTATTTTTTATTTTTAGTTTACAACACTTAGTTTTACATGGTCTTGAGTTTCAAATTTTCTTCCCTTCCCTCCCCTCTCCCCTTCCCCCAAGAGGGCATGCAGTCTGACATAGATCCTACATAAACCTTCCCATTAAACTTATTTACATAATAGGATGACAATTTTTCGTCTAAGAAAGTAAGGCAAGCAGGACAATGAATGGACTCCGAACCATGCCATATAAAGAATGTTTGAAATAACTGGGGATATTTAGATAGGAGAAAAAGAAAACTTAAGGAAAACATAACTGCTCTCCACACATTTTAAAGGCTCTTTAGCTTGGCCCCGGAAGGCAAAACTAGGAACAACGGACAGAAAATACAAGGAGGATCAATAGTTTGATGGAATGGACTACCTCAGGGAATAATAAAAAGCTCAAATTTCCACAGCACTTTGGTTTACAATGGGCTGTACGCACATATCTCATCTTAGCTGAATTTCACAGCCATCCTGTAAAGTAAGCAGTACAAATACAATCCCTGTTTTACAGATGAGTGTGCTGAAGCTCCAAAGGATTTGCCCAAAGTAATACGGCTAAGTAAGCATCAAAGCTGGGATTCATACTTAAGTCTCCTGAGTTCAAGCCCAAGGCACTTTACACGAGAGCATGTAATAGAATCTAAGTCCCTGCCACTAGAGGTCCCCAAGTAGAGGCAGGAGGAACACTTTGGTGAGATACAATTTGAATTGGAGCATCTCTGAGATCTCAGGCAATTTTGTAGTTCTAATTCTATAAACTCCCTTTTGCATATCTCCAAATACAAATCAGGATAAGATTTGCTAAGCTCACACTATTCTTAAAGATTAGAAATTTTTTATATGTTAAAATTCATTTGTTTGGATTTTGTTTTGTTTTGTTTTGTTTTACTCCTGGCAGGATTACGAATATATGAAGTTTAACTTGAGGAAAAATGAGAAGCAAAAATTTCCAAAATTTCCAAAAATTTCCAGTTCACTTCCAAGGACAACTTATATGTACAAACCCTCTACCTTTACCACTAAGTCAGAAAGATAAACCAAATTCCCTCCCTCCCAGAAAATCTATCATCCTTCAGAAGAGGGTTCTCAAACTTTTTATGACCATGGAACCTTTCTTTCTTGTTTTTATGACATGGAATTCCAGTCCTTATTCCAGCATGGAATAAGCATGGAGGTGATGAAACATGGAGGTGATGGACAGCTAGGTGGTACAGTGGATAGAACACAGGGCTCAGAGTCTAGGAGACCCTAATTCACATCTGGCTTCAGACACTTAACTAGCTGGGTGACTCTGGGCCAGTGACTTAACCCTGTTTATCTCAGTTTCTTCATCATCCACCATCTGTTAAAAAAAAAAAGCTGGAGAAGGAAATGGCACACCACTCCAGTATCTTTGCCAAGAAAACCCCAAATGGGGTCATGAAGAGTCAGACACAACTGAAAAAAGATTAAACAAAAACAATGAAACAAACCCAAACTAAACACAGTCACCAGCAGCTATGGTGCCAGAGAACTAGCACAGATCTTAGAGTCAAAAAACTAGAGTTCCCTGTCCTTGCTCTGACCCTTGCTAAGTGGGAGACCTTGGGCAAATGACCTCAGTCTGAGTTTCAGTTTCCTATCTGCAAAATAGGAGTGATAATGTTTGAAGGTCCTTCTTCGCAGGGCTATGAGAAACATGCTTTGTAAACAATAAAGTACTCTGTAAATGTGAAGTATTATTATTAGTTCATCTTCTCCTAGGAATCATAGTACTGACAGTGGACATTAAGGATCGATTATCTAGCCTAAAGGTTCTTAACCCAGCATCCATAAACTGTTTGGGCTTTTTTTAATAACTAGGTTTTTTTTAAACTTAGGTATTTCATTTTATACATTTAAAAACATAATCTGGAGAAAGGGATTCATGACATACACAAAAGATTAAGAATATCTATTCTAGTCCAATCCTTTTGTTCTACTGATGAAGAAAACATCTTAGAGGAGTACAAATGTTACACAGCTACTTAGAAATCTAGGAAAAGAGCACAGATTTTCTGATTCCCAGAGTCCAGGCTTTTTTCTACTGATATATTGCCCACCTCTCTGCTCAACATCTCTCTCAGTGGAAGAATTCTTAATGGATAGAACAACCCTACGTTCTAGGAAACAAAGTTTAAAAGTCAATGTTCTGAACCTCGAAGGGCATATCATACTCACGTTCAGCAATCTGTAGCACAGGATATCCCAGATAGAAACTGAATTCCACCATACTCAAGTTTCTGAGAATCTCACTGACTTCTGAGCCATTCAAGAACCCTTTCTTGCTTTTAACAGCAAAGATAATATTCACTGGTCCCTGGCGAGGAGCTGTCCATGATGTCCCCAGAGTAATATTCAATATCTGAAAGAGGCAAGCAAAAATCAAATTTTTTGTAGTTATTGGTTTAAATTATTATTTGTTATTGGGGAAAGTAGAGTTTAATAAGAGATTTAATAAGACAGCAACTGACTTTATTAAATAGCCATCTACTTTGTTAGTAATAATAGCTAGCATTTACATATTGCTTTAAGGTTTGCAAAGCACTTTGAATAAGTTGTCTCTTTTGGTCGGGGGAGGAGGGAGGGTGGGGTGGTGGGACAGGAACCACAGGAACCACAATCATTTCACTACATCTTGATGGACTAACAAGGCAGAAATTCCTTAACCACCTCCTGGCCTCATAGTGGAAAGTAAGGAGAAATAAAACATAACAAACTATGTTAAGTGAATAGACTCATTCACAGATGGAACAGCTATTTGTTGTCCTTGGATAAGGGACACCTGCAGCCTTCCCTAAATGGTTATCTCAACCCTGCAGTTTTGTCTAAAAGGATTTCTTTCACAATTGTCAAAGTCTTTAGTCACCTCCCCTAGAACAGGGAATGTCTTCTAATTCAGATAACAAACCATGCCATCTGAATGGCAAATATTCCCCCAGGACTCCCATCTCCTTTCTCCTTTGAATGATTTCCCCTTTTCTCTATTCCTCCCCCTACCGTGAAAGTATTACTTATCTATCCTAAGCTGCCTCAGGATGCTACTAACTGGCTACATATACTCCAGGCAGGTGTTATTCTCTGAAAAATTATAAAAACTGTATAAATCTGTACTCTAGGAAGTTGAAGCTGCTATTAAGCAGTTCCTGAGCATGCTGATATATTTCTTTGCTTTCATTTTGACCTCCTATCTTTGACCCAGGGCATCTGGGTGCACAGTGAATAGAGAACTGGGTTTGGAGTCAGAAAGGATCATCTTCCTGAGTTTGAATTTGGCCTCAGGCACTTCCTAGCTGTGTGACCCTGGGCAAGTCACTTAACCCTGTTTGTCTCTGTTTCCCCATCTGTAAAATGAGCTGGAGAAGGAAACAGCAAACCACTCCAGCGTCTCTGTCAAGAAAACTTCAAAATGGGGTCACAAGGAGTTAGACACAACTGAAAAATGACTCGATAACAAATCTTTGCCCTCCAGCGATCAGTGCCCTGCAGATAGGCATGACTAGCCCAGAGGTCCCATTCCTCTTACTGAAAAGGATTTCTTGACAAGCCCTTTCTAGAACACTGTAGCTCTTCTGCCGTTTGGTTTTTTTTTTCAGTTGTATCCTACTGTTTATGATTCCATTTGGGGGTTTTCTTGGCAAAGATACTGGAGAGGTTTGCCATTTCCTTTTCCAGCTCCTTTTACAGATGAGGACACTGAGACAAACAAGGTCAAGTGGCTTGCCCTGGGTCACACAGCTAGTACGTGTCTGAGGCCACATTTGAACTTAGGTCTTCCTGACTCCAAGCCCAATGCTCTATCTACTGCACCACCTAGCTGTCCGCACCCCAATAAGTAGGTGTTATTATTATCACCCCCATTTTACAGATGAGGAAACTGAGGCTGAGAGAAGTTGTAACTTGCCCAGAGTTACACAGATATTAAGTATGCAAGGCAGGATTTGAACTCAGGTCTTCCAGACTCCAAGTCTAGCAATCTATCCCCCTGAGCCACCTAGTTGTCAATGTATCTTTGAGCTTTCAATATGAGTTATCAATATCATATTGAGAATGTATCATCACCCTCTCCTCTCCTCTCTCTCTGTCTGTCTCTCTCCCTCTCTCTCCCCTCCTCCCCCCACCCCAACCTCCCAAAGCAGGGGGAAGCCCAGAAGCATCAGTCATTTCCTTGCTTTGTGGCTACAGTGGTTGTTTTTTCGGAAACCTTGCCACTGACTCAGACTCATGGGCAGTTCATAGCTTTAACTCCAGACCGGCTGCCCCAACCCTGACTTCTACACATCAGACTGGTCTTCTGCAGCACTTCACAGATCTGTCGCACTGTTAGAAGGTGCTTTTGAGAACCATTCTGAAACGTTTTCTCTGCCCTCTCCTCTCATGGGTATCCCATTTCATCTCCCCACAAAAGAACTTGTGAGCATCCATTCGATTCCATTCAACAAGCAGCTACTCTATGCCAGGCTGGGGATGGTGGTGACTGGAGATACAAAGACAAAAATGAAACTAATCACTGCAGTCAAGGAATTTATATTCTATTTCTGTAATCCTTTCTCTTCTTTTAAACATCACTATGACTTCCCAATAATTAAGAATGAATAATCATAATCGCTAGCACTTACATAGCACCTTAAGGTTTGCAAAGGGCTACATGTGTTATCTTCTGAGATCCTCACAACAACCCTGGGAAGTAGATGCTAATATTATTATTATCATTCCTATTTTACAGATCAGGAAACTGAGGCAGGCAGCAATTAAGTGACTTGCCCGGGGTCACACAGCTAGTAAGCATCTAAAGCCAGATTTGAACTCAGGTCTTCCTGGCTTCAGAACCAATGCTGCTCCCCACTGTGCCACCGTGCGTCCTCTATGAAATGAATGAAAAAGAATTTAATAAACACATTTTGTGTTAAGCATACAGGCTTTTAAGGTGGAAGGGACCTCAAAGGTCAGTCATCTAGTGCAATATCTTCATTTTACAGATGAGGAAACTGAGGTCCAGGAAAGTTAAGTGACTCGCTCAAAATAACACAGCTAGTAAATAGCCGAGGCAGGATTTGAACCCACCTCTTGGCACATGTATGCATGGGAGCCATCTTTCTGGAGGGGAGCTTTTTAAAGCTACATTTTGCTCTACAGAATCAAACATTTCCGGGGTTTTGGTTTTTATTTATCTGGAGGGGAGAAGGCAAGGCAATCAGTGTTAAGTGAATTGTCCAAGGCCACAGAGCTTGTAAGTATCAAGTGTCTAAGGCCGAATTTGAACTTGGGTCCTCCTGACTCCAGGGCCAGTGCTCTATTCACTGCACCACCTAGCTGCCCCCAGTTTTTATTTTTTTCCCCCCGGGCAGGGCAATTGGGATTAAGTGACTTGCCCAAGGTCACACAGCTAGTACATGTGACAAGTGTCTGATGCCGGATTTGAACTCAGGTCCTCCTGACTCCAGGGCTGGTGTTCTACTGACTGCGCCACCTAGCTGCCCCTAGTTTTTATTTTTAAACAACAAAAAGTAGAATCTTTATTTTATCATTCATCCTTCCCACCTGCCCAGGACACTGGGTTTCTGACATAATAATCATTGTTTCAATGCCGACAGAAGCGAATCCAAGTTAGGACCCAGTTGCTAGTGATCCTCTCTAGGCAGTTTTCAGGAGGGCTCCATGAAGACAACTCAAAAACCTAGATGTAGCGTCAGCAAAAAGTTCACTTCTCATCGACCACAGAGGAGTCTGGATATTACCACTAATTTATCACTTCCTCTGACCTGAACCCTCCCTGCCATCCTTCCCCAGAAGAAAAGCTGTTCCTGAATCATCATCTCCTTGGTCGATCAGTGCAGAAATAGAATTTGGTGAGTGCTTGGCAGCCCCACCCTACAGATACGATGGCTGTGGGCAGAGCTTCCCTGACAATGAACTGATACACTGCTTTGTCTTCCTCGGGTTTACTGCCAGGTCTCAGCACTCCATTGATTCTGCAAAGTGGCCCACAATCAAATACATGCCTTCTTTTGTGTGCACTTCAAGGGGTTCTGTCATCAGCAAAAAGCAGCTTCTGGATGAATGACTCTCTTGGTGGCTCAGTTACATTAAGTTTACTTGTAGGGTAACGTCAGGGAAGATTAGAACAACCCATGATCATTTTCTCTACATGATTTTATTCACCCGTTAGACTTATCAATGTTTCTAGTAAATAACCACTCAGTTATTAGAAGCCTGTGTGACTACTAGCTAATGGAGTTTCCTTAGTCTTTCTAAAAGCCACAAGTAGATAACATCAGAGCAGTCCACAAAAGAGGCATGAACCAGAGCCCCTTTGTGACTTCCACTCCCTTTTGAGATAGGGAACATTTATATGCCAAACAGGACCACAAGGGTGGAGTTACATACTCAACATTTCCACTTTGGGTTTATAGCAGCACATAAAGAAAGAGAGCACAGAACATTGGCCTCAGAGTCAATCACTTACAAGCTAAGTGAGCAAGTCACTTAACCTCTTAACCCACTTAACCTACAACTTCAGCTTCAATTTTCCCAAGTGCAAAATGAGGACGATAACAGTACCTTATCTCACAAGGCTATTGTGAGAATTAAATAAGCAATCTATGTAAAACATCTTGCAAAACCTTAAAGTGCTATACAAATACTAGCTATTAGTATACAGTCAAGGATGAAGGGGGAACGGAACCTCTTTACCCTCGTGTGTAAACTTGCTTCCCTATATAGGTTTGTGCTAACCTGACCTCCAATCTACAGGTCATTTTTTCACTCGTCATAGGTATAAGAAAACTGTGACAGTTAACATTTGATAGCCCAGATATATAAATTTGTATTGATTAGGTTTCCTAGCAACATTTGTTTTAATAGATTCATGATTCCTAAGGATTCTGAGGTTCCAGAATAAAAAAAGAAAAAAATTACCCTTCATCCCCACTATCTATATAGATCTATATAGATAAATACTATAGATGACCAGGAGGAGCTTGACCCCATCACCCACTTGAGCCAAGACCTCGGGCTCCAATTCCTTTGACCTGGCACTCCACTTGACCTGCAGAGGTCATACAGAGTTAATGCAGTACCCCTGAGAGCGGAAGCCATAGTCTTGACTTAGCTAAGTGGAATACTGGTTGAGCACTCAGCCTGAGTCAGGGTCAGCCCACTTGAAGGGTTAGAAGTCCTTGCCCAGGGGACAGGATCAAACCACGACCCAGCTGGGAGATGATTTCATAAGAGTCCGTTAAGTGCCTCCTGACCAAAACCTTCAGAAGCTCAGACAAGGGGCTGAAATATTGCTTTTCCTGAGTCTAAGGACTCACCTGCACTGTGAAGTTGTATGTCCCTTGGTGTTTTCTCACTTCAGTGAATGCTGTCATGAGGCCTTTCTCAAGGCGCTGGGTGAAATTGCAGAAGCCAGTGTCCACACTCTGAGGCACAAACTGAAGCACTGGAAAGAAGAAAGGTCGTTCTTCATGGGAATCGTGGCTTACATGCAGACAGGGATGAAGAAAGGCTCTTGAAAACAGGATTCTGTTTTCTGTGTCCTCCTTGCATTGAACATAGGACCTGGACACATCACCTCATACTAGCTTTTCTGCTTCACCTCACGTTACTCCCCTCCACAAACTGCTTCAGCCAAACTTAACCCAAAATGCACAGTGCATTTCCTTCAAAGCCTCTGCTCATACATCTACAATGTCCTCCCTCCCCTTCCTCTGAGTCCTAGCCATCCTTTAAAAGCCCAATTCAAATGCCACCCCCTCAATGAAGCTGTCCCAGACATCCCCCAAAGGAGAACTACCTTCACCCTCAGCCTGTCACTAAGTCCTTTTTTTGGGGAGTGGTGTTCAGTTGTGTCCAACTCCTTTTGCCCCCATTTGGTATTTTCTTGGCAGAGACACTGGAGAGGTTTGCTATTTCCTTCTCCAGTTCATTTTATAGATGAGGAAACTGAGGCAAACAGCATTAAGTGACTTGCTCAGGATCACACAGCTAGTAAGTGTCTGAGGCCAGATTTGAACTCAGGAAGATGAGTCTTTCTGACTCCAGGCCAGGCATCCTACCTGACTGTCTAAAATTTTAAACTTATGCTAACACTTAGCAACTATTTGAATGTCAAAATAAAAACATACCTAAGAGGCAAGTTTCACACACAATTAAAAAAAATTAAATTATCCTATCTCTCACTGTTCTATTTTACTAGTTGAACAAGGACCATGGCATTCTTTAGCTAAAGTAAGAACTCACCTCAGAATTTACTAAGTGGAGAACCCTTGCTTCAGGTTTTAAGTGTCTCTTTTGCTCTGTCCGAAGCCATGTACAAGTGTTTTTATTTAGGTAATTTTCTCAATTGCCTCATGTCCTACACCTGCAGATCTATGGCACTGCATCACACTTGTGATGAAGACTGAGAGTTTGGAAGAGGTTCTGGAATGTAGAATTTGCCATTCTATCTACTGTTATAGTAATTAAGACACTCTACAGCTATATTTATTATTAACCTATTTCTTCTATATATAACTTTATTTTGATGGTAAGAAATCTGAGCAGCCACACATCCATCAAATCTTTGTTTTGTACCTATCCTACATTATAGTGTACTTTTAGACATCTATAAATGTGTCTCATCCTCCCACTAGCCTGGAAGCTCCATGAAGGCAGGGCCATGTCTTACACAAAGTGGGATATCTCTCCCAGTACCTAGCACTTGTGGTTTGTATATCATAGGCACTTGATTATATGCTGAATGAATGACTAGTGGAACAGTCTGTATCTGCATGTACATATGATTGTTGAACAGAACTCAAATCTGACCTCTCAGGTATAATTTTTCCCCACCAGGATGGCCGGAAATTATGCTTATAAGAGACACCCAATCTAAAATATGCTTCCACGTGTAAAATCAAAATTGCTTCAAATAATTGTAAGCTCCCCCACTGGACTCTAAGTTCCTTGAGGAACTGTCTTTTGCCTCTTTTTGAATACCCAGCACTTAGCACAGTGCTTGGCACATAGGAGGCACTTAATAAATATTGATTGATTGATTGACCAAGGGAGGTTTACCCATATTATTTTACAACATAAAAAAGTCCAGAAGTCCCTTTAGAAATCAAGATAAATGTTGTTTGGAAAACCCACCTGTCTGAACTTGGAATCTGGAATCTGGCACAGTGAAGGAAGGCTGCAGTGATAGAATTAAAGGAGCCTGATCCCGGACAAGGTTGCTATTTATAAGAACGTTTATGACCGCAATTGCTGTGTAAATGAAAGGACCAGAAGTAACCAGGAAAGAGAAATCTGGGAAAATTTCATAAACCTGTAAGAATGAAAAAAATAATAAAAGAAAGCAATTCTCAAACATGAGGCAGCTATTAGCTAACATCAGGAGGCAAACCTAAAAGGAGATTAATTAGGGTTTTTTTTTTAAATTACTTCCTATTGGAGGCAAAATGAATTCTAGATAATTCCAATTTCACTTCAATCATTGGTTTCATACATTTGTCAACCTATCATTTACAAAAGTTACTAAAAAGCACCTTTCCTCCCCCAAATTATACAAAGTGACCTAAGCATGGCCATCAAGAAGGGAGGAAAGCAGAGGATTTTGTATATGTACTTATTATATCGCTCAAGCTAGAATCTTGGCGAGTTGCACATTACTGCAAAGTGCTGGTTGGGGAAATAATTTTCTTCCAGCAACTCATTTAGACCACTCCAGAAGGTAGCATTAATTCTGCAGGAAATTGCTCACCTGGGTTAATAAATGCAGGTGATGTACTGGGATGATGGCCAGTAGAAAAGGCATGACAAGAGGACAACCAAATGGAAGAATGTGCATGTATGGATCTGCATAAAATGTTAAACCATTTAATCAAATGAATGATTCCTCAGGATTCTAAGCTTCAACAATAAGCTGGGTAAAAAAGCAAAGGTAATTACAGAGTTGCTGAGGTCATCCTACTCCCTTTACTGCCAAATTACATCCTTTCACTATTAGAACCCTTAAGTTAGATTTGCATGGATTCTGCAAGAAATCCCCCTTTAATTGCCACAAACCATGGACTTAGTGTGTTCATCTCTACCCCTTAACCTCTCTTCCTTGTCCCCTTTCTCAAATTCCACACTCAGTCCCCAGACCTGTACTTTATTTAGCCCTTCACATAAATGCTATGTCTGCTTGTGTGTACAATAAATTTGTCCCTTAGAGTATGATCAAAGGATTTTTATAGACACAGCAAATCTTGATTTTAGCAAAGCATCAAAGGCTTACAAAAGATCTTTGTAGATAAGAGGACAAAATGTGGACCGGATAATAATGCTGTTACATGAGCTTTAAAATGTTTGAACAACTTTTATCCCTGGTGTGTCAATTTATTATTCAGTACATTACTCAAAATGTTACACCAGTTTAATTTGGTACACGTTTCTATTGGGTTACAACATACATGGCCTTGTTCTCTTTAACACTTCTGCTGAAGAAGGCACAGAAAGATTATGGAGCTGGGTGAAAACCAGGAAGATTAAGTTCAAAGGGGATAAAAATGTAAAGTCTGGCATTTAGGATTTTTTAAAAGTGAACAGGAATGGGATGCTCTGGTTTGGCAATATGTATGAGAAAGGTCTGGGAGTTTAACTGACCACAAGCTTCATAGACAACAATGTGAGACAGAAAAAAAGGGTATAATAGAACCTCAGCTGCATTGACAGAAAATCAATGCATAGATCATATGTAGCAATAGTCTTGCTGGATTCTGCTAATCAGTCCACAGGGCTGTAGAATCATGCTCAGTTTTAAGTGCCACACTTTTGGGGGAAGGCAACTGGGGGCTAAGTGACTTGTCCAGGGTCACATGGCTAGTATCTGAGGCCCGCATTTGAACTCAGGTCCTCAGGACTCCAGGGCCAATCTGGACCCCACTGTGCCACCTAGCTGCTTCTAGGTGCCACATTCTAAAAGAAACATTAAAACTACACTGTGTCAAAAAGAAAACTATGAGAAAGGTGAGAAAGCCAGAAACCAAACCATACCAGTCACAGAATGACTTAAGGAAACAAGTGTATCTAGCCTGAAGAAGAAAACAAGAAACATAGGACATGATCGATGCCTTCAAAGTAGATGGTTGGTTCTGTGTTGGTCCAGAAGGCAAAACCAAGCCTAAGAAAAGGATTATGTTTCTTTTCAACAGGTATGTTTCTTCTCAACAGAAAAGACCAACAATGGACCAGGCTGCCTTAGCTAGGAGCTATCGCTGAAGGTATTTAAACAGAGGTTGAATTACCATCTCTCAATGATATCATGAAGGGATCTCTTCACAGTCTAGGAGGCTGGACTGATTTATCTTTGAGGTCCCCTTCAATTCTGAATTCACTAATTGTCTGCCTTGTCCCTCACCTTTAGATAGCAACTTTCCTGGTTTTAATAATTAGATTATCTTCTTAATCTCTCTCTCTCTGTTTTGTCCTCCAAGAACAGCTGACTACTACTCTGGAACTGTTGTCCTTTTTCTTACACTAAATTTCTGATGTCCCTGGTAATGCAGCATCTTGTTCAAACCACTAAGGTGAGGGAATGATAGCAGCCTGAATAGCAATTACTCTTAATTTAGGGAAGCTGACAGGTCATTGTCCGGGCTGAACCCTCAACAGAAGCAAGTTCCACATTTCTGCCTACCAAAGCAACAAGTAGAGAGGGAGAGCAAGAAAATGGGATTAATGCCCCACTGATTTATATACCCATTCTTGTCATGCTTTTTCTACTGACCAGAATTAAGGCGCTCAAATGCCCAGCTAGGGTGAAGGCCACCAGGAGCCTGTCTTCTTGGCATATCTCTGGTCCCCTACAAGGGAGAATCAGAGTTGTCTCAGGAAAGATCCAACTCCACATAGCCCTCCCCACCCTATTAAGTCCTATTAAGTTTGGGTAAAAATAATTTTTAATTTTGAAATGATTACTCCATATATTACCATATATAAAGAATTTTTTTATACAGGAATAAGAAATGCACCAAAAATGTATGAAAATTCACAGAAGAAAAAGAAAAATGTGGCTAGAGCAAATGTAATCGTTTTCATTTGCAACAGATCAACTTCTTTTCATTCAGATGTGGATCCATTCTAACATTCCAATGTGAGATGCCTATGTGTAAGGCTGCTTACCTCCAGTTCTACTGCCCGGCTGAAGTGAACTCTCAGCACTTCCTTGATCGCTGTAATGATGTATTCCTGCACAGCTCTTCGGGCCAGCACTAGAAATGAAGCCAATCAAGAAATACCTTAGTTTCATAGAAATACACTATAGATAACTAACTGCTTCTATGACTCTGGACCTCCATCTATCAATATCTCCAAAAAGCATTAAGATGTTTAAAGTAAAAACATCAACTAGGAAAGCAGCAGAAGTTAATGCCTGTTTTCCCAAAATAAATTCAATTTTACCAGGTAATTACACTGCTCAAATGATTAGCTCAACATATTTAAAACAACCTAATAGGGTCTTTTCACCAGGTGGGAAATATTTCAGGTGTCATATAGGTACATGAGGACTTGTTCAGGCAACCTACCAAAAGAAGTCACTTATTCAGGGTTGGGAATCTCTGGCTCATAAATTGGATCTGACCTTGATAGCAAATGCTAAGGTCTAAATTTTATGCCAAGAGCTGCAAAAATCAAGCATCACATGTATACACTTCAGTAGCAATGATTTAAAGGCCCTACAGATTACACTGACATAAGACACTATTTTTTCACTGCATAATGGAACTATATACACCGCTTACTAAACCTGAGACTTAAAACATTTCATCATTAAAAATGAGGGTGGGAAAAGTGAATTTAAGGATAGTTGTGCTTTCATACTTGAATAGTAATTAAAACACTTAGAATCATTTATTCTTAGAGGTATTAGGGTCTTAAAATTTCACATAATTTAATCCCTTCATTCTACAATGAAAAGAACTAATGTCCCAAGAGTTTATATAATTTACCCAAGATCATACAGTCAGTGAAAGACATATTCTGGCAATGAACATGCCTTTAGAAAATTACAGAGTGGTTTTTTTTCCCTCAAAAAAAATAATGGGACTAGGAAATGTTTCTCTCTTAGGACTCCAATAAACTTTAAAAAAAAAACTTTCTCCTTTTTCCTTTCCTAATTTTTTTCTTCCTTTCTCTTTTCGGTCTCTTTCCTTTAACCTGCCACAATACAGAACAAAACTATTTTTCAAGTCATTTATGTAATAGAAGATTCTGTTCATGGTTCTTAAATTAAGAGAGAAATGAAATATTCTCTTTTTTCTCTCTTTCCTCCCCTCCATTAAAATAAGTTGCTTGTTATTTATGTGATCCTCAACTTACTTTGTTTTTGTGGTCCTAAAAAATGAGGTTTTCCACCTCTGCTAGTCACTTATGGAAGTTATCAATCTATAGAGAGATCTAGCCAAAGTAACAATATCCCTATGTAACTTATGAGATGAGCCCAGGGAAAGATTTCAGGCATCTCAGAGTGCTGAACTTGGAGTCAGGAGATATAGGATTGACTCCTAATTAAGAACTACAATTTATATAATAACTACAACATTAAAAAGAAAAACAACGATCAATGCAATAACTAATCATTTTTTTCTGATGATCAATGATGAAGCATGTTACCCACCATGACAAAGAAGTCTAGGAGGACTCAAAGAACAAAATGAGATATACATTTTTGGGCATAGTCTATGCATTGATTTGTTTTGCTTGACTATACTTACTATTACAGAAGATGAGAGTTGAGGAATTTGGGAGGGAGAGGGAAATAACAGGGAAGATGCCAAGAAACAAACAAACAAAAAGAAATGAGATCATTGTTATCATTTGTTAAATGAAAAGAAGAGAACAGAGGTTCAGAAAAAGACACAGAAAAGCAGGATACTTTTGAAACTAACATGCTTAATTATGTTCATTTTTAAAAAATGCAAACTGAACAGAATAGAAATTTATAGTTACATGTACTAGGCTTTTTCTGTTCTGTGTACAAGGAAATGACTATTTGTATGATGTTTGTCAAATATAGAACAAATCCTACCTAAGACACTTACTAGCTGTGTGATCATGGACAAGTTACAACCTCTTAGAGCTTCAGTTTCCTTATCTGCATAATGAGCATTAAAAAAAAAAAACCTTAAAATTCCCTCCTCACAGCGATAGTCAATATCGTCAGCACACAGATAATACTATAGTACAAAATGACTCATGGTTTCACCAAACGCTCTTATATACATCTCCCAAAAAAAAGAATGTGGCAGAGTCTTACAGAAGCCCATTTTTTTTTAAAAAAGCACTTTCTAAGTAAATGATCAAAATCTTAAACCTGACATGCGGTCATAACTGCCACAAAGTAAATCAGTTTAATTCTCAAAGCACTTTGCAACCTTTAATGCATATAAATGAGTTATTATTATTTCCATTACATATTATATATTACATTAGTAATATATTGTTTATATTTATATTATTATAAAGCATATGAACGAATTGTTATCATTACTCCCTTATTCGGCCACAGATTTTTAACCTTGTATTTAAATGCGAATGGACTGGAAATGGTCTATAACTTGTAGACTACCAAAATGTGTGTGTGTCTGTAGAGATTGAACACAAGTGAAAGACAAAAAAAGGAATAGGAAAAAAAGGGAAACCTAAGGAGAGGGGGACAGCAAAGAAAGGAAAAGAGAGAGGAATCAAAAAGAAAGAGATGAGGCTAGTGAGCCGTGATAGAATGACAAAAGCTGCTTATGATCTCTTTTACCTTGAGAAAAATTGCATTGCCTTAATTTATTATTTTTTATTTATTTTTATCATTATTTATTTATAAATATATTAAATCATACCATTAGGTGGTAGAAGTACTAGATGTTTCTCCTTTTATATCAATATGACATCTGTCTTTTCTAACCAATTAGATTTCCTTCAAGTCTCTCTCTAAATTAGTACTATAAAGACATAAAATTGTATAATTTGGGATTAAGTTACTTGGTTACATACAAAAAAGTATAATCGGCATCCAGATGGCACTGTAATACAAAATGCCTTATGGTTTCTCCAAATGCTCTTATATACATCTCCTAAAAAATACAAGATTGTAGCAGAGTCCTACCCCATTAAAAAAAAAAACAGTCCTCTCAATGAGTGACCAAAACCTCAAACCCCACTTGTGGTCATAATTACCACAAAGTAAATCAATTTAACTCTCAAAGTTGTTCATTTCCCTTAGTTTTGTTCTTTGTGGAATGTTAGCAACTAGTCAATATTCTCCTTTCATATGCTTGAGAATGGTTATTAAGTTGTTACTCAGGCATTTTTGTCTCCAGGTTAAAGTCATTCATTCATACTGTACATAGAATGTTCTGCAAACCTAAAAGTGCTACATAGATGCAAGCTAGATAGTATTTATTCAATTCTATCTCTGCTGCTGGTTCCTCTTTCTAAATGTGGACAAACCCTGAAGTTCTGCTCTAACCTTTCTTCTCTATATGGTCTGTCCCTCAATCCTCTTACCAGTGTGCGAAGTGGATTAATACAAGATGAAGACATCCATACCTTTCCCTGAACCATGCTTTTGTAGCAGCTAAGTGGAGTAGTGGTCAGAGCATGGCACCTTGAAGTCAGGAGCACCAGAGTTCAAATATAGCCTTAAATACTAATTATTTATATAAACCTGAAGAAGTTACTTAACCTTCCTCTGCTTCAGTTTCTTTATCTATAGAACAGGGACAACAGTGGTATCTACACCTCCCAAGGCTGATGTAAGGCTAAGATAAGATAATATTTATAAAGTGCTATATAAACGTTAGTTATCCTCACGAATCACCATCATCCTTTGGTGGTATCATATTCTTCCACAGCTTGACAGAACATCCTCTACTGAGGATGATTCTTTAATCTCTATCTCTAGCCCTGACTTTGTGACTTGAGGTCTCTATCCACAGATACACAGTACTTTTTCTGCACCTGCCTGCTAATATTTCCCCCCCCCAGCTATACCAGTGACATCACAATATATATGAAACCCTCAAACTTGAAATCATCTTTGATTTTTCCTTCAAATCCACCAGTATCCAGCATCATCAATGCCTATTGATTGTTTCCTTAACAACATCTCTCCCTCCCATTCAAATGAGATCATATTTGCAAAGTGCTTAACTTTGGCAAAGCCCATAGTGGCTAGCACATGGTAGACAACATTATATGGATGCTTACTGCCTTTCCTTCTCTTATTCTCTATTCCTTCTTTTTTATTCCTGATGCCAGGACCTTTCTTTGAGCCCATATTGCTTATCAATCCCTATTTCTTCACTCACAGGTCTATTAATTCTCTGGATTGCTTGACCCCCTCACCAGCTGCCTTGACCACCTAGGGATGGTGGTCATACCACACTGAGGCCTGCTTCTTCTGACTGGTGAGTCTCTGGATGGGATCTCCATTTCTTGAGGGGCCCTGGCCACGCTGCTCACTTCACCCCTAGTTTAACTCACTCTCTGGACTGATCCACTTCTCCATCAACTTTCTTGCTTCTGTGTAAGCACCCTCCTATTCCCTTCCCCCAGCTTTCAAGATCTCCATTATGTTTTGTCTTTCTCTATTAAAAGTTTCTTGAGAGCAGAGACAGTCTTGTTTTATTTGTATTCTCAATGCTTAGCACAAGTGCCTGGCACATAAATATGTGCTTAATATCTAGCTATACACAAAATAAATCTAGAATACTATAAAGACCTAAGCAGTCATGCAGCCTCTAGTCTCTTCTCCCTTCCAGCCCATCCTATACAATGTCATTATGTTTAGAAATAATATTTCTAAAGTATAATTCTGATGTCACTGTCCTATGTAAATGTCCCACCCTAAGTGCAAACACCCCAGCTTGTCATTCAAGGCTTGTCTAATATTTATTAAGCCCCTTGAGGGTAAAGAATGATCTTTGTTTTCCTTTCCCAGAATCTCATGTAGTATCTTGCACATAGTTTTATTAGGTATTAAGTATTCTATTCACAATTAGATCCCATGGATCAGCAAGTGAGGTATTCAGGCAAGACTGGGGCTCTAATAAGTCATAAGAGAATGGAAAAAAAAACCAACAACAAAGTGTGGATCTGATTTTTAAAATTCCTTTTAGGGTAGGTGATGGGCACAATCAGTTTAAGGAGGAGTTTATACAAGACGGAAGATCCGAAGGCTGGGGATACAAGTCTATGTTGTAAGTAAGACTGTGTCTACATGCAGAGTAGGAATAAGATAAAGGGCTAGCTTTCACTAGTGGAATAAAAGTTTGTTGAACTGAAAGAAAGCAGACAGCCTTGGTCAGAAAACAACATCATAGACGAATTCAAGAATGAATTAAATTGCCCACTGTCTAACTAGGACAAAAGAGCTCTTTTTAACTGAAAGCTGCCTGAGATTAAGAGACTAACTAATATCCCCAAGGCAAAGTCCTTAACAGTCCAAAACTCTTACTTTCAAAGGGAATTCCCTAACTCCAGAAACAGAATCATCCTTTTGCCTAAGACCGCTTCACTGTTAAGAGTCAGTGAGCAAAATAATATCCTCCAGGAAAGGACGGATTTCTGTTGGGACGGTCAAGGTCTCCCTCATTTTACTAGAAGGGGCCTCTACTAGGTCAAGTACCTTCCTCCGGGGTTCTATATTTCCCTGGAGCTGTAACGATGGCTCTGATGGACAGATCCGTGGCTCAGGCATTGATCAATGGTACTTAATAGATTTCTCTAAAATGAACGAATGATTACTCACATGCGATCAAAGGCTACAGAGCCTGCAGCTGAGTATGATCGTGCCATGGCTACGGAATCACCTCACAGGCTTGTTTTCGAGGCACAAGTGAGATAATGTAAAGATCTTACAAAACCTTTAAAAACAAAAAAACAAAGCCAGTAGCTTTCTAGGCAGTGCGATGGATAGAGTCCTAAACCTAAGCTCAAATCTGGCCTCCTAAGCTTAGTTGTGTGAGCTGAGGCAAGTCGCTTAGCTGCTGTCTGCCTCACTTTCCTCATCTACGAAATGGAGATAATTCTGGCTTCTCAGGATCAAATGAGATTATGTTTGTAAAGCATTTTGTAAACCTTAATGAATGCTAGCTATTATTATCAGCTTTCAACTATTTTTTATTGAATGAATATGTATCTTGTCTCCCCAACCAGACTGTAAATGCCTGTGGTCAGGGACTGTGTGTCACATTTTCATAGGATCATAGATTTGAGGCTACGGTGAATGTTAGAGGTCAGCTAGTCCAAGACCTATAATTCACAGATGAGGAGGCAGAATCCTTGAGAGGCTGAACGATTTGCCCAAGGTCACACTGGTGGTAGGTGGTAGAGTCAGATTTTGAACCTCCATCATCTTACTCCAAATCTATTGTGCCTTCCACCAAACCGTGCTTTAGACCTTGCCGTACTGCCAGCACAGGGCTAGGGACGTACGAAGTTCGCTATAAATATCTCTTGATTAAAGATGCGGTGATGATGTTTTACTTGGTGATTGGGGTAGGGTTAAATTTAGAGTAATTATCAAGTACCTCTGACTTAATCACAATGAGACCAGGGTACCACCCATCTCCTAAAAAAGCTCAGATTTGCCTTTCTTCCTGTACACTTCCCCTCAGATCCAATATCCCGCTTGATTCAAGGAAGTGTTGTCTGGAAGAGGAAAGAGCTCAAGTACTCAAAAAAGTAAGCTAGTAGAAAGGAATTAGGAATTAAAAGATATAGGTTGAGGTCTTTTGGTAGCCGTGTCACCTCGGTTTCCTCATCTGTAAAATGAAGACTTGGTGAAATGCAGAGCCCCTTAATGGCTCTGAATCCACAGATTACAGGAGTATAGGGTTTCATACACCCACCTACCAACTAAAGTACAACATCGGCTAAATTAAATTCCCAAATTATTTTTTAAAAATTAAGAATGACACGGACTCTTTAGCTCCAAACAATTGAGACGATCCCTTCTCAGCAACTAACCCTGAAATGCTCAGCTGAGGATCTCTATAGTTTAAGTTTAAGGCTCTACCTGTTTTTTAAAAGATGACCCATTCCCATCCACACTGAGATAACAGTTGGCATTTAGATCTGAATGTGAATGAAGGATCTAAGAATAGCTGTTGTCTAATTGTTTTTTTAATTTCAGGGATGGGATGGATTAAGGGTTAAGAAGAAAGCCTAGGGATAGATTACACTTCAGTGGAGGTGGTAAGTAATTAAAATGATAAAATAATAATAACAACTCATTTCTATAGTTTTATTATGTACAAGGTACTTTTCTCACCACAGCTCTGGGACAACCAATGTGTGAATTTGTTTTATTATTTTTATTTTTTATAAGGGAAGACTTCTATTTGTTTGGTGGAGACTTGGGAGGTAGTATGAAAGGGAGAGAGATACAGAAAGAGAGAATGTGTGAGAGACAAAGAGAGTGAGACTCTCATGAACTCCAGGGGCTGCATGAAAAACATTAGAACTGAGGAACAGTACAAGTGTTCAGCATACATGTACCCATGTCTGCCTCTCCTGGTCTTTCCCCCTGCCATTCTTGCATTGTCCACTATGGGCTATGTAGGACAATCAGCTGCACATGCTCCTTCCTAGACAGGCAAAAGCAGTGCCTCTTATGTCTCCACATTCAAGATTCTCTTTCTGCCTGCCTAGGCTCTTCTCCTTTATTCCCTCCCCAAACATTAAGGATAATAACTGGAGGATGGAATTGCATCCATCCTTTGCATAACTGGAGGACAGAACTTAAAAATGAAAAATCACAATTCAAGGACAACTAATAATGTGCTTCTTTCATTTGGATCTATGTATCTTTGTGAGTTATCTGTTTCAGCTACGGCAGCTATTAAAATCAAGTACCGAAATAAACTGGCCTCGAAACCAAAACATCCCATTGATACATCACAAAGTATTAAGCCATGATTTTTTAAAATAAGATGAATATTCAAATGCTTTTAATGAAAAATGTCATATTTTCAGTGAGCAAAAAAGGTTTTGCACTGTTAATAAATAGGATAAAATTATTTTAAATGATTTTGAGAGGCAGGAACAGGGTAGGGAGAGTAAGGAGCTTATACTATATTGGAGGTGGGAAGCAAAGGAAATGGCCAGCAATTTTATCCCAATTTCTCTTGCCTCTACTTGTATTTCCATTTTCCTCTACCATCCTGTTTTTCAATTGCTTTTGTCCTCCTCCATCTCAAAATTTCTTTCCTCTCTTCTGCTCCAATTATTTTGCCCTTTTCCTTGTTCTCCCTATTCCTATTAACTGAAACTTACCAAATAATAGATGAAACAAATATAGATGAAAGTCTTCCATTAACTGTTATTCACTTATGCATTTTTAATTGAACCTATATTGGTATATAAGTTTCAGGGACATCAAAAGTTACTTATCAGGAAAAAGTTAGGAGCTGCTGATTTATACTAAGTGACCTAAATTCCTTTAGCATAATCCTTATCATCTTCTGCTCCATTAGATGCACTTTGAATTATGATAGCCAGAGAGCATTAACATCTAACAAGAGAAAATCTTAATAATCTGAACATTTAATCAATTAACCCATACCAAGGTAGGAACCAGGTTGGAAATATTAATGGAATAACAGGATGGCTAATTTCTCCATTTTTTCCCTTAGATTTCCAGTGGCAACCAAAGGGAATAACCAAAGAATGCTAGATCAAAGGTACCCCTTCTTTCAAGGAAGCATGTCTATGTTTATGAGAATACAAACATATTGTTGCCCTTAACTTCTCACTCAGGGTACCTAGCAGTTTACCCTAGATATGTAACAATTTTATTTATTTGATCATAGTATCCATGAATATGAGAATCATTGTGGCAGAGTGATTACAAGACCAACTCTAAAGCCAGAAACACCTGAGTTTAAATCCCGCTTCTGTGCAACCCTGGGCAAATCACTTAACCTCTTGCCAATGAAATAACAGATCTAGTTCCTGTCTCTATCCATAACATGAATTTAAAGTTAGCAAGGAATAGTTGATAGATTTTGGAGCCAGGAAGACTTTGATTCAAATTGCCAAAGAGCTTAACATTTATGTGTTTTAGGGAGTTCCCTCAAACCTCCCCTCACTGGTAATTCACGACTTAGGAAATCAAAGATTTCACCATATTTCCATAACCATGAATTTATAGGCAAGAAGGGCAAAACCAAGGAGGGCATTCAAAGACTGCTAAAATATCTGTGGGCTAATTCACATGGTGTAGCCGCTATGACTTGGCACCATGACTTTTTCTTCTAATATGAACTAGAAAAGATCATTTTAACCAAAAATATGACTCCACAAAGACACTTACCAGCTGTGATCAAGTAGGGATCAGGAACTGTGATATCACACACATATGGCTGTTTGGTAGTTATCAAAGCTGGAGTTTCAACCAGAGCTTCAGTGGTAGTCACAGGATGAATGATGGGGTCCACAGAATGAATGACGGGGTGCACAGGATGAGTAGATGATAGGGCAGGAGATGTGCTGCTCTCATTTGGATTCTGATTCATTGTTTTGTGGCTGAGAGTAGTATCAACAGTAGCAGCACTCATATTAGCTATACTAAACACAGTGTTTAAAGGCTTGGGTGATTCTGTGGGTACAAATGATGAGCCCACAAACATTGGCTCCGTAGATAAAGGTGAGAGGATAAACTCAGGTATAGATGAGGACATTGGAGAGAGAGATGATGGTGATAAGGACATTTCAATTATAGATAATAATACAGTACTAGGAATGGCCTGGGAAAATGAGGAGAGAAATTTGTAATCATCTGTAGCACTGGTATGCTCATCTAAAGGGTTAGGTGTTGAGAATATTACTGAAGATTCAGCTAAAAAGGGTGTCATCTGAAGACTAGTCAACTGTGATGGCAAGTGGGTTCCAATGACTGAAATACTGGGAGCGGACTCAAAACTGGAGGCAAATAGTGTGGTAACTACAGGTTCATGGGAAATGAGTGAAAACTCAAGGTAGGAGGTAGTTTCTGTAAAAACTGAGGTATTATAAACTTCAAAATCTGGCTGTAAAATTGATGATGCTTCAGAGAACCTAAAGGGATGAGATGAAAAACTTGATGATGGTGCTATTTCAGAATAATTTATGGATAGAACAGGGTGTGTATTTAAATGATGATCTGAATTTTGCCACAGTTGCGAAAACTCAAGGTCTGTAGTACTGCTGGCCAAAAACTGAGGTGAATGCAAACTAACAGTGTCAGATGGTATAAATGCCTCAACTATGGCTGACAAGGCCTGAGAAAAAGATGTTGACAAATCATTTGGCATCACAGAATTCAAGGTTATGACATCAGAAGATGAAGGTACCAGGCCAGTGAAATTCAAAAGAGGAGTTGAGAAAATATTGGATGCAAAATCCAAAGTACTTCTAGATTCATCTTCTGAAAAGCTGGCAGACTTCTGGTCAGAGAAAAATAATGGCTCTATTGAAGGGACTAAACCATGAGACTCAAACAGATTTTCATTTCTAAGGGCAACTGATGACATAGTTGTATTTGAAATGATGGAGAAAGATGAGTCAAGGAGAACACTGGTAATGTCAGATGCTGCTGTTGCACCAGAAGGTAACACTTCAGTTTCAGGAACAGAGAGGAAGCTGTAGGAAGCAGAGTCAAATAACAAACCTACAGAGGGTTTCTCATGGGATTGATATGCTGATGAAGACATAGCACTACTTGGGAGCACATCCATTAAAGCTGAAATGCTAAAGTTCACATCAGAGCCTTCCATGAATCTGGAAGACAGTGACACCATCGGTCTTGAGGGGAAAGAGGTATCAAACTCTTGAAATGTTTCCTCAAATTCAGAGAAATCATCAATTACGCTACTCAGCGGCATGCTGCTACTCATTCGCAAGATGGAAAAGGACAATGTCTCGGCATCATCTCCTGAACCCATATCTTTCTCTATGAGACCTGTTGAGAAAACTTGCTGGGATGGAACCAAACTGCAGTGAGTGCATTGTATAGAGGGTATGAAAGAGGGCAGAGGACTTATGAACTCAGTGTAGTCACCGTGACCTGGTCCTATTGAACTCCTAGGGAATTCTGATGTTTCACTGAAATTGCTAGGAAGAAAAGGGTTAGTTGTAACATCATCTGGTTGTGTGGAAAAAGATATAAATGGAAGACTAGATGAAAACAAAGCAGAGTTTATGCTGCTTATGAAAGCTAGTTCTGCCTGTGAAACACTTGTAATCAGGGAGGTCCTTGGAGCCAAGGTCTCTTCTCGGCTTTGATTCATATCAGGGTACATTTCAGGGTATTTTTCTGTACTTGTTACCATAACAAGTGGTGTTGTCTCACTCGTGGGAATGCTGGAAAAGGTTAGCTGCTCCATAATATTACCACTCAGCGGCTGCGGTAACGAAGACTGAGGGGTGAACAGCATGCTTTCAACATCTCCTCTCACTGAAGCCACAGCCTCTACCACTGCAACACTTGGTAAATAAACAGAAAAGTCAGTGGAATAAAGCAACAGATTGCTGCTTGGGGTCAGAACTATTCCATCTGAAGAGAAATGATCCGTCTCAGTGGCAACACTAATGGGGCCAAACACATCAGTGAACGACGTCATCTGTGGCTGCATTGTGCTTTGCCAAGTTGTTATAATATCTTTAGTGTGTAAAGAGGTAATTGGGAATGAAGGTGTTAGCACAGTTTCTAATGCTTCTTTTGATGGCTCTAATAGACTCACTGTGGCATGCACCACTGGAGAAGATGTAGCAGTCCAGTGTGTTTCTGGAAATGAACTAACCAATCCATCATCATGTAGGAATGCCTCATTACTTGTCATTGAGAAATAATCTACAACTGAGATATTTAGTTCTGCTGTGTTCCGGCTCATTTTTTCTTGGTTAAAAAAGGTTGTGCCAAAAGAAGTAGCAGACGAAGATACTACCACATGGAGAAAACTGTTTTCCTGGGATTCTGGTGCAATCTCTGCTAAGGCCGCGTGCGTAGTGGTTTGCACCGTATTCTTCTTCAACATGAGCTCCACAGAGTATAAAGAAAGATTTCGCTGCTCCAGTGACAGCTCATCTGATGGAAGACAAAAAAAGTAAAGTCAGTCATAAAAATCAAGCTGAGGCAATAAATACTACTGTTTCACTGAAATGATACAAATAACAGTATTCATGAAATCGGAGAATCTCAAAGTTGGAAGGTACCTCAAAGGTTACATAGTTCAAATCCCCATTATAGTATGGAAACGTATCCAACCTAAAACATCCCCAAGTAAGGCGGCATGGAATGGTAGATAGAGTCATGGGTTTGGAATCAAGCAGATCTGAGTTAGATCCCACCTCTGAAATAACTAGCAGTGTGACCACAAGCAAGTCATTTAACCTCATCCAAAAAAATGGGGGAATGATGGGTGCATTATTGGGATTGTTGTGAGACTCGAATAATAGCTAGTACAATTAATTAATAAAGCTAGTGCTTTAAAATTTTTACAACGCACTGTACAAATATTCTCACTTTATCCTTACAAAAACCCTGGGAGGTAAGTGCCATTATTATTATTCCTGTTCTACAGATGAAGAAACCCAGACAGACAAAGCAGAAGTGACTCTGCCAGTGTCATACAGCTAGAAAGTATCTGAGGCAGTATCTGAACTCAGGTCTTTCTGACTCCAGGTCTAGCATTTTAACTACTACAATACCTAGTTGCCAAATGAGAAAACATATTTAAAGCACATACTTAAAGCACAGGTATTATATGGCAGGTATTTTGGGCCTCAGTCTTTTTTTGTTGTTCTTGCTTTTCCCTTGAATGGTAAGATTCAAAGAACCCTGGTGAAGGGTGAAGGAAATTCACTGTTTCAGTTCAACATGGCTTTGGTGGACTTTCTTTGGCATTTTTGGTAGAATACCATGCCAAAACAGGTTTTAGAGTGCACAGGACCCCTGTAAGGGTTAAGCAGGATTATGTAAGATAGAGGTATGGGAAAAAGACAATGGCTCAGTCCAAAGAATAGATTAATTTTAGCCTGGAGTCCTCTGCCTGACTTTTGTTCACCAGCTGGGTACAGTGACTGATTGTCTCAGCTGTGATAAAAAAAAAAGCTATCAGCCTGCTCTTCTTGGGAAGACGATCTCTAGCCACTATATCCCAGCTGACCAGAGCAGGCTAGCAGGTGGCCCAGAGAAAGTAGTGCTTCTGGTGCAGACCTTCAGCTGAATTACAACAAAGTGGTTACAGTAAAAACAGTTCAGCTAGGAAATAGAGGGGCAGGGAGCAGCCCCAGATGATAGACTCACTTACATAGTCCTTTAAGCTTTACAAAATGCAATTTTTTCACCATGATCCTGTGACCTAGGAAATACAAACCTATTATCTCCATTTTACAGATAAGTGAACTCAGGCTCAGAAAAGTTAAGTGATTTATCCAGGAACACATAGCTAGTCTTAGACTTAGACTCAAACCTAGCTCTTCTAACTTTAAACCTACTACAATATGCTACTTTCCATATGACTGTTTAAATATATATCTATAAGTATGAACAATAAGTGTACTGTGCAGCTCACTGAAGGCTACTAATAGCTAGAGAAAGCTCTAAGGGAAAGGAATCTCCAATAAACAAGACTTCTTTGTTTTGTTTGTAGATAACTTTTTTGTTTGGTTTTAAAAACAATTTATTATGAATGTATATTTGAGCAACATAACCAATTTTATAAAAATTCACAACATTTAGAAAAAACCTTCAACTTAGTAACTCATATCTATGGCACTTCAAAGTTATCTTTTACATTTATTTTTTATTCTGCCATCAGCACTCTCCCCACTAAATTCTCCTCACATTAAAAAAAGGAAAAATAAAACTCTTATAATAAATATGCAAAGTTAAGCAAAATAAATCCTTACATTGGCCATGCTCAAAAATTTTCCAATTTGACTCATTCAGCATAGTGATTAAGAGGCAACATGATATAACGGATATAGACCTAACCTCAGAGTCCAGAAAACCTGGGTTCAAGTCTTTGGAAATACGCTGGTTTTATGCCCCTGGGCAAGTAATTTAACCTCTCAGTGCTCTAGGAAATTCTCTAAAACTATAAATTTCAGAGGAGGTGCCAACCTGCATTTGTTGAGGGAGTTTTCTTATCCAAGAATTCTCTGCACCAATGAAATCACAAGTCCAGTCCCTATTTCTAGCCCCTAACATAAGTGATTGTGCAGGTGCCCTTGTTAGTCTTAGACGTTGTCCAATCTTGTCTGATTTTTTGTGACCCCATTTGGGGTTTTCTTGGCAAAGAGATTGCAGTGGTTTGACACTTCCTTCTCCAGCTCTTTTTACTAAGGCAAACAGGACTAAGTGACTCACCCAGGGTCACACAGCTAGTAAGAAGCTGAAGCCAGACTGGAACTCAGGAAGATGAGTCTTCTTTGTCCAGACTCAGCACTTTATTCGCTGCGCTCCCTAGCTGCCCAGTATCAGTTCCAGTATTTGGGGCCAGCTGCTTCCTCACTAGCCTTCTGAACAAGTTTCAGCAATGGACAGCTCCTAGACACTATCAGTGTTTCCTTTATGAGAAACAACTGGGCAGGAGTAGACAGGAAGAAATCAGAAGGCCATCCAAGTGGGCATGTCCAAAAGGAAATCAAGCATGCACAACCAGAGAAGTGAGGAGAGCAAGGAGCCGGAGACAAGAGAAAACAAGACAAATCCTTGAGGTGGAATGCGGAACAGTATGATTAAGATCTGACAAAGGAGAACTGGAAAAGACTGCTCCTTTAGAAGCTAAGGTAAGAACACTTATTAAGAAGAAGTTATTATCCCTATCTCTTTCCCCATAATGTCTACATTAATCCTTTTCATTTCTTCTCTTTTCACTTCTCAATTCCTAGCAAACTGGCTCCTGTACTTCACCATTCAACAAACTGATCTCCCCAAAATCATTAGTGAGCTATTAAACTGCCAAATTCAGTGGACTTTTTCCTGCTTTCAAACTTGGTCTTTCTGCAACCATTAACAATGTTGACCATCCTCTCCTCTCTGCATTTTCATGATACTGCTCTCTATTGATTCTCCTACATAGTCTCCTTCTTAGTCAGCCTGCTCCTTCTCAGGCATCTTTGCTGGAATATTATCAATATCCTTCCCTGTAGAAAGAAGAGGGAGGAAGAAAAAAAAAATAAAAGGCAGGGGGATGATGGAGTGGAGGGCAGATGGGGGTGGAGGTAATCAAAACAAACACTTTGGAAAGGGGACAGGGTCAAGGAAGAAAATTCAATAAAGCGGGATGGGTTGGGAAGGAGCAAAATGTAGCCTTTCACAACATGAATATTGTGGAAGGGTTATACATAATAATACATGTGTGGCCTAGGTTGAATTGCTCAACTTCTTAGGGAGGGTGGGTGGGAAGGGAAGAGGGAAGGGAATTTGGAACTCAAAGTTTTAAAATCAGATGTTCAAAAACAAAAAAACTTTTTGTATGCAACTAAAAAATAAGATACACAGGCAATGGGGCGTAGAAATTTATCTTGCCCTACAAGAAAGGAAGGGAAAAGGGGATGAGAGGGGAGGGGGGTGATAGAGGGGAGGGCTGACTGGGGAACAGGGCAACCAGAATATACGCCATCTTGGAGTGGGGGGGGAGGGCAGAAATGGGGAGAAAATTTGTAATCCAAACTGTTGTGAAAATCAATGCTGAAAACCAAATATGTTAAATAAATAAATTGCATTAAAAAAAAATATCCTTCCCTGTAAATGTGGGTACACCCCAAGGCTCCCCTCTAAGAGGCCGTCTTTTCTTTTCTCTCTATTCACTCAGCCTCTGGGTAATCTTACAAGATCCCATGGGTTCAGGTATCATCTCTATATAAAGATGATGATCATATGACTACATACGGGTATGTATATGCACACATATGTGTATATTAGATATATATGTATATAGTCTCTCCCCTGATTTTTATTCTCATATCACCAATTGCCTATTAGATATTTACTTTTTGTTGTTGTTGTTCAGTTGTTTCAGTCGTGTCTGACTCTTCATGACCCCATTTGGGGTTTTCTTGGCGAACATACTAAAATGGTTTGCCACTTCCTCCTCCAGCTCTTTTTACAGATGAGGAAACTGGGGCAAACAGGGTTAAATGACTTGCCCAGGGTCACACAGCTAGTGAGTATATGAGGCCAGATTTGAACTCAGATCTTCTGGACTCTAGGCCGGGTGCTCTCTATCCACTGTACCACCTAGCTGCCCTACAGTAGATTTACTATTGGATTCCAACAGATATCTCAACATGTCCAAAACAGAACTCATTATTCTCCCCCCCCAATCCATCTCTCCCAGGTTTGCAACTTTAGAATCATCTTTAACTTTTCACTTATTTTTACCCACCATATTCAATCAGACAAACTGGCCTACTCCTTCTTTGAGGGGGTTGTGTGCCATATTCGTCCTTCCATAACTGTCTTGATAGATTGTCCCTCATTTCTGGAATGTACTCACTCCCTCCTCACCTCTCTCTCTTTGAATCATTAGCGCCTTTCAAAGTTCAATTCAAGTGCTACCTCCTGACCTCCCCCAAGCTGCTGGTATCCCCCAAATGACTTTGTCTTTACTTTGAGTACAAGTATATAGATATAGACATATATGTGCACATCTATATATACATATGCATATGTATGTATACACACATGTTGCTCACATATCTTATTTTACTCATAATTTCTCTCCTAATTAAATACTGTTTTGTTTTGTCTTTGTATCCTCCAAAGCCTAGCAAAGTACTTGGCACATAGTAAGTCTTTAATAAATGCTTATTGACAGAATGATTGAAGAATGGTTAATGTCAAATGCTACAAAAAATAACATAATAATAATGATAACTAACATTTATATAGTGCTTACTATGTGCCAAGAACTCTGCTAAGTGTTTTATGATTATTATTTGATCCTCACAACAACTTTCTTTTTTTTTCTTTTTTTTTTTGGAAAGGATACAGAGTTATAATTTCATCCACCATGTAAGAAACTCACTCTGGGTGAGGAAACTCCCTCTGTATCAGTTCACATCAGCAAATGTTCTACAACTTATAATCTTAGAGAATTGCCTGAGAGGTTAACATTAGAACACCTGGAATTTAAAAATATCTCAAAGGTGCAGGGTATATGTATACATATATATACGAATATATGTATGTATGTGTATATATATATGTGTGTGTGTGTGTGTGTATATATATATATATATATATATACACACACACATACATACATACACATACACACACACATTCTCCTTATGGCAAAGAAAATAGAGATAGTAGGATGAAATTTTTATTTCAAAGCCAAATTATAATTTTTTTGCATCAACTCATGTTCCTGGTCCTTATACTCGATGACTTGCCATTATTCACTCCTACATGTAGTTGTATTTTAAGGTTCAGTCTCTTTTCTTCTCTCTCTATACTCTCTCCCATGGTAAAGCCACAAGAGCACTGGAAGATACAGTGTCTAGACAGGTGGTCCAGTGAATAGAGAGCTAGGTTGTCCAGTGAATAGAGAGCCAGGTCCGGAGTCAGGAAGACCTGAGTTCAAATTTGGCTTCAGACACTAGATGTGTGACCCTGGGCAAGTCACCTAACCTTGTTTGCCTCAGTTTCCTCATCTGTAAAATGAGCTGAAGAAGGAAATGGCAAACCACTTCAGTATCTCTGCCAAGAAAACCCCAAATGGGGTCACGAAGAGTCAGACATGACTGAACAACAACAACAGACCCTACTGTGTCACTACAAAGCTGCAACCTTGGGCAAGTCATTTAAACTTTTGGGCCGTGGTTCCCTCATCTTTAAAATGGGGAGACAGGCCTTACATAATCTCTAAGATACCTTCTAACTCTAACAGTTATGAGGAAGACAAATGAAAAGAGGTCACTGAATTTGGCAAATAGAAGGAAGCAATGTGGAAAAGATATTTTCTTTTTTAAAAAATTTATCATTTTTATTTAATATTTTAGTTTGTAACACTGATTTCCACAAGATTTTGAGTTACAAATTTTCTCCCCATTTCTACCCTCCCCCCATTCCAAGATGGCATATACTATTGCCTTGTTCCCCAGTCAGCCCTCCCTTCTGTCACGCCACTCCCTCCCATCCCCTTCCCCCTTACTTTCTTGTAGGGCAAGATAGATTTGTATGCCCCATTCCCTATATATCTTATTTCCCAGCTGCATGCAAAAGCAACAGGGTTTTTTTTGAGCATCTGCTTTTAAAACTTTGAGTTCCAAATTCTCTCCCCTCTTCCCTTCCCACCCACCCTCCCTAGGAAAGCAAGCAATTAAACATAGCTCACACATGTATCATTATGTAAAACACTTCCACAATACTTATGTTGTGAATATTTCCTTCCATCCTATCCTATCTCCCTTTATTCAATTTTCTCCCTTGACCCTGTCCCTTTTCAAAAGTGTTTGCTTTTGATTACCTCCTCCCCCTATCTGCCCTCCCTTCTATCATCCCCCCACTTTTTTTTTATCTTCTTCCTCCTTCTTTCCTGTGGGGTAAGATACCCAACTGAGTGTGTATGTTATTCCCTCCTCAGGTCAAATCCAATGAGAGCAAGATTCACTCATTCCCCCTCACCTGCCCCCTCTTCCCTCCCAACAGAACTGCTTTTTCTTGCCACTTTTATGTGAGACAATTTACCCCATTCTATCTCTCCCTTTTTCCCTCTCTCAATATATTCCTCTCTCACCCCTTAATTTTATTTTTTTAGATATCATCCCTTCATATTCAACATATATATGTATATACATATACATATATATATTCCCTTCAACTACCCTAATACTGAGAAAGATCTCATGAATTACACACATCATCTTGGAAAAGATATTTTCAATAGGGTGATGGAGATTGACACCAGACTACAGTGGAGTAAGAAGTGAATGAGTGGTGAGGAAGTAAAAGCTGAAAGTACAGATGAATAGTTCTAGTAGACTTCTCTAATAAGTCTATCCTTCCTAATTATTCCAACTGTTCTTCTCTTGCTTCTTTCCCCAAGAACAGTAAAAGCCAAGAGAACAAGATTACAGTTAGGAAGTACTGTGGGCTAAGCTAATTCAGTGTCCACACTAAGTTTGGAATTAATACAGTGAGCTCCCAGGAAAGAACTGGGTAACACCTGGTTGCCTAACGAAGGGCAAACCTATCCAGGTCAGAAATGGAGCAGATCAAAGCCTTTCTGCAGATTATAGTGGAGTCACTCCATGAGTGGCCCATGTGCTTCCAGTCTGGGTTGGAGAGGAGGAGGAGTAATCTAGTTAGGGGGACAAGGTGTAAATATACCAAAATGTAAATCACAAGACAATATAAACAATGTCACAAGGCAATACATACTTAGTTTCCCAATTACCTGCACAGGACAGAGAAAGCATTAGGGACCTTGAGATCTTGGAAAATTTCAGGGAGGAAATGGAACTGGGGCTGGGCCTTGAAAAAAGATAGGACCTAGATAAATGAAGAGTAGGAGAGAGGGAATTGGTGGTGATGGTGAGGGTGACAATGAATAGCAGAAATAGAAGCACAGATATGGGAATGGTATGTGTGAGGAATGGCAAGTAGTCCAGTCCTGCTGGAATATTAAGTATGCAGAGGGGAGTTAAGAGGATAAAGCTAGAAAGGTGCCAGGTCACTCAGGACTTTACGTGTCAGGATAAGGTGTCTGGTGTTTTTGTTGTTGTTTTTTACTTTATCTAGCACCTACTGTACAGTAAGTGAGAAAGTTTAACAGGAAGAAATATATACAAAGTAGCATTTGGGGGAAATTAATTTAACAGAGACACTTAGAATGGGCTGAAAGGGAAAAAGGTCCAGGTAAACCTAAGAGAGGGCTGTTGTAATAGTCGAGGTAGGAGGTGGTAAAAGGGAATGAATTAGAATGATGTCAGATGGAGTGGAAAGGAAAAAAAAATAAAGAGTTGAAGAGAAATTGCTAAGAAGGAATCCACAGGACAAGGACCTAGAGACTGGCTGGATGAGGTACAAGAGGAAGAATCAGTCAAAGATGATTCCAAGGTTTTATATAACATGTTCTAGAAATTGAAATTTACATGCAACATGAGGGTTAACAGATTAAACCATTCGCAGTTAGTTTCCTTAGCAGTAACTCTAACTCAAAAATTTGGTATACCAAAAGATACCAAAGAGATTAAAAAAAATGTTGGTCACAAGGACCATATCCCTTTCAATAGAATATCACTGTTTAAAATAGATGAAATGTAAACAGAGAATGTTTTTAAACAGAAATATTAAATGCTTTTGTAATTTTGCTGAACTACATACATTCTACCAATATGGCCATGCGTTTAGGATTTCTTGCACTAGGACTTTAATTATTTATCTGTCCTATAACAAGCATAACTAAAGATGAACATGATACTTTTTACTGCTTCTGCAAATCAACAGCCGTCCTTTAACAGCTGTTCTTTTCCAGTTCAAAGGTCAATGAAAGAAATAACTTCTCAGCGGCCCCAAGCAACTAGGACTAAGAAGACTTACAGATTTGTACTGGTGGAGGTTTGCTGGGAGTTTCTCATACCAATGAAATCAAAGATCTAGACAAAAAAAATACACAACAAAAACACAGATACTTTTTCATTATCTATTTCAGGGCTGTCCAAAATGTGGCCGCAGTACGATTTATGCGGCCCGCCTATAGCACAGAAATTCACATAAACGCTTTAGTAAATGAAGCCAAGCTACCGCAGAGCTCTCACTAAAATGGCAAATCAAAATATATCGTCTATTGTTTCGATAAAAACCTAAAGTTGGACAGCCCTGATCTATTTCATCAGTTGGTCTAGTGAGGAAGTTACTTTTTAAACCTTAAAGTGCTATGTAACTATGAGTCATTACTGTTTTTATTTATATTTCTATCATGGGAACAGGAAGCCCCACCATTGCAGTAGGGTTACCTCCCTCTACACAGAGACCACCCCCCCTCCCCCACACACACCTGATGAATCAATCAATAAACATTTATTAACCACCTATCATATGCCAGGCAATATGCTAAGCATTGTAACACACAAAATTGTGAGTTACATTAGTTGCTATACTGAAAAGCCAGGAGCCCAGCTTCTGTCCCGGTGCCTCCCATGGAAGTGCTACCCCTTCTCCACTTTGTTTCTGGTACTTTCCAGAGGCAGCTATAGGCTAATTTGCATGTCCTGGAGCAACTGCCAAGGATAAAAAATGTAATGGGAAGACAAGTGGGAGAGCGGAAGCCAAAGGAGTTCCCGGGAACCCCAAGACTCAGTGAGACACTGAGAAAGTAGAGAGAATCTTGCCAGAAAGTGACACACAGAGGGGACAAGTCGGAGGCGTTGTCCTAACTTAAGAGGAGTGAAAATTGGAGACTAGAAGGAACAGATGGCAAGAAAAGTCACCTGAGGAGAGTCTTTGAATGGAGAGAAGGGATGCAGGCATCCAAGTCAAAGAGAAGAAAGTTTCAAATAGCACAAGGACGTTGAATTCCTGTGCTTGAATGACGTGGAAAGCTTCAAGTGGCCCAGAGTCTGCCTTATTTCTGAAGGTATAATAGGGATTAACTACTAGTGGGATCATTCCACAGAGAAGACATTCAAGATGCAGCCCCACCTCTTGAAGGTGGGGTGGAGAGGGGGGCAGGAGAGAGTGGGAAGCAACTACACCACCTGCAGAGTGGGAGAGAACACTGATCAAAGAGCCGGAAGCCAACAAGGCAGGGAGCTGGAGCAACAGAAGCCACACTGCAGATACGGGCAAGAAAGCAATGGAGCAAAATTGAAGGGGCCTGCCAAAATGCCAAAAGGCACAGAAGTCCCCAGCATCAAGAAGCAAGCCCAAACTTTGCGTCATTCATAGAATAAACTGGTCCAGGTCCCAAGAGAAAGTTAGCCTTTAGGAAAGAGGCAGGTTGCTTTGAATATCCACTGAACCCAATGTTCCCTTCCTTTCTTGGGGCACCAACCAGGGTAGTACTCTAAGTCCCCAAAATTGTATAGATCCTAGGGAAACAGCCACCAAAAAAAGAAAGAGGATTTTTTGCCTGCCTATGGGCTTGGGTGCAAGTCCTTTCTATTTTCTTTACTGTATAAATATGCCCCATTTTGATTCCTTATAAGCCTAAGAGCTTACAAAAGCTGGTGATAGACTCTCCTTAACCATTCATTCAATAAACACTTATTAAGCACCTACTACATACCAGGCACTCTGCTAAGTGATGGAGATAGAAATAGAGGCAAAAACCAGTCCCTGTCCTCACACTGACATTCCTAGGTTTCTCCTGGATGGGTCAGACCAGCCAGAGAAACAAATTGGGAGCTATCCATAGCGTACCAGAGTCCTCATGTTAGCTAGAAGCCTTGGGCAAAAGGTTACATTCACAGGCCTCCACTCCCATGCATAGGACAGTATCTTCAATAAATACTGGTGAAATTATGGAGTATATACTTTGAAAGTATCATTATGGAGAAGTCACTTTGTGTCTTTATTTTCAAATGATATTATATTCTGATAAAATGTGTCTTAAAAAGTAGCACTGACTCTGGTGGTTCAAATCCAGCCTCTGATGTGTACTCTTCGTCTGACCTGCAAAATGAGGAAGCTGGACTAGACCACCTCTGAGGGCCTTTCCAGCTCTAGGGCTATGATACTATGTGTGGCCCTAAAACCTGAGCCCCAGATTAATAGGGACTAGATTCAATCTTCAGGGCTTCTAAAAAATTGGTCTCTTTATACTACCAGGGATTCTTACCCTGGAGTCTGTGAACTTCTTTTAAAAATTTTTGATAAATGCATTTCAATATAATTTTTAATAACTCTAGGTGGTTTATTTTGTGCATTTAAGAACATCATTCTGAGAACAGGTCCGCAGGCTTCACCAGACTGCCAAAGGTATCTATGACACTAAAAAGTTTAGAAACACCCTGCACCAAAGGGAAGCCAAATTCTCTGCAATTATAAGGACCAATCTTGTCTCTGGAAAAAGAGATGTGGTTATACAACCTTCTTTTCACATGAGAGATAAGGGACTACAGGTAGTTGCTCCTATTGTCAGACATGACGGTTCCTATAGTTTTGTTCAACTTCTTTTTTGGTTTTCTTCAGTTTGGTTTGGTTACAAGGGAAGGCAAACTGGCTAAGGGGTGAGGGCAGGGAAGAGAATTACTGTGATGTAAAACAATAGGCACCAGGACAGCTAGGTGGTACAGTGAGTAGAGCACTGGCCCTGGAATCAGGAGGACCGGAGTTCAAATCCAGCTTCAGACATTTGACACTTACTAGCTGCATGACCTTTGGGCAAGTTACTTAACCCCAATTGCCCTGCCTTCCCCCCTCCAAAAAACAGCTAAAAGAGAGACAAAAGGTACCAATAAAACTTTAAAATATTAAATATAATTAAAAAATAAAGTCCCTTTCTTTGACTCATGATCCATTTCACCTGGAATTTCCACTTGAAAACTCAGAATTTGGCTTATTTGCCTGTTGCCAACCCCAGGCTTAACTAGGACATATAACTCATGTCTAGGTCCCCAAAGATAGGTACAGATGTCCCCAGAACCCATGAAAGTACTGCAGCTAATAATAATAAATGTAACAGAGACTTGATTTTAGCCCACGGAAAGAACACACACACACACACCCCAAGACCAGGTCTGTTCTCACTTTTTTTAGCTCTGGTTACACATCAGTACCCAGATATCTCAAGTTCTCTCTCAATTCTATTCCTTTTTTTTGTCTCAGAGGAAACGTGTAACTCAAATGTATAAGAGCCTAACCCAATCATTAATCCATGAATACTGAGACTTAAGCTTTCATTTTCAAGGAGGTATGCATGAATTGGCCAACACTATGTAGGCTTAGGGTACATCATGGAGATGTCAATAGTAACTTCAATTCAGTGCTAATGTGTTTGTCCACATCTTCAAAGCACAGGGAAGTATAATCAAAAACTCAACCAAAAGTGTTATTCTTTACTTTCATTAAGCTGCCCAGATGTGTACCTGATCATATTCTCTCTCAAAAGATACACATAAGTTAGGAAGATTGGAGTAGAGAAAAATAATGAGTTCTGTTTTGGTCATGTTGAGTTTGAGATGACCATAAGATACCCACCTGGAGATTTATAACAGTTTTTTTTAATATGGGACAAGTGTCTAAAAGTGAGAGAAGACTGAATCTGGAGTCATATGAACCAAGAAAATGCATCAACCCTTGGAAGCTGATAAGATAGATCACCATGATAAACTATAGCATATATGGTATATAAAAAGAACTGGTATATAGTAAGAAGAAAAAATGGCCCAGGATAGAACTCTGGGTTACATCCATGCATGGGGGATGAGACAAGGATTATAATCTTGCAAAGGAGACTGAGGAAGGGTGGCCAAACAGATAGGAGAACCAGGAGAAAGGAGTACCTTGAATGTACAGGGAGAGGAAACTGCCTAAGAGGAACAGGTGGTCAACAGTCTTAAATACTGCAAGAGAAGTCAAAAAGAATTAGCACTGAGAAAAGATCATTAGACTTGTAAATTAATAAATCACAGGACATTGGGAAATGTTGGTCAAGTAAAAAAAAATGTCAATAAAATTTATTTTTTTTAAAAATAAGCAAAAAGACATCACTGGTAACATTGGAGAGAGCAGCTTCCACTGACTGATGATATCAGAAGCCAAGACTATAAGGGGTAAAGAGGTATAAGGTGATAAAATAGAAATAATGCATGTAACTGGCTTTTTCTAGGATTTTAACTGTAAAAGAGTAGAGACACAAAATAGTATGGACAACATAATAAGTGGCCCACAAATACCAGCTTCTGCTTTTTCCCCTCTTTGTGTTTGTTCTTTCCTGATGTTAAATAAAGGAGTACTGGACACAGTTATGACCTTGTAAGCTTTGAAAGGTCAGAAGGGTGAGTCACCAGAGGTCCAAGAGCTAGAGAGCTGGAGCCCATGCTAGGATTTTCCAGGAGTCAGACTGTAAAGGAGCAAAGTTCAAAATAACCCATTTGACCTAGCATTGCTAGGAAGGTGTCAAAGAGGAAGCTATAGCAATTTATCCTTCATCTATGGCAAATTTGGGAGTGAACTTGGTAGAGTTAATGTTATGTGAAAACTGCCTTAAGTTTGAACCCATTCTTCCAATGGAACAAGGGTACAGGAAAAGAGTATGCCCCGCCCCAGGCATTGAGAAAGAAATGTCTTGTTATACTTCACAGAAAATATCCTTTCGTAAAAGCTAATTGGCTTTAATGGGTTCATGAATCTGGGGACACTAACCACTGGGGGGAAGGCAGCCAGAATAGGGGCTTGGGCCAAAAGCACTAAGAAAAATGCTCTCAACCCCTCCTTGGAGTCAACAAACAGACACTTGTTAAGCACTTAGACAAATGAAAAGCTCTGGAATAGGTACCGGAGGTACAAAGACATATGATAAAGACCTATTTATCTTTTCTAGGAGTTTAACAGTCATTATGGAATGATTATATACATATATATATATATATATATAGAGAGAGAGAGAGAGAGAGAGAGAGAGAGAGAGAAATGTATATGTATATATAAATGCATGTAGGTATGTGTACTTACAAGCAGCTAGGTGGCACAGTGAATAGAGTCAGAAAGATTCATCTCCCTGAGTTCAAATCTGGTCTCAGATACTTACTAGCAGTGTGACCCTGGACAAGTCACTTAACTCTGACTCAAGTTTTCTCATCTGTAAAATGATCTGAAGAAGAAATGATAAACCATTCTAGTATTTTTTGCTAAGAAAACCCCCAGTGGGGTCATGAAGAGGCAGACACAGATAAAACAACTGATCAACAAAAATGTATATTTGCATATTAATTTGAGCTGCCAAGATGATATGACCTTAATTTCTCCTCAAAGCTATACTTTAATTATAAAAGAACCATTTCTTAATTATTCTTGTAAGAGAAGATGATCTGTCCTTTCTTTGTCTCATTCAGCCATTTCATCCAACAAATATTTATTGTATGTGCTCTGAAAAAACACAGGCATATGAAGACAGAAAATGCATTATGAATTATTCTGCATTATCAGTACAGCTATAAAAAGAAATAAGACTAAAAAATTAAGGTCATTTTCTTTCATACACTAAGGAAACAAATAATAGTAAGCTAAGGTTTCTAATGGTAATACAGAACTGTAAATGTTCATTGAATTCTACTACCCACAGAGTACACAGTTCTACAATGTCATAAAAGACAAAAATATAAGGGTGTGTGTGTGTGTGTGTGTGTGTGTGTGTGTGTGTGTGTGTGTTTCCAGTTAGAATGTTCTTCAAGAGACTGGTATAGATAGAAGTGTAGCATGGGATCACACTAAAGGTCTATAAAGCAATAGTGATATAGAACTGTGTATAGTCCTGTGAGAAAAATGAGAAATGGACCTTCAAAATAAAATAGCTGATATTTATACAGCACTTTAAGCCTTGTAAATTGCTTTCCTCACCATAGCCATATGAGTTAGATTGCGAAAATATTAGTGTGCCCCTTTGACAGATGAGAAAATTGAGAAAGGTTAAGTTGCTTGCCACATGTCATATAATTACATTCATACACAGATCTCACAGAATCACAGAATTTATTTTATTTTTTACAGGGATGTGCCTGTACCAGAGAGTCAACTGTTAAATTTTCAGTGGGGTGTATTTACACCTCGAAAATTGGCAAATGCTACAAATCAGGGCTTGGTTTATCATTTTGTTGACTGTCTAGACTTAAGAAAGCGATAGAGTAAAAATAAATAATGCAGATGAAATTTTAAAATGTGTTATGCACCCATTCTATCACCATCCTTAGCTCATGGTTAAACACTTACCAGCACACCTGCATATAAGTATTCAAAATGCATATTAAGTAACTACAAGGTAATTTTGGTGGTGAGGGAGCCATTAAAGCTGAGGGAATCAGGAAAGCCTTCATGTAGGGGGAGACAACTGAGCTAAAGGTGTTAGGAATTCAAACAGGCACAAGTGAGGAGGAAATATATTCCAGGGATGGAAAACAGGCTGTTCAAGGACACAGAGAAAGGAGGTGGCAATGCCCTATATAAATGACAGCATGAAGGCTGGGATGCACATGGGGGAAAAAATTCCAACAGCACCAACTTCTTCCCCAATTAGTCTCTGTTTTGGGGTTGTTGGGTTTTTTTTCTAAAATATACTAAGAGATAATGACTCTTCTCCAAATGGAGTGTGATGAACCACACATAGTCTAGCAATATCACTTCCAGTTCTATATTTCCAAGGAGATCAAGGAAGGAAGAAAAGTTCATATATGAATGAAAATATTTATAGCAGTTCTTTTTGTGGCGGCAAAGAACTGGAAACTGAAAGGGGGTTCTAACTGGGGAATGGCTGAACAAGTTATGGTATATGAATGTAACTGAATAGTACTGTGCAATAAGAAATGAAGAAAACAATCTGAGAGAAACCTAGGAAGATTTGTATGAACTGATACAGGATAAAGTGAGTAGAACTAGGAAAATAATTTATGTGATGACAACATTAAAAAGACAAACAACTTGAAAGACTAAGAATGTAATAGCCAATTCCAGAGGACTCAAGATGAAACATGCTACCCATCTCCTGATAGAGGGGTGATGGACTCAGAGTGCAGCCTGAGGCAGATTTGGGGAGGACATGACCAATGCAGGAATTTGTTTTGTTTGACTATAACTATTTGGGGGGGTCTTTTTTGTTTGTTTTTGTTTTCTCAATGGGATAGCAGAGGAGGAGGGAGTGCAAAGAAGAGAAGGAATATTTTTATGAAAACAAAATGAAATATAATTTAAAAAAGAAAAAATGGAATAATGTGTGATGAAATGCAATTTGGTACCATTTACATTTGGTACACATTCCAGACAAACTGAGGGAAAGTGGGGAAGGAACAGTATTTATCAAAGCCCTGTTCTGCCCCTGGAACTGTGCTAAGCACTTGCCAAGTAATATCTCATTTGATCCTTACAACAAAACTAGGAGATAGGTGCTGTTATTATCCTCATTTTACAATTGAGTAAACTGAGGCAGACGGGTTAGTGACTTGCCCAGGGTATCTGAGGCTGGATTTGAACTCAGGGCTTCTTGACTCCAGTCCCAGAACTCTAATTATTGCACTACCTTCCTGCTTCTAGACTGGTCTTCTTGCAGTTCCTTTCACAAGACATTCCACCTCTTGCTTCCAATGTCTGCAATGTACCACCTCCTCATCTCAGCTTCCCTCAAAGGTCTGTTCAAGGGCCATTTCTAAGTGAGGCCTTTCCTGACGCCCTTTCTCCACAAATGATTCCCCCTCCCTGAATCCTGAGATTACATTATGTTTGCCCTGGATATATTTTCCACATACTAATATTGGTTTATGTTGCTTCCCCTGATAGAATGTCAGCTCCTTGAAGGCAGGGATTGTTTCATTTTTGCCTCTATATCCCTAGTACCTAGACCAGCAAGAGGAACATAGTGGGCACGTAATAAATGCTTATAGATCAACTGCTTTTGTCTCTATATCCTCAGTAAAGGAAAATGTTTTGCATATTCAGTTTGTTGAATCCAATTTAATGTTAGAGCTGAAAAGATCCTTAGACTTCATCTCACCTACTCTATCTAACTATTTTTACAGTTGAATCAGTACGTCCAAAACAGATGAAGTAGCTTGCTCAGTCACAAGGCAGGGACATCTCTGCCTTCTGTTTCCATAATCCAAAACTCCACCATGGCAAGCTGTTTCTCATACAGATGTCAAATCCAATTTATTGAGCAATATCACTGTCACCCACAAGCCACATTTAATAGCACATGCCAAGACGAGATGACAAACAAGGTTCTGAAATTTATTTATTCAACAAGCACTTATTGTGTTCATACAATGTGCAAAGAAAGCACTGTATTGGACATTAGGAGGGGTGCGAAGCTCATCAATTCTGCTGGACTGGACACACAGAAGCAAAAATAGATAATCTTATTATTCAGCAGTTGTTGTGCGAGTGGAGTGGCTCCAAACAAGATAAGTGGAAAAAATCATTTAAGGTCACTTTAAAGTATCACTTCAGACAGTGCAGCATGAATGGGAAATGATAATAAACTGCAGAAGCAGACAGAGCATCTGAGCAAACTCTGATGAAGATGACCCTTCATACCAGACCAGCTGCAAAGCAAGCATCACAAATGGTATTCTATGTGTACACACAGTGCCAACATAATGTATAAATCTTTCCAGCTAATCTTGAACTCAGGGATTAAACACAAAGGGCCATGAGAAGTATAAACATAAATATACACACACATGCACGCATGCACACACAGCAAATTACTACCTTTTCCATCAGAAAAACAAAGCAGGTGAGGAAGGGATTAAGTACATATTATTACTCATTTAGGGGCAGCTTGGGGACTCAGTGGATAGAGTGCCAGAGTGAGAAAGGTACATCTTCATGAGTTCAAATCTGGTCTCAATCACTTACTAGGTGAGTGACCCTGGGTAAGTCACTTAACTCTGTTTGCCTCATTTACCTCATCTGTAAAATGAGATAGAGAAGGAAATGGCAAACCCTCCAGTATCTTTGCCAAGAAAACCCAAAGGGGATCACGAAGAGTCAGACATGACTGAAAAATGACTGAAATTACTCATTAAAGACCACCTAAATAAATGGAAAAGATACTACATTTGGAGACAAAGGACTTGGATTCAAATCCCAGATCCATTCTGTCACTTATTAGCTTGGTCACCTTGGATAAGTCTCAATTTCTTTCCCTATAAAGAGTGAATAATAATCCTTATGTCATTCCCTATCTCACAGAGTTGTTTTAGTAAAATGTTTATAAGTATTAAAAGCATAGTACAAATGTTAGTTATCACAGAGAGAAAATAACCAATTAAAACTTCCTTTCCTTTAGTTCCTGATCTTCACTCCCTTGTTTTCTGGCTTTATTTTTGTTTAAGGAGGTAGCAGGGGTCCAGACCTGTGACTTCATTCCATGTATGAAGTTCCATATGTGGAAGGAAACTCACTCCATTAGTGAAGATCAGCTCTTCTGTTAATTTAGTCTTAGAAAGTTATCTGGAGGTACTGGCTTAGTGACTTGCCTACTGTCCCCTGCTAGTATTTGTCAGAGGCAAATTTTACTGATTCCAAAACTAGTCACTTAGACATTATATCACACTTCGTCTTTCCCTTGCATGACTTCCATAATGCTCATCATAAAAAAGTTCATTTCCATATATCTTCCCTAACTACAGCATTTAATAATCATGAAAGGTCACTTTGGTATAGTGAAAATTCTCATGCTGCCAATGCCCTCCCCCTCAAACTATGCTGGAGTTAACTATTTTTTCTATTTGTTTGCATTTTATCTCTTTTATCTATATACTTGTTTGTGATTTGTGTACTATCTTCTCCAATAGAATGTAAGCTCATTTGTGAGTAGGGATTGTTTAATTCATTTTATTTATAACCCCTAGTACCACTTAGAGATGTGCATGGCACATAGTAGGTGCTTCATAATTACTTGCTGACTGATTGATTCTTGTTCTGGTCCTCTCATTAACCAGTGAGGTGACCCTGGTAAAGTCATATTACCTCTCTGGGCCTCAGTTTCTTCATCTGTAAAATAGAAATACTACTATTTACAATACATACTATACAATGTTAGTTGTGAGAACTAAATGAGAAAACGAATGTGAAAACACTTTGAATTCATCAGTCCTTTATTATAAAAAGATAAAATGTTATTACTGAGCTTGAGAATTAATTCAACACCTTTAAAACACAAAATATAATGCAAAAATAACTGGTTACATATTTCCAAATAAAAAAAGAAAATGATGCTGTGATATATCAAACTTTAGCTCAAAAGATTTCCTTCGCTTTGGGGAGATTCCCCATCCCAGGATGTTGTTTTAGTAGTTGGGGTGGTGAGGCTGCACTGGCTCTGTTGGTTTAAACTGACCATGGTGCACAATGAAGGATTTATTAGGAAGTATTCTATTTTGCTGCTTCCAAATAAAACACAATCTGATTTTACCAACCAAGTGAGAAAGTTAGTCTATCAGCATGTTAGGCAGTAAAAAATAAACTATGCCTAAAACTTGATTCACCAAGAACAAAGGAGAAAAAAATCCTCAGTTGGCCATCTGTTTCCAAAATAATTTAATTCAAAACAAGGTCCTATAACAACGGGGAAAAGGATACCATCAGCTTCAAGATAATCCACTATATCAAATTACACATAGCTAGCATCACACACACACACACACACACACACACACACACACTCTGTATCTCATGACTAAGCATGAAGAAGTACTTTTCATTACCAAATATTATCTAGTGGCAATTAATCTTATGACCAAAATAAGAATTTAGGCCATGGAGACAAAGATTCCAAGGCAATAGTGAACACTTAGGATGGTCCCACCTCCAAAGTGAATGGCCAGTTAGGAGAGTGGTGAACTCGTAGCCCACGACTTTAGGAGTTCCTTAATCAAGGTCAATATTATGTTTCTATTTTTGTCTCTAGAAATACATGCAGAAAGTAGGCTCAAAAAGCTAATTTTAAAAGCCACCAAAATGCAAGGTGGAATTTTTGAAACTACGTGACGGTGGATATGCAATGTATTCAAACAGTCATGACAGTATGGGTTCATCACTCCAGATCTCTCGACCTCAGTTTCTTCATTTTTATAGTAAAGGGGTAGGGCCAACAACATAAAATTCCTTTAAAGCTCTAAATCCCTTAATCCTAAAAATCCAAAATAGTTCAGGGGAATAAACCCAGGTTGTGTCTATGCAACTGCAAACAATCTGGTGAAGACTGAAAAATTAAGCGGTATCAGGCAAATGTGGGGTCTTTTTTTAACAATCACAATAAATTATAGAAAAAATAAAATCCTTTCAAAATAACTACAGAAAGTATAAAATATCTGCCACCTACTGAGACAAACATAGGAATTATGTGAATACAACTAAAAACAGTCTTAAAAGAAATTAAGACAAACCCAAATAACGGGAAATTGATCCTTCAGGGTTGAGTCATACCAATATAATAAAAATTATGATACCACCTAAATGATTTTACAGATTTATTGTCATACCAATTAAACTAAGAGAGAGTTTCTTTATAGAATTTAAAAAATAGTTGGAAAATTCTTCTGGAAAACCCAAAGGTCAAGAATCTCAATGGAAATACTCCTTAAACAAGGAGATGAGCATTTATCTAGCGCCTCATTTCTCACCTTGTTGCATTACACTGGGACTTCTCTGATTTCTCCAGTAAGACTCAGGAAGCTCATTATAAGGAAAACATCATCACCCTACAAGATCCCATCAGCCTTAGTACTCTCTCTACTTCATTATCACACTCCATCACTCGGATTGAATGGTGGAGCCATGAACTCTAAAACCTCCATTTAAAGGGAGAGCTCAGCTCAGAACCTCTCATTTCTTACTTAGCTGCTCTACTTTGGGGCTTCTCTGATTTCTCCACCATGGCCCCTACCCTGAGAACCTTCCCTGGCAATCTGCCCAACCCCCTACTTTTCTGCTCCCTTTTGTGTGTTGTCTTTCCCTAGATTGTAAGGTCCTTCAGGAATTTTCTTTATTCCGTATTTGGATCTTAGCACAATGCCTGGGATTTGAGCTCAGTCCTGAAGGAGACCCAAGAAGCTAACAAGCTACCAACAGGGAGAGTATTCCAGGAATGGGGTTCTGCTGGTGCAAAGCCATAGAACTGGTTGGAGTATCAAGCTCTAGGAACAACAATTAGGCCCATAACAGAGTATGTGTTGGGGGCAATATGTAAAAAGAATGGAAAGAAAAATGAGAAATAAGGAGGCCTAGCAGTACTAAATCTCAAACTATACTACGTAGCACTACTCATTACAACTATTTGGTACCGGTTAAAAAATAGAAACTTTGATCAATGGAATTGATTAGGTGCACAACACAGAGAAGCAATGACACATAGTGCCACAGGATTGGTTCAACCCAAGGACTGTAACTAGTGGGACAGGAACTCACTATTGACAAGATAAAGGCCAATTACAAAATGGAGTTGGTTTGGCATGAAAATCAAGAGAACCAATTGCATTCTATCTCATGAGTACTGACTCCATCTTGTGCTGCCACATATATTATCTTCCATCATGTTTCTCTGAAAATCATCCATGGGAAATTATATGGTATAAGCCCCTCGGTTGTTTCATAAATGCAGACAGATGCAATTAATCAGCATCTCTCAATTCTAGGAAAAGAAAGACCTCAAAATCCACTCATCACCCTCCCAATTTCACTACAACTCACTCAACTTGGAAAAATCACCCTCTCAACTTGGAAAGTCCCCAATCTTTCCTCCAAGTAGAAATCAGATTACCTAATTTTGTATCCTGGTTTATATCCTGTTGATTCTTTTCTTTAAATTGATTGATCTTATTTGATTAATTGTTTTAAATACATAAAAATCTGTCTCACCCTGTATTCAGGGTCTTTGGACTAACTGAGGAGTCCACTGATCCATTAAATCCTATACCTTGTATTTTATTTCCTTAGTTATTATAAATTATCTGCCATACTGTTTAACACAAATTGCTGAGAAAACTAAGAAAAAGTCTGAGAGAAATTAGGTTTAGACCAGTACTTCATACCAGATACATAATAAAACCCCAAATGAATATATGACCCTAGACATAAATGGTAACTTTATAAAAAAAATAAGAACTAAGGAGAAAAAGATTATACTACAATGAAGGGGGGAAGAATATTTGAACAAACAAGAGATAGGAAGGATTATAGGAGAAAATGGACAATTTAAATTGCATAATATTGAAAGATTTTACATAACAAAACCAATATTGTTAGAGTTATAAGAAAAATAGCTCATTAAAAATAATTATAGAAATTTCTTTAGTAAAGAGTTGATATCCAGAATACATAGGGAATTGATTCAACTATATAAGAACAAGAGACATGACCAAAAAGAGAAAGCTTCAGAGAAGGGAAATAGCCAGCTCTCAAAAGAAAAAAAAAGCAAGCTATCCATAGTCATATAAAAAAATTACCAAATTGCTAATAATAAAATGGGTCCAAATTAAAATAAATCTGAGGTTCCACCTCACACCCATCAGATTGTCAAAGATGACAAAAATGGAAAATGATGAGAGAGGGGATGTGGGAGGACAGGCACATTAATGCAGTGTTGATGAACCTATAAATTGGTCCAACCATTCTCTAGACAGCAATTTGGTACCAAATCCCTAAAGTCATTAAGTTGTGCATGTTTGTTGACCCAGTAATATCATTATTAGGTATATACTTCAAAGAGATCAAAGAAAGAGAACTCATATGCACAAAAAATATTTATAGCAGCCCCTTTTGTTACAAGAAAAAAAAGGAAAATAAAGTGGGTATCCATCAATTGGAGAATGGCTAGACAAATTATGGCATATGAATGTAATGGAATATTATTGTATCACAAGAAATAATGAAAAGAATAGGTTAATGGGCAGCTGGGTGGTGCAATAAGTAGAGCCCTGGCCCTGATGTCAGGAAGACCTGAGTTCAAATCCAGCCTCAGACACTTGACACACCTACTAGCTGTGTGACCTTGGGCAAGTCACTTAACCCCAATTGCCCTGCCTTCCCCATTGCAAGAAAAAACAATAGGTTAAGAAAAACCTTAGATACCTTACACATCCCTAACTCATTTTATTGTGCTTCAATTTACTGCAATTTGTAAATAATGTACTTCTTAATTGAAGGTTTGTGGCAACCCTGTGTCAAACTAGTCTATCACTGCCATTTTTCCAACAGCATGTGCTCACATCATGTCTCTGTGTCACATTTTGGTAATTCTCCCAATATTTCAAACGTTTTCATTATTATTATATCTGTTATGGTGATCTGTGATCAGTAATCTTTGATGTTACTGTTGTAATTGTTTGGGGGTACCATGAACCACACCCATATACAACAGCAAACTTAATCAGTATATGTTGTGTGTGTTCTGACTGCTCTACCAACCAGCAGTTCCCTGTTTCCTTCTCTCTCTCCCCTTGGGCCTCCCTATTCCCTGAGATGCAACAATTTTGAAATTAGGCCAATTAATAACCCCTACAGTGGCCTCTAAGTGTTCAAATGACAAGAAGATTCAATTAATGAAACAAATTTCATTGTCGTCTTATTTTAAGAAATTGCTCCAGTCACCCAAATCTTCAGCAACCACCATCCTGATCAGTCAGCAGCCATCAACAACTGGCAAGACCGTCCACGAGTTAAAAGATTATGACTTGCTGAAGGCTCAGATTATGGTTAATATTTTTTAGCAATAAAGTATTTTAAAACTGATACATGTACATTTTTAGATATAATGTTATTCTACATTTCATAGACTACAGTATAGTGTAAATATAACTTTTATATACAGTAGGAAACCAAAAAAATTGTGGGACTCACTTTATCGTGATATTCACTTTACTGTGGTGGTCTAGAATGGAACCTGCGATACCTCAAAGGTAAGCCTGTATTGGGTTGTATAGGACTTAATCGAAGATTTATATGGCAGCTGGGCAGTATACCTAGATAGAGCACTGGACCTGGAGGCAGAAAGCCCTCAATTCAAATCTGGCCTCAGACACTTCCTAGCTGTGCTATCCTAGGCAAGTCTCTTAACCTCTCTCTGGCTCAGTTTTATAACCTATAAGATGGAATTTATAATAGTACCTACTTCATACTTTGTTGTGAGGCTCAAATGAGATAAGATTTGTACAGTACTTAGCAAACCTTAAAGTGTTACATAAATGCCATTATGTGTGTAAAAATATTATATTATCATCATTATTATTATGTGGTACAGAATGAAACCAGTAGAACCAGGAGGCAGAATTATGCAATGACTAAGATAACAAAAGGAAAACAACTATGAAAGACTTAAGAACTCTAATGAACGCAATGATTAATCACCACTCCGAAAGAGTAATAATGGATGACACATGCTGCCCACCTCTAGACAGAGAGATGACGGATTAGAGGTACAGAATGAGACATACATTCGCAAAAATGGTTGATGTGTACACTTGTTTTGCTCAGCTGGACTTTAAAAAAACACAATTTGAGGGGTTTTTTTGGGGCAGCGGGGACAAGAGGTAAGTGATAGTGATACCAAAAAAGAAAAGAAAGAAAAGAAAATCAATGAAGTATTTAAAACATATGGGGGGGGCGGGGGAGGGGGAGAGGGAGAAAGAGGAGGGCAGAAGGAAGTTCAGAAGGGAATATAGCAAAAAGAAACACAAGACATGTTAAATTTAATCTAGAGATACACACACGTATATTTTAAAGCTGTCATGTAATAGAGTTTCACCATGCTGCAGAAGATCCTCCTTTTCTGTTGTTTGTATAATGGAGTGAGAGGGAGATACTTGGCAAATGAGCCTAGGCTTAATGAGTATGTGCTAACAGTAAACACATTCAGGAAGTATTAACTGGCCAAAGCCTTTCCCCTACAGATATGCTTCAAGCCTAGGAATAAGAAAGGCCTAGGGCTTTCCCTTCCTGAGGCCAATGTATGGCCTGTGAATAGGGTAGGTCCCCACCCTTTGCTTCTTGGAGTTTGTTCTTCCCTGATTTTAGAGGGAGAACTGGAGAGGGCAACTACCATGTGACTTTGAAAGGTCAGGGGAATGAATTGCCACAGTGAATTGATGGTTCAGGCAGACCTAAGGGATAGGAGCCCAGCCAAGTGGTTGCTGAGATGATGATTCATTCACCAGTTACACCAAATTTAGAAGTCAACTTGTGGGGTAAATCCTTTGTAGAACCTGATTTAAGTTTGAACCCACCCTCCCCTGGGCCCAAAGCAATGTAGGAGACAGTCTACCTCCAGGAATTATAGGGAAATGTTTATAATTTTATTTTTTCTATATCTTCTCAGTAAATATACTTTGGGTTCTTTTTCCATTAAATTAATTTTTTTCATTGTGAAACATTTATCTTTTTTTCTCAGAGATGCATCTGGGAGATAGAGTGCTGAACCTGAAGTCAGAAAGAGCTGAGTTCACATATGGCTTCAGACACTTCCTAGGTTTTGCGACCCTGGGCAAGTCACTTAACCTCTGTCTGCTTCAATTTCCTCATATGTAATTTAGATTTGAATTTAGGTCTTCCTGACTTCAGGCCTGGAACTCTCTCTACTATACCATCCAGCTGGCCCCAGGCCTACATTCCATCTTCCATTGTGCCCTTTGGGTTACCATAATTTTGATTCTTCAGAGATGGTGGGTGGCATTTTGTGATTCATGGCCAAGTAGTTTCACTGGAGAAATATTGTTGTTAAAATTAAAATATGTGTATTGTATTTTGGGAAGCAATTCAGTAAATCTCCTGTGGCCATTTATTTATTTATCTATTTATTTGCCAAACTTGTGATAATCCTCTCTAGCTTTAGCTTAGATGGGTCCTCAAGTGGCAAACATACAGTATACCAAAAGCTACACAAAAAGCTTTTCTAGCTTAGTAGGACCTGTCATAGTTTGTAACACTCTGGGTAACTTCCATATCCCAAAGAAGCCTCAGAACAGAACTACAGGGGAGGTTGTTGTTAGTCTTTATGAATGCACATACCTTTGTCATCAGAAAATTCTGCTCTCCATAGCATTTGGATATCTATTTTGTACTGTCACAAAGTTTCTGTTTTGATGGGCCAAAGGGTTCAAAGAGTAGGAGCACTGTGGAGATGGGGGATCAGAGAGAATATCAAAAGGGGAGCCTCAGGACACAGAAAATAGACTTTGCTCATGTCACATAAAAAGGAATAAGGAATAACTTTCAGTGATTCCAGGACAAGAGAGGCTATCCACAGAAATATTTGTGTCCTGGAAGTCTCTGTACAGCTCAGTTTTGTGCATGTGGGGTTTACTAGGAATTTTACCAGTGGCAAGTGACAATACTACTTTTAATTTTTTACTTTTTACACAACCGATTTTGTTATAAAGGAGATCTATTCTCAAAGGATTACTTAAAGCATTACTTTGATTAGTATCACATAAATCTTTGACCTCTAAATAATGGGCTTAATACATAAAGAAGATATGTTATGCAGGCCACACTGCAGCAATACTTAAGAATACTGTGTAGTGTAGTCTTTCCTTCAACACATCTTAGATGAGAGACCATGGACAAGTCACTTAACATCTCAAGCAATCCAGGCAACTGTTTAGGACCATAATTACAGAACAGTTACTCATCTGTTTCAGTGGAGCGCATTTACACACAAAACTATTCGATGTTAGATTTTTAAAAATGGAAAAAGTAAATCAGTGGAACAGGACAGATAAGCAAGAAACAGAAGCAATAAAAAATGATAGCCCAGGGTTCAAAATAAACTCCAAACCATAAATTGTTGGGAGGATAAAAACTTCTGGGTAAACTGAAAAACATTTTGGCAGAAATAAGGTTTAGACCAACATCTTACATCATATAATATAATAAGCTCAAAATGGATACAGGACTAAAAATATAAAAAGTCACACCGTAAAACCATCTGAAGAAGACAATATCAGGTTCCTTTCACAATAAAAGCTAGAGGGAAAGTTCTTAACCAAACATGCAACAAAGAATATTACAAAAGTTAAAACTGGTAATTTTGGCTAAATAAAATTTTAAAGCTTTTTGTATAAATCACATCAATGATAGAATAAGAGAAATAACATAATGGGAAAAATATTTACATCAAATATCACTGATAAAAGTCTGATATCGGAGATATATAGCGAAATTATAAAAGCATTTAACACCTGGAGCCATTACCCAATAGGTATGTGGTCAGAGGGCTATTGAAAGCTTTCAAATAAAGAATGGCAAACTATAAATGACTACAGGAAAACAGGCTCCAAGTCACTAGCAGTAAGAGAAATTCAAATAAAACTCTGAGGTTTCACTATTCACCAAAAACAGGCACAATCAGGAGTGGAAGGGCAGTGTAAAAAGCAGCACTTTAAGCTGACATTGGCGGAGTTCTAAATTGATCCAACTATTCCAGATATCAGTTTAGAATTATGCAAGAAATGTGACTAAACTATCGATACCCTTTGACCCAGCAATTTCACTATTGTACATAGATCCCAGGGAAGTCAAGAACAGAATCAAAGGTCTAATGTAGGCCGAGCACTAATAGCCATGCTCTTTGTGGAAACAAAGTGGTTTTCCTTCAACTGGGAATGATTAAAAAAAACAAAAACAAAATGAACCTACAAGGGCATGAATATAATGAAATTTTATTATGCAACTGGAAATGACAGATTTGAGGAATTCAAAGAGACATTAAAGATTTTTATGAAATGATGCAAAGCATGATGAGTAGAACCTAAAAAACCATCTACATGGTGACTATAACAATGTAAACAAAAAGATCACTAAATGGAAATTGAACTCTAAATAACAGAAAAAATTTTGAAGGCCCAGGAAAACTACAGGACAAAATATTCTATACTTTGCCAGGTATGGTCTCTGTATTGGATGTTTTTGCTTAATTGTTTTCCCTTTGTCACAAGGGAGGGTTCAATATTATTGAACTATTATTTGGCTGGATCTATGTCTAACAAGAAGAAATCAAAAAAGTTTATGAATCTCTCGTATACTAGCCAATGGGGGAGAATATAAAACAGTCCCTGATTCCTTGGAGTGTACAATCTAAGTAGAAGAAATGGCATATATTCCCAACAGATGTAACACAAGACAATTTGTGATATGTGTCATTAGAGGGGTATAAATAAAGTGTTTGTAGGGGTGGAGGGTGAAAAATAGAAAGGAAATTGGAGTTGAGATAGATCCCATCCAATTGGGGGGCCAAGGAAAGGCTTCATGGAGGTTGTGACATTTGAGCTCCCCAACTTCAAATTCTCCAAGCAGCTAAAGGGAATTAAATAACTTTCTAACATCCCTTCCAGGTCTAAAGTCCAACAACCCTAAGAAGCTGACTGTAAAAGAAAAAAGACTAAAGAAGGCACCATTTTTCCCCACCCTTATAGTTGACAGCTGCTTTCGAAGCGTTCAGGATTGTCTAGAGATCTATATAAAAGACTCACATGATGAACTCAGCACAGTGCCTGGCATATAGTGGGTGCTTACCAAATGTTTACTGACTGAACTGCTTCTAAACATTTATTATGTGTTAAGTATAACATTTAAATTTTGATAGGCTGAGTCAGATCATACATATTGACATAATAAATAAGGGCCCAGAGTTTGAAAATGATTTTTTGTTGTTCGGTTGTATCCGACCCTTTGTGACCTCATTTGGGGTTTTCTTGGCCAAGATAAGGGAGTGGTTTGCCAGTTCCTTCTCCAATTCATCTTACAGGTGAGGAAACTGAGGTAAACAGGGTTAAGTGACTTGCCCAGAGTCACACAGCTAGTAATTGTCTGAGGCTGGATTTGAACTCAGGTATTCCTGACTCCAGGCCCAGTCCTCTATCTATTGGGCCATCGAGCTGCACCCTGGCTCCACCTAGTTACCTCTATTGAAAATGATTATGTTTCACCTCTAAGAAACTGGCCTAAGCCAAGTGAGAATGTTTACAGCAAAAGAAAGAATTTGATATGTTGGAGAGGGCACTGGACTTGGGAAAAGAAAGAACTGGGTTCAAATCCCACCCCAGTCACTTACTGTGATCCTTGGCAAATTATTAAACTTCTCTGTGCCTTCATTTCCTAATCTATAAAATGAAGGAGTTGTATTCAATGGTCTCCAAGGATCCTTTCAGTTCTAACTGATCTATGACCCATGCAATGATAAATTCATTTGCACTTTCCAGCTTGGTCAGCAAGTAAATAAAAATATGGTTCCTGGGAAAAAGTTGAGAACTTTTCTGTCAAATGAGATTCCTGAAAGTCACTTCACTGTTCATTCTTCTGGAACTTTGAATTTTCAGTGAGAACTTCCAGCACCTAAAGCCCTAGCCAGCAGCTAAGATGATAATGGGTTAATGAGCACTTTGAGTAAAAGCTTAAACAGCAGGTCTTACAAATGTTTCTTCACGCATGTGGAAATGTGCACATGATACTTCAGGCACTAAGGCTTAATGATAACACTGTATTGGAAGCACCATAAGGAGTTGTTCAGACCCAGAACAAAGGCATACAGGGGTAGATTTGGGTGTGTATAAAGGGGAGGGAAGGAAGGGGAAGGGGGAATAAAGAGGGGACAGACAAGAGGAGAGGTTTTTCCCTCATCTGAAAAATTCAGGGTGATGCCTCCATCCCATCCCACTGTGAAACACTGTTGTGAAGCAACAGAATGACTTGGTAAAGTGCACAAAGGAAAAAAAAAGAAAGCACAATCAAGAAAACAATATACGTAGCGCCTGTAAAAATATAAACAAAAAGAACATTGAAATACAGCCAAGTTCAGGTAATATGCAATAACCAATGTCACTCTAGAAAACAAAGGATGAAATACCTCCCTCCTCTAGGTAGAAAGATGCAGAATGTTACATACGCTGTCAGACCCAAGGGCTCGGCTTTTTCTGTTGGGTTTTGCTCAATTATTTTTCAGTGTTACAAGGGAGGCTGGGTAGAAGTAGAAGTGGAAAGGATATACAGTATATTGGGAAGTGGCTGTAGTGCAAAAAAAAAAAAAGGCCTCAAGCTTACTTTTTTACTCTTATAAAAGAAAATGAAAGTACTGAGGAGAAAAAAATCAAACAAGAAAAATCAGACACAGACTTAAGAAAGCAGTGCCCATGGTTGAGTTTGATAAGTTAAAAAAGGAAAGTTCTTTAGATAAGTTATTCACACTTCCATATGAAGTGTCAACACTCATTTGAATAGGAATTTCAAGAAGGGGTGAGATGAATTTTTAAGACATTCTTGTTGCTGAACAGAAGGCAAAGCAAAAAAAAAAAAAAAAACAACTCCCACCAATAATTTATTATGTGCCTAATCTGTTCAAGGAATTTTGGAGAAAAAAGGGAAACCACTTCCCCTGCCCTTGAAGGCAGACAGGACATGAGTGCGATATAGTGCAAAGAGCATTGAATTTGGAGTCAAAAGACCTAGGCTGGAACTGCTGTTCTTTAGCTTTATCTGTGTTATCCTCGGTAACTCATTTTAACCCCTCTGGGTGTCACTTTTCTCATCAGTAAAATGAAGTGATTAATCCCTGAGATCTCTCTCAACTCTAAATGTATCATGCTATAAATAGATGAATGGTAAAGACAATGGGGTTCAAGAGGAAAAGGTCGCTGTCATTCCACTGCTAGTGAAACTACACTGAAAGGGTAGGATTGGACCCAATCTTTGACAGTAATTAAGCTTCATGTAAGTGGAGAGGAGAGGAAAAGGCAAACAAGTCTGGGCAAAGGAGGCAGTCTGAACAAAATTGTGGGAAAGAGAATGACCTGTCTAGCCAAAGCAGATAGTTTATAGTGGTAAATGTCAGATCTTCAATATATACTTAAATCAAAGAATAGAAGTAATGGGAAGCTGGGTTAGAGGGGTGGTTTAGACCATGGTGCCTTGCATATAGGTGTTTAATAAAGGTTTGCTGTAATACTAGATAGTTTTAGATATATAGATATATATATATATATTACATAGTATTAGATAATAATAATATTAACTCATATATACAGAGAGAAAGAGAGGGAGGAGAGGGAGAGGAAAAGGGAAAGGAAGAAGGAGAGGGAGAGAGACACAGAGAGAGAGACAAAGACAGAGAAAGAGTGAGAAGGGAGGGAGAGAGGGGGAGAGAAAGAGAGAGACACAGAGAGAGAACACCATAAGATATGCCAAGTGATTTTCTCCCAACAATACTAAAAATAGATAGTGTCAATATTATCCGTATTTTAGAGATGAGGAAACTGAGGTTCTAGAAGGCTGCCAATGGTCACAGAGTATCTTGTACAGGATTCAAAGCCAAATCTCCTGACTTCAAGTGCAGCATTCTATTTATTCCTTTCAGGTTAAGAAATTTGGCGAGTCAAACAAGGATTTTTGAGTAGGTAATGACACCGTAAAAAGATTTTTAGAAAAATTTATCTAGCTGCGTTGTGCAGGAAGTTTTAGAGTCTAGCAGGCAGGGCAGCAGTCAAATTAACTGTAGCCCAGACATAATATGATAAGGACTAAGGCACAGAGAATAGAAAGGAAGAGATGGACATGAGAGCTATTATAAAAGAAAGCATTAATAACACTTGATGATTGACTGGATATTGGAGGCAAGGAACAGAAGGATAAATTAACAATGACTTTAAATAATTTGGAGAATTATGTTGCTACTAAAAGAAACAGAATCTGAAGGAGAATAGGATTTGGTGAAAATATGAGTTCAGTTTTTAGCAATGCTGAGGCATTGCTCTTATAAATAAGTTAAAAACTACAAGGAATACTTAAATATGTAGGGCTGGGGATATAGATTGGGATTCATTCACATAAAGATGGTTCAAGCTATGACAATGCACGAGATTTCACAAATTCATAGACTGAGTTGGAAGGGACCAGTCTAATGCCTCCATTTTACAGATAAGGAAATTGAGGATCCAGAGAACTGAAATGGTTTTCCTGGGGTCACAATGGAAATGTCAGAGTCACAAACTATAATCCAAGTCTACTGAGCCACCGCCCCTTTCCCTTACCTCAAAACCATGAGAAAGAATGGAGAGTATGAAAAGAAACTGAGCCGCAGAGCACAACTAACATTTAAAGGGTAGGAGGAAAGAGCAGCATCAAAGAAGTAGAGGGGAAAGAATATCAAGAGAGGTATGATCATAGACAGAAATTAAGAAAGTGTTTGGGTTTTTTTTAAGGGGTAGTCAAGTACTGAAAGATTGTACAAGTTTAGGAAAAAGAGGATTGAGAGAATCCTAACCTCTAATTGTGCTACTAATCCCCTACCAAACCTAAACTATGAATGAGATCAAAGACTAGGGTTTTATCAATCTTGGTATCTTCTCCTTTCACTTCCCAGCACAATGTTCTTCACACAGTAGGTGCTCAAAATGTCTGTTGTATTGTAGCATATTAAATGATACCATGGCAGATTTCATCATTCACCCATCTAAACATTTCTTGAGTATTTACTATATGCAAAGGTTATGGTGCTCTGATCAAATTAACTAAGAAGGAAAGGGGGAAGGGAGCAATCATTTTTTAAGTATCTACTATGTGCCAGGCACTGGGTTAAGATATTATCTCATCTTATTCTAACAACAACCCTGTGAGGTTGAAGTGAAAAGTTGACTAGAAATAGAAACATTATTAAAAACCACAAATCAATGATTATAAAACAAACACAAGGACCCAAAATAATAAAAATAATAATAATAATAATAATAATAATATCTATAATAACAGCTGGCATGTATATAATGTTTTCAGGATTGCAAAGCACTTTACAAATATCTCATTTTACCCTTAAAACAACCCTGGGAGATAGGCGCTATCATTAGCCCACCTTACAGATGAGCAACCAGAGCCAGACGTAGGTTAAATGATTTGGCTAAGGTCATGCAGCTAATGTTTGAGGCAGAATTCTATCCACTCTACCATCCAGCTGCCTAGTAGTAAAAACTAAATTACAGGTCTTTGTCTCAATTCCTTTAGTAAAAGCAAATACTATTAGTATTCTGTGGTCATTTTAAGGATATAATCCAATCCAACAAACACTTATTAGCCACCTGTTATGCATGATACACTGTGCTAGGTGCTGGACATACAAAAGCAAAACAAAAAAAAGTACCTGCCCTCAAGAAGCTTATACTCTGCTGATCCCCTTCTTCTATACATCAATCTCTCAAGTATTTTCTCCCACAGAGCTCTTACCTATCTTTTCATTCTTCCTTCCATTCACTAGCCATTAATAAACGCTTGTGAATTTAATCACATATATACATACGTATGTGGGAACACCTTTCCAAGCTCTTGTGTATACCACCTGCATATGTTTGTATATTTGTATATAAAGGTATCTCATATACTCATATATGTGCGTACATAAATGTGTGCATGTGTAGGTACATATGTGTATATGTGTATAAAATCTGTGTGAACGTATGCATCTCTGTATTTGTGAATCTGCATATGTCTTTTTTTTTCTGCATGAAAATCTGTTAGGATGAGAATTCTGCATTTAAATAAGTTACTCTATAATTGTGTTACCCTGTTTATCCTAGCTCCTTCAAGTGGAAACCTAATGACCACTTTTGGGAGATGTTCTAGAAGGAATTCTTGTACAGGTTCAGGTTGGACTAGAGGCCCTCTGAGTCCCTCCCAAACCTATGATTCTGTGAATTATGTCATATTCTGTGATTATCTCTGTGTATAATGAATGTTTCACAGGTTCTTCTCTAGGTCCATGGTTCTGAAACTGAGATGGCAGGACCAACTCAACCTACACTTGCTTCCCAGCCCACAAGGCTATACCAGCCTGCCATGTTGAATACTCTCCTCTTTTTCCCCCCATTCAGTTCCACAGTTCCCCTGCCCAAAGTCATTCCCCACGGTCTACCTTACCACCAGGAACTGCTGAGTCTCCCCAACAGTTTTCAGATATGAACTAAAATCAGGAGTCATCACAACCAGTAAAACATTCTGACAGGCGGTGATGCACGGGGAAAAAGAACTGGATTTTAAGTCAGAAGACCTAAACTCAATCTCAAGCTTGGCCATCCCATAAGCTGTGGGATCCTAAATCACTTCACTCTTGAATGTCTCCTCCTTTATAAAATTACATTGCCTCCCTTGCAAGGCTGTTATGAGGATCAAATGAGATAACAGATGTAAAATACTTTGTAACCATAAAACACTACATAAATGTCAGCTATTATTATCTTGAACCAATGAAAATCAAGCCAGCTGGTTAGACTGAGCCTCTTCCCCCTCTCCCACCCACCCCCACACCCGTCCCCTGCCCTGAGGGAGGAGGGGCAACAGGTAGACAGATACAACAAGGATGATGGATTAGTCCACAAGTGCAGCCCCTGACACTAAGCACTTCTAGGAACCCCTGTGTGTACCCTTATCAGGCTACTAATGATTGGAACATTCAGGGTGCCTGGAGTCTGTTTACTCTAGATTGGTACATTTGTAAAAGGCTCCAGCTCTCATACACATCATATAAAACCCAAGAGACTGCCTTGGCTCACTCTGAAACAGCCTCTATTTCTGGACGGAGCAGATTTCTTGGATTGCAATTATGACTGTAGGTTCATTTCCCAGATTCTAGCAAAAGAAGTCTGGGACCCAAGGATAGCAGTTAAGTGGCATATGTCTCCTCGAAACCTTTTCTCTGTGGTTTATGTCCCTCTAGGGAATGGCATCCTATTAATAAACCCTACAGTGAGATTAGATGTGAGTTGGCTACAGCTGTGTTTCTTTTCCTGGAAGTAGAAAACTGGACCCGGCGTCACAGATGGACAAATTATCTTTTTAAAGAAACACAGATTTCTATAGAATACCAAGGGTTCAAATGTACTTCTTAAAATTATTTTTATTGAATTACCTTTATAAATATTATAGTGCATTTTATCAAACAGTTTTATTAAGGTATCACTAATATAGGTTCATTCATTCATTCATGCATCCATTTAGCCTAGGCTATTTAAACTAATCAATATGACCACCATGAATCATGAACATAAATAACAATCAGAAAGAGTAAAAAGCATCATCCATTTAACAAACAATTTTGGAAGATCTACTTGCACGACACTGTGCTAGAGGCTGCAAAAGATACTAAGATGAAGAAGATACGGTTCCCTATATTTTTAATTTTTTAAAAAACACCACCTTCCTTCACCATAACTATCACTCAAAACTATCTTCTTATTTCTCTTCTTCCTTTTTACTGCCAGATTCCTAGCATATGTATGGTCTCTGAGGAAGGACCCAGTAGAGAAGAGGTATTAATGATGCACATGAGATTGTACAATGGCATATAAACGTAATGTGTCATGAGAAACAAACAATAAGAGGAAATATGAACTGATGCAGAACAAAGAAAGTAGAACTAAGAAAAAAATATACATGATGACTTCAGCAATGTAAATGAAGACCACACTTAAAGGCAAAAAATGAAATTCATGTACTTCCTCTCAGTACAGAGGTAAGGAACTATCCATGACAAATGTGTACACTGTCAGACATCACTGCTTTATCAGGTGGTTTTGGTCAGCTGTTTTTCTTTGTTTTAAGGGAGGGATCAACCTTTTTAGCCAGTCCAACTCCTTATGATCCCATTGGGGTTTTCTTGGCAAAAATAATGGAATGGTTTCCTCTAGATCATTATACAGATGAGGAATTGAGGCCAACAGGGTAAAGTGACTTACCCAGGGTCACACAGCTAGTAAGTGTCTGAGGCTAGATCTGAACTCAGAAAGATGAGTCCTCCTGATTCCAGGTCCAGCACTCTATCCACTGCACTACCTAGCTGCCTCAAGGGATTAACAGGGCTACACAATAGGAAACAACTGGTTTTAAAACAAAATGAATCAATTTTTAAAAAAAGAAACGTGTGTATCTATACATATATTTTTTAAATATATAGTCTCTGTCCTCCTGGAGCATGCCACCTAGCATTATAAAAAGGGAAAAGAGACCCAAAAAGTACATGATGCAAACTAATCTCTTTTGATATTCTACATCACGAATTCAATCACTGCTATGAAAGTCTTCCTCCCTCAGTGCTATATTAGAAGAGTGGGGGAGGGGGCAGTACCCAAGAGTTCTCTGAGGAAAAAAGACAACTTAGTCTAGCCTAGACCCAGCTTTCATCAGCAATATGATATAATCCCTTTATCACTGGCTCAGACTAGGTCCTGGCTGGTTGTTGTCTTTTGTGCTTAAAGAGAACCAAAAGGACACCACTAGGTCGAGGTCAAGGTACAGCATGTCCGACAGTGGCTGATAAGACCAACAGGACCTCAGAAGGCTCTACCACAGGTCAGACACAAATAGTCCATATGAACATTTGGAGTGGATGTGTCTAAGTTTGTGCATCTCGTGTTTCTTTCGAACTACTGCAAATTTGCTTTGCTCACAGAGCATAGCGCCTTCTCTGATGAAGACACACCATACTGGGCAGTCCTGTGCCAGTGTCTCCCATGTCTCACAATCAATCCCAAAGTTCTTCAGAGAGTACATACCAAGAGATCCCTTCAGATTATCTTTGTATGGCTTCTTCTGACCTTCGTGTGAGGACTTGCCTTGTGTGAGTTCTCCATAGTCTTTTAGGTACATTTGGTACTCGAACAACATGGCCAGACCATCAGAGTTGTGCTCTCTGCAGTTGAATTTGAATGCCTGGCAGCTTAGATAGAGAAAGGACCTCAGTGTCCAGTACTTTATCTTGCCAACAGATCTTCAGAATCTTCCTAAGACGATTCAAAAGGAAGCAATTCAGTTTTCTGGCATGGTGCTGGCATACTGTCCAGGTTTCACAGGCATAGAACAAGAAGGTCAGCACAATGCTCTGTAGACCTTCAGTTTGGCAAGCAGTCTCATACCTCTTCTCTCCCACACTTTCCTTCAGAGCCTCCCAAACACTGAGCTAGCTCTGGCAATGTGTGCATCATCAATCTCATCATCTATGTGTACATCCCTGGAAAGTACATTGCCAAGGTAAGTTAACTTTTCCAAAGCATTCAAAACTTGTCCATATGCCCTAACTAATGGTTCCATGTATGGATGGTGGGTGCTGGATGGTAGATAACCTCTGTTTTCTTGGTGTTGTCAGGCCAAAATTAGCACAAATGGCAGAGGACTGATCCATACTCTCTTGTATCTTAGCCTCAGAGGCTGAACTGAGAGCACAATCATCATCAAACAAAAAATCACGCACCAACTCTCCATCCACTTTAGTCTTGGCTTGTAGCCTTTTCGAGTTAAATAATTTACCATCAGTTCAGTAGCTGACCTTGATGCCATTTTAATCCTCATTGAAGGCATAGGACAACACTGCTAAAAACATCATGCATGGAGGCAAGTACATAGCCCTGCTTCATTCCATTGGTGACTAGGAAAGCTTGAGAGCATTATCCATTATCCAGAACCTGTGCAAGAATGCAGTCATGAAACTGGCATACAATTCTGATGAACTTCTCTGGGCAACCAAATTTCACCATTATCTTTATCACTAGCTCAGACTAGCACCTAATATCCAAAGAAAAATACATACCAACAGATGCCTTACAAAGTTCTATTCTCCCAGGAAAAACAGCAAAGAAAAAAAAAAACCACTCTTGAGACCCAAACACAAATGGGCAGGAATCACACCAACTCATGCATCCAGACAACAGTGGAAAAAAGAACTGCAAAAGTTTGGGAAAGGTGCTACCGGATCCTGTGATAATAATCATAATAGCTGAAGTTTACATAGTGCTTTAAGATTTGCAAAGTACTTTTTATATATACTATCTCACATATTCTTCACAATAACCCTATGAGGCTGTATATACTATATCATATACAGTATATATAGTATATATTATACACTATGGAAATTATTACAAGACATATTTTGCAGGTGAAGAAATTGAGGTTCAAAAAGGTTAAGCAATTTGTCCAAAATCACACAAGTAAGTAAATATCAAAGTCAAGGCTTGACTCAGGGCCCTTCTGACTCTTAAATCCAGGGTTCCTTCCACTACTATACTATGATGTCTCTGCAGAGCACATTGCCACAGAACAGTAACCTTCCTGTCAAAGCGGGGGCCAGTATCAAAGCAGATCATTCCTGCCTCTGATTCTTCAGGCTAGGTACTTTATAGGGAGGGGAGGGAGGAAAGCACGAGAGCAAAATGGATGATGGACACAGAGGGAAGGACAACTAAACATTAGAAGCCAGAAGAAGGATCCAAAGAGATGGACAGGTTGGAACAAATGGCTAAAGCTAACAAACTGAAATATAATAAAAAGTTTCAAAAGTCCAGCCCTTAGGTCCAAAAAATCAAATTCATAAACACAGGATAAAGTAGATAGGCTAGATGAGAATATCTGATATGAGTCAACAGCATGACACAATAGCCCCTAAAGGTCATGCAAGTTTTTGCTCCACTAATAAAAGAATCATGTTCAGAATAAAGAAAGCAATAGGATCAGAGAAGGTGGAAGTGAGGGAAGGGGAGTGTTGGAGGGCCCATAAGGTGGCCCTGAGTTTGATACCTCTGCCTCAGAAATCATTTTATCTGTACCCTTCATTGCACACAGAAGGAAACTTGAGGTTCAAAAAAGTTGTGACTTAAATGCTCAAAGTCACACAAGGTAGTAAAGAGCAAATCTGGGTCCTCTGACTCTTAGACCCTTGATAGACCACATCTAGAATACTATGTTTGGTTTTAATAATAACAAGGATAATAGATAGCTTTTATATAACACCATAAAGTTTGCAAAGCACTTTATAAATATTATCTCATTTGATCCTCACAACAATCTTGAAGTAGGTCCTATTATTATGCCCATTTTTACAGATGAGGAAACTGAGGTAAACTGAAGTTAAGTGACTTATTCAGAGTTTCACAGCTACTGCCTGAGGCAGGATTTGAACTCTAGGTCCAGCATTCTACTCACTGTACCACGTAGCTGCCCCTTAGTTCTAATTGCTACATACTAGGAAAGATCTTTACAAGCCAAAACATGTTGTTCAGAAGGGGGTTAACAGGATGATAAGGTGATTTGACAATATAGCAATAGAAGGATAAGTTGAAAGATGGTTAGCCTGAAGAGGATTTAAGGGGAATACAACAGCTGTTTTCCAGTTTCTGAAGGGCAGTCATGTATAAGAGAGATTAGAGGGATTCTGGGCAGCTCCAGAGAACAGAGCTAGGACCAACTGGTGAAAGGTATATGTAGGAAAAAACCACAGACCTAACATCAGCATGCTGAATCGATTTTCCTGCCATAATGATGGATTTATGACAACCTATCCACTTTCTTGCCCATGCTCCCTTGTAGGGAGAAAAAAAAATTTTTTGCAAGCACCTAGGCAGCTTCAAGAGTGTAGACTGCAGCTGATAAACTGGATAAAGTCACTTAGCCTATAAAGGGATTCATTACATATCATGGAATCTTAAAATTGGAAGAGATCATCCAGTTCTAATCCAACCGTTGATTAAAATGCAACTATATGGCAGGAATATTCATCATGCTGCAGCCAACTAGGTGATGAGCCTCTGTGAACTTAGCAAAACCAGCCTTGAGATAAAAAGCATGCAGTATATTCCCAGACTCCTACCTGAACCCTTCCAGCTTGGCAGAACCTGCCAGGGCTTGCTCTCTGCTCATAGAGCTTCCCAGAACCCAATGAGGTATAAAGACTAGCATGTCAGCAGAGATTTATACATTTTAGCTGAAGACAGCAAGTAACTGAAGTAGTTAGGCTCTATTTCTTTTTTAAAATTCTATATTCAGATTTCTCACTAACTTATATTAATCTTTCTCCTAATTAGAATAACTAATAAGAATTCAGTAGTATACTTACAGAGAGGGTGGGAATCTATCAGCGTTTTAAAAATTGATTTTTACTCGGACTTTATCCAACATCAAATACGATGGGCATCACATAAAAAGAGTTATATTTGAAATTGCAGGTCTCTATTATATAAAGCCTGATGTTCTTTTCTAAGTACACAATAAAATCAAATGATAGTTTTTGAAGTTGTTCTGCTTGCTTGGCCTTCTTTATAACCTGGTCTTTTCTCCCCATTAAAAAAAAAAAAGATGCTCTAATGAGCCTCTTTTCTTCCTTCCTTCTGTTCTTTTTTCTTCCTTTCTTCCTCTCTCCCTTCTTTTCTTCCTTCCTTTCTCTGTTTTGTTTTTGTTTCACTACTTCATCTTTATCCATGCCCTCTCATCCACCCCCACTGGAAGAAAAACAAAGCCCTTGTAACAAATGCACGTAGTCAAACAAAACAATTTCCCATATTGTCTATTCCTGAGAATGTACTCTGTCTTATTCTGTATCTTGAGACTATCACTTCTCTGATAAAAGATGGGTAGCAAGCTTTATCATCAATCTTCTGGGATCATGCTTGGTCACTGTATTAACTAAGAGGGTTCTTAAAAGATCTAGAAACATTTTTAAACATGTAAATAACTTTAAAACTAAGTATTATAAAGTATTTATATATCCTTGAGAATCTGATAGAGAAATTTTTCACGTAATTTTGCTTTCTTCAAGTGTACAGAGTCTACTGGATTATAGAGAACATGTTCTAACACACAGTCAGAAATTTTACCAGTAAAGATAGGAAAAATAAAGTTCACAGAATGTCATCTAGCCCTATCTCCAATCCCCCATTTTAAAGATGAGAAAACTGAAGCCCAGTAAGGTAAAATGATCTGGCTAAAACCACACAGCCAAAAGTCACATTTCAGACATACAAATATATATCCACATTAAAATTTAAAGGGTAGGGAGGGGAAATAAATAGAAGAGAAATTAAAGTCTAATTTTCCTTTATGTAAAAAAAGCTTTCACATGAAGATTCTTAATAGGAAAGGACATTTTTAAACAAGATACTGCTATGTTATTTGTTTTAAATACTCTCCAAACCAAAACAAAAGGAAAGGATTTTTAAAGTGTTATTAGACATGGAAATCAAGAGCCAGTACTCAAACTTTTATTTCCTTTTTTAGTGGAAAAAAACAGGTATTGCTATAATAATAGCTAGCATTTCTACAATGTATTAAGGTTTGCAAAGTGCTTTTCATGTTGTATCTTTTGATGCTCACAACAACCCTGAGAAAGAGATGCTATTAATATCCCCGTCTTCAGAAGAAGAAACTGAGGCTTGGTGATACACCCAGGGTCACACAGAGGAAACACATTTAAGCCAAATCAGAAGTTTTACAGGTAGCATTTTACACTCCATCTTTTTTATGTTATGTGGTGTTGTTGTTCAGTCGTTTCAGTTGTGTCCAACTCTTCAAGAACCTATTTGGGGTTTTCTTGGCAAAGATACTGGAGTGGTTTGTCATTTCCTTCTTCAGCTCATTTTACAGATGGGGAAGCTGAGGCAAACAAGGTTAGGTCACTTGCCCAAGGTCACACAGCCAATGAGTGTCTGAGGCCAGATTTGAAGTCAGGAAGAGTCTTCTTTGCACCAGCCTTTCTTGGTATTGTATTACCATCTAAATTTCAGATACAGTTACCCTACCCCCCACCCAACCTACTCTTCTTCCCAATTTCCCTATAATAGTCAAAGGTATCATTAGTCTCTCAGTCAACTAGGTTCTCACAACCTTGGTGTAGTAAGCGTAATAACCTAACCTCCACCTCCATGCAAATTAGGCAAATTTTTCCGTAAAAGTTATTGAAAGATGGTGCAGAGCACTAAAGGTTCAAGCAGCTGACATCACTGCCTGGTCTCCTGGTTGCAAAGCAGCCCCCAGGGGCTTCAGGGGCACTCCAATACTCAGCTAGTGGAACTTGATGGGCAACTCAAGTGAAGCAGCTTCCCTCAGCTAAATTAACTCAAAGAGTCCTTAATGCCTATCCCTGTTTAATATCTTTCTCTTGATCTAAGTAAATTTCCTTTTGTTAACTGTTGAATGACTTACAAGCATCTCATTGAGTTCTAATATGGAATCTGAATGGCCAAGGGACTGGCCTGAGAGAGGCCCAGCCAAGACCACTTGGTGTCTCCCTCACCCTACATCCACCTATTCAATCAGCTGACAAAACTTACTGGTTCTACCTCCACCTCTCTCACATCTATTCCCTTCTCTCTATAGACACAGATGCCAAACGAGGGCAGGTCTTCATCACCTCTTGTCTGAGCCTCCTAATTGATCTCCCTACCTCATCTCTCACCCTTCTCTGATCCTTCCATCACAGCAGTCAAAGAAAGTTTCCTAACGGTCAGGTCTGACCAACTCATTCCCTGACTCAATGAACTCCAGTGGCTAGGACCAAATATCATTTCATCTTTATCTCATCCTTTTAAATTTCTACTTCATGTAAGTTTTTAAATATATATAATGATTAGTATGTGCATAGGTATATGATTTATTTTAAATAAAATATACACATATGGAGGCCTACTCAAACATCTTTTACTGGTAGGGGTATGTTACCAAAAAAGTTTGGAGGTCACTGCTCAAGAGTACTGGTAACACTGGGAAGTAGGTGGGAAGTGTTTATCACAGTGAGTTACACAAAGGGACACTTCATAAGTGTAAAATGAATGAATGAAAAGATATGGCTGGAAGAGATCTGGAGGTAGTACATCACGTTCCGATGTGTGTCAAATTAGGTTACCCAAGATTCTCTGAATCCATGGGATAGAACCCAGGAAGCCAGCCAGATTGATTAATTTCAGGGGCAAGGGTTGTAAGAAAAGGATTATTGAGGTGGGAGATGTTAGGTGATGGCACAAGAGGAACTGAGGTTGTAGAAGTAGTGCAGGGAATCTAAACCATTTTTAGGTCATATTTTTTGTTGGTGGTATACGTTTGTTTAGATTTGTCAGCTTTGTCAAAACAAAACGTCTCAATATTTTAAAGTGAGTTGGACATTTTCCCAAACATAAAACTGAAACTATAGTAAGTTGCTTTTTCTTTATGGTCCTCAACTGTTTCTCCTCTTGCCCCCCAACACAGAGCCTCAGTAGAAAAAAGGTCCCTCTTCCCCTGGTTTATATGATGTCTTTAACTGCTCATACCATAAAATCCATGTTTCAGTAACAACTCATCTTATGTTCATCAATATGGTGAGAAACCAAAGAACAACTTGGACTGACCACTAGACACTCCTGGACACTCCCTATATTGGTGGGAAGCCACCAAGCCTCCTCTGCTGGCATCTCTCCGGCATGCTCTTCCTGATTCCCGGGGAAGCTAGCTCACCTGTCTTTGTTTAGGAGATTTGAGGTTTTTCCTCTGAAAGCTCCTCAAGAGCACTGACATTTTCTTTCAAATCACCACCTGGTTTCAAAGCCAGTCCAAGCATCCAAAAAAGAGAACAGATTAAGGATTTCATGTGGTGGTCCAAGAGCTGACCAAAACCAAACAGATAGTAACTCAGAAAGAAGCAATGAAGAAACATCTATCCACAGGCTATCAACTCCCTGTCATTTAATAGGGGCCAGGAGCCCATCAGATTACATACACTACTGAACAGAGCCAAGACAAATAGAATAAGGAGTCTTTAGGAAGCCAGAATCAAAGGGTTGAGATGAAAACATTAACTCCATTTAGCTAACACCACTTGGGAAAGGTTAACTTAGTGAGGTGTTAAATTAATCCATGCTAACTAGTCCAACCTACTTTTCCAGGACCCCTTCTGTCGGTTGGCATCCTATAGACCAACTGATCTTAAAATGCGGTCCAGAGAAGGGGAAGTGAGCAAGGGTGTCCAGAGACCCTTTTAAAGGGGGTGGTCCTTGAGGTCAAAACTATTTTCTTAGTAATAAAATTTTAATTTCTAATACAGTAAAAAATGAAAGATATAATCATGGAAATAAAAACTCTTGGGGTGGCTCAATAATTTTTAAGAATATAAAGAGACATGAGACCAAAATATTGAAAACTACTGCTGTAGATAAAACCTCTAAGGCAAGGAAAGAAAAATAAGACAGGAAAAGCACAGTTATTTTACACACCGATCATGCATTGTTAATAATATTATATACTGGCATTAATTCCAACACCTTCCTACACAAGCTCTCCAATTATTTATAGATTGATATATAGATATAGATATTGGCTTATTAGTATTCACTTCCTTTTGAGGCAATCTATAGTCATAGAATCTTGGGACTTACAGAGAAATGTTACAGATAACCTAATTCAACCCCCATATTTTATAGATTAGGAAACTTAGCCCCAAAAAGATAAAATCATTTGTCCAAAATCCCCTAACTCAGGGGTGGGAACCTGCGGACCTCAAGGACACATGTGGCCTTCTAGGTCCTTGGGTGCAGCCTTTTGACTGAATCCAAGTTTTGCAGAACAAATCCTTTTATTAAGCATTTATTATGCATTAAGTTCTGTCAGGTTTGGATTCAGTCAAAAGCTGCACTTGAGGACCTAGAGAGCCACATGTGGCCATAAGGCTGCAGGTTCCCCACCCATGGACTACACTGCCTCTTTCTGTCACCTCAATTGCTTGACTGTGCATCATAAGGACTAGTCCCTCAATTTATATATTATTATTGCATTACCAGAGACTGAATAATTAATTTCATTTCATGACTTAGAATTTGATAGTCACTTACGTGACACACTGTGCTATTTCAGCATTCCAACAGATAATCATTTCTTCAGATCCATGGTCTAAACCAGCAGCTGTCATCTGAAGCTTGGTCTGTATTGTGTCTCAATGCTAAGCTTCAGTCAATTAATTAATCAATAAATTAAATCAATCAACAGGTATTTATTACGTACTTTACTCTGTGCCAGGCTAGTTTTTCACCAAAGTCTATACCATACAAGTGAGTCTTTTTTTTCTTTCTTCTTTTTTTTTTTTTAGCAAATACAAAATTATCTATCACTAAAGATCTTTGGGTCTTCAAGTAGAGTCTGAATGTCTATCAAGGTTTTAGTAGGAAAAAAATGCTACTCAGGCAAGGTTTTCTGCTGAGGTACAGTCTAACTCTGAAGTCATACATAAGTTTTCATTAAGGAAGAAGCTGGGCTGCAATGAAATGCTTTATTGACAAAAACTTTGTTACCACAGGTAGAAATAGACACAAAAATTTTTATTTTAGGAAATGTCAGAACAAAACCCAGTGAGCCACAGGACATGCAGGTCACTCCTACCCATGAATTCTTTAAGGCTACCACCCTCAAGTCTTGATCAATTTCAAGAGTACTAACATGGCACTCTCCTTCACATACTGCTCAGCCTTCTCTCTCCTACTTGCGTGCATCCACCTGTGGTATGAATCCTTGGCCCACAATGGAATCCCCCCCAACCACCCCACTTCTTCTACTGACGTTTGAGGGGTCTCAATCTGATGCCCTCCTCAACCTGGCCACCATGATCATCAGTCACTTCAATGGCTGCCCTCATCACTCTCATGCCTCTTTGACCTTCTGCTGAATCCTCAGTGTCATTTGTGTTCTCTGCTTGTCCTTATTACCTTCAGATTTCTAGAGAAATAAGCAAAACCATAAAAAACCTGGCTCCCTACAAACTCAGTTTCAGTTGGACTCTGGCCAATGACTGGCAATGCTTTCATTTCATAGCAGTATCACATCAGCTCTTCCAGACCTTCTCTTACCTCACCCACATCACTGAGATCAAAGTCCTATTTCCTGAATTCCAAGATTTATTCTTATCCCTTCTTTCCACCTATCTTTTCATCTTTATTTTAGTCTAAAATGAAAAAGTGTTCTTCTTTGCCTCTAAAACTAACTTCTGTACCTGTGTCCTTGCTCCCATCTCTTCTGGACCCTTGAGAAACCTATTTATCTGCCCTCTTTCCAGTATCTCTGATCCCTTTCTCTTAACAGGCCCCACCCCGTGCTTTCAAATCCCCACCCCACCCCCATCTTGAAAAAACTTTTGCTTGACCCTGTAGCCTTCCTCCTTCTCTCCCCAGGCCATTTCTCTCCTTTCTCTTACTGTAAAGTTTCCCAAACAAGAGCAGCATTCCATAACCAACAGCATGGGGAAAGGCTTCTGACAACTTGTTATTTAGTCGGCTTGATTAAGTGACAATATTAATACTTTGGGGTGGGGGGTGAGGAATAGAAATAACCAAATGACCACATTGTAACTAACTACTTTGGACAAGCCACGTTACTCTCTGGGTCTCAGTTTCTCTATCTGCAAAAAGAGGACTTGATTAGATGATCTCTGAAGTCCTTTAGAGCATTAGCTTTATTTTGTGGCTGGTCTGTGTCTCCTCACTTCATTTCTCATTACATGGTATTTCTTGACCCACTGGGATCAGAATGCTCTAAGTGATCACTGCCAAATTTAAAGGCTACTCCTGTCTCCATTTCCCTTGACTTATCAACTGCATTTCATGGTGATGGCCACCTTTTCCCAAAATGTTCTTCACCTCTTGACTTCTATGACAAAATATCATGCTAGGGTATGTACAGCAACAGAGCAGAGATTTTTGAAGGGAAGGAAAAAGAACAAATATATAAGCCAAAGGTTGGGGAGCACAAAATTATTTTTTAAAAAAGTCCAAAATGACTGGCATCAGAGACATCAGGCATCAGAGAAATGAGCCTGAGTCTCAGCTGCCAGATATCCAATTAGGCAATAGGCCAGGTGTCCCCACTGATTGCCTAAGGGGTGTCTGGTCAAAAAAAGGAACCAGAACCAGAAAAATCCAAATGATGGCTAATGCTGCAAAACAAATACTGAAAAACAAACAACAGGAAAAGCACAGCTTTGAGGAATAGGTTCAGGGTCAGTGGTATAATGGGCAACAATGTGTCAGTAAGTTTTTTTTTTAATATCTTGAAAAAGGAAACACACAGGTATACTTTGACCAGTGAAACTGTCACTTCACCCATTCTGAGCACTTAAAACCATTTCTTGCATCTGCTTCTGCCCTTTTCTGAGTTTCCATGTGTTTTTGGAAGGTGTTGTAAAATAAATGGACAGAAGCTATAAAATCTGTAGGAATTGAAAGTACAGGGACAAGAAAAAGAAGAAAACAGAATCATGTGCTTATATCAAGACTTAATCATACACTCTTGAAATTGGAAAGAATTCCGGGAGTCTTGTCCAAACTGTGGCTGAATAGGAATCCCCTTTCCAACATTTATTTGCTCATATTTATAGTGCACTTAAAGGCTTGCAAAACACTGTACATGTGTTATGTCACTTGATTCCCCTACAATAACCCAGTAAGGTAGGTACTATTATTATCCCCATTTTACAGTTGAGGGAACTGAGGCAGAGGTTAAGTAACTTGACCAGGATCACACAGCTAACATCTGAAGCTGGATTTGAACTCAGGTCTTTCTGACTCCAAGCCTAGTTCTCTTACCCACTGTATCATCTAACTGCCCCAACAAGAAGTTATGTAGTCTCCATTTGAAGACCTCCAATTATGGGGGACTCACTAACTTATAAGGACCATTCTACTTTTAGATAGAACTATTTTTTTTCTTATATCAGACTGAAGTTTTTCCTTATATTAAGTAGAAAACAACTTTACCCACTGCTCCTAGTACTTCCCTCTGGGGCAAAGCAGCATCAATTCCCCCCTTTCTCTCCCCAAATGACAACCATTCCAATATTTGAAGAAAACTATCACATTGCCCCCATAAACTTTTTCTTTTCAAAGTTACCCAAGTCCAGTTCCTTCAAATGAGCCATGTGGACTTTGCTTTTCCAAGCCCTTCCCCTGGCTTGGAACACTCCAGCTTGTTGATGTCTTGCCTCAACTGTGGTGTTCAAATCCTCCAGATATAGTTTGAGCAGCGAGACTATCCCTTCCCCCATTCTGGTCACTAAAACTGTTTCTTGCATCTGCTTCTGCACTTTTCTGAGCCTTCTGAGCCCGACCCCAAGCAGCTTACCTGCAATCTTCAAGAGGGAACAGATCACTGCTCAACCTAGTTGAACAGAAGGCACAGCAGCTTCTAATAAGCAAATTCTGATACCAAGAGTCCACATAAAAAGTCTGGAACAAAGACTCAGCAATGAGGTAAAAAAATGCTAAGCCAGAGCACAGGGACCAAGAAGGACTTTGATACTGAGCCTCAGGCTGTCTCAGCAAGAAATTCTGTATGTACCTACCTCTAAGGGCAAGAACTGGGTGTACAGATAGGCCTGAATCCAAAAATACAATGGAGAAATAGATGTAGCTGGGGTAGAGAGCTATAGATGTATGCTGGTTCTTTCCGATAGCAACCCTGTCTTCCATCTACTTTTCATCTTTCTCAGCTTCCTTTACTAATTATTCTTCCTCTTCTTGCTCCTGTGGCCATTCCCCAAGTTTTATTCATCCACTTATCCATTCATTCAGCCAATATTTATTATGTTCCTACTATGTGCTACTATGTTCTGGAGGTGGTACAAAGTTTAGATAAGACATAATCCCTGCCCTCACAGAGCTTATATTCAAGTGGGGGAGGGGGAAGGGCACAAAACATTTCATGATAACATTAGAGGAGTGATAAAAAGAAAGCATGTGAGAAGGAAGGAATCAGAGAAAGCTTCATGGAGAAGATGGCATTTGAATTGGGTTTTAAAAAAAGATGAAGAGACAGAAAGTAAGCAGAAGGATGTGGGGTGTACTCAAGGGACAAAGGTATAGGACAGTTAAGAGTCTAAAGTCACCTCCAAAAGACTAAACATGAAAGACTGAGTGAATGACAGTGCCATGGACAGAAAGAATGGAGGAGCAAATTTGGAGGATAAAGTTCAGTTTTGAACCGAGGGAGTTTTAAATGTCTTCTAAGAGTTGATGTAGGATATAGAGCTCAGAAGTCAGAATTAAACTAGTAGACCTAGGAGTCATCTGTATAGATTTGGTAGTGAAAGCCATGGGAGTAGATGGGATTGCCAAAGGAAAAGAGGCTGAAGAGGAAAGGGATAAAGACAGGCCCTTGGGGAACATCAAGAGGAAGAAACAGGTATACACAATACAACAATGTATCTGGAAAGAACAACCACCACAAAACAATAGAAAATAAATGCTGTACAATTATAAAGAAAATATTGGCTCCATAAGAAAACATCTCCCCCTTCCAACTCCCTGACATTGGGGGGGAACCCACAAGTGTAGACAAAATTAATATCAGATTTTTTTTGACATGTTGATTGGTTTCACTGATTTTTTTTCTCTTCCTCTTTTTCTTTTCTTCTTTCTAATTCTTTGTTATGAGATGGCTCTAGTGGTAGCAAGAGGGGATGAAGGGCGAAACATAGGTGATAAGAAAACAAAAGATGTCAATAAAAAATTTCAAAGAGAAGAAGGGAAGAGGACAAGGAGCCAGTTGAGCCAAAAGAACCATTTAGAAAGGTAGGAGAAAAACTGGTTGTGAGGCCTCTGAAGCAAAGGTAAAAGAAATAGTGTCCAGGGAATGGTCAACAATATCAGAACAGTATCAAGACCTGAAAAAAGGCCTGTAGGTTTTACAATTAGCAGTCACCGGTGACGTTTGAAAAAACAGTTTCAGTATGGTGGTGAAGGCAGAGGCTGAACTGGAAAGACCTAAGGATCAAGTGGGTAGTGATGAACTGAATATCTGAGTTCTGACAACTTTTTCAAGAGGTTTAGCAATGAAGAGGAGGGAGACTTACTAGCTAGATGAAGGACAAGAAACAAGAGAAGGCTATTAAAGAATTAGAACATATTTGTAGGTGGATGGGAAAGTGCCACAGAAGAGGCAGGAGGGAAGGATGCTTCAGCATAGCAACGGAGTAATGGGATCAAGGCTACAGGCAGTGGGATAATCAACCTGAGTGAAGGAGAAGGACATCTCTGTGATCACAGGAAAGGAAGAAAGAATATTAAGAAGATGCAGAGAAGTATTGAGGAATGGAGGACTCTTAGATGTTCCTCTCTTCTCTATATTTTCTTCCTTGAAGAAATTCTTCTAGTCTTTATTATCTCTATTCTAATGATTTCCTAATCTCTATCACTACTCCTGCCTTTTCCAATTCATTTCTTTCTTTCTTTCTACCATACCTTCATTTTCCAGTTCATTTCTTTCTTTTTGGACAAGCAACTGGGTGACTTGCCCAAGGTCACACAGCTAGTTAAGTGTCAAGTGTCTGAGGCTGGATTTGAAGTCAGGTCCTCCTGACTCCAGGGCCAGTTCATTTCAGAAAATACTGATGGTTATTTCCACTTGGATGTCTTGCTATCAAGTCAAACTAAACATGTCCAAAAACAAAATCACTTTTCCTACCTAAACTCACTCCTCCTAATTTCTCAGTTTCTGTTGATGGCACCACCATTTTGCCAATGCCTAGATGAAAAACTTGGGAGTCATCTTTGACTTTACCTCCAACATCTTATTAGCCTTCAAAATTTCTCTTGTGTTGGGGCAGCTAGGTGGTGCAGTGAGTAGAGCACAGGCCCTGGAGTCAGGAGGACCTGAGTTCAAATACAGCCTCAGACACTTGACACATTTACTAGCTGTGTGACCTTGGGGAAGCCACTTTACCCCAATTGCCCTGCCTTCCGTCCTCAAAAAAATGTAAAAAAAAAAATTCTCTTGTGTCTATCCCTTGCTCATTGTCACCACCTCTAAGTGGTCTTACTGGTCCCTTCCCTTTAATTTATTCTGCACCACACTATCCAGAGGCTCTGCCTTAACTACTATGCTCCTTATCTTGTCATTTCCCTACTCAAGAACCTTTGACTCCCTGCTTCTTGCCATATCGCATCTAAATTTTTCTGGTTTTCAAAGCTATGCTAACATCAACTGTGCCTTACCTATCCAATTCTATTTCTATTAGTACTTGATATTCAACTGTCCTACGAGATCAGAATTTTTTTTTGAGGCAATGGGGTTAAGTGACTTGTCCAGGATCACATAGCTAGTAAGAGTCTGAGGCTGGATTTGAACTCAGGTCCTCCTAATTCTAGGGCTGGTGCTCTATCCACTTTGCAACCTAACTGCCCCTTAGAACAGGAATTCTTAATTTTTGGTGTGCCATGGACTCCCTTGGCCGTCTGGTGACGCCTGTGGACTTGAAGAAAATACTACATTTCAATTATAGGCTAATGAAAATAAAGATGAAATTTTTTCCCACCCAAATTTCTAGCTCCCTTGGGGGGTTTGTGAAGTCTAGGTCAAGAATCCCTATAAGAGACCAGCAAATTGCACTCTTCCATGAACACAGTATGGTCATTCCCACCTCTATGATTCTATTCATTTTATTGTTTTTGTTCAGCAAAGTTGCATAGTAGCAATAGAACTGGATTTGGAGGCAAGATAGCTGGGCTTGAATTTCAGCTCTTTTACTACCTGTATGACCTTTGGAATGGAAGAGAACAAGCATTTAAAAGTGCCTACTATGTTCCAGTTACTATGCTAAGCTCTTTACAAATATCTCATCTGATAAGTAAATCACTTAGCCTATGTGAATCTTGGCTTCCTTATTTGTCACAGGGAAGGATTGGATCAAATGTTCTCTAAGGTCCTTTCCAGTACTTTATTCCAGGTCCCTATTACTTTTTTCAGAAAAAGGAAGGAAATGTGGAGAGTAAAGTACAGATAGGGAGGGTGTGGATACTGAGATATTATCCCTAACAATAGCAGATGCCATAGGATACTTAACTTTAGCCCAGAATGTGCCAGTGGCAGAATTCTGCATTAAATGTACTCCCTGTGAGGCACCAGAATGTCAGGTGACCAAACTTCACATCTGTCCAAGAGCAAATCCAGGAGGCCCTATTATAAGATCATTCTTTATTTTAAAAAAAAAAAAGATGTCAATGAGAACCCTAAGGTGGATGGTCATGACTTAAATACAAATATACAAATTAGATCAACCTGAACTGCATCTCTCCCTATCTGGGAAAATCAACCTGGAGTAATGATAATTAGAGTAATTATCTGCCTCTATCACCCAGGGCAGTGATACAAAACCTGTGGCTCTCCAGTCTCTGGAGACAGTTAACAATTCCCTACTCAGGTTCTCTTCTTGGGATTAAGTGAGGCATTTCCTGACACTCACTGCAACAGCTGCTCCCCCGAGAACCGGAGTGGCAATTCAAAATAAAATCCTCCACACCAGTTACACAACCCTCTCCCACCCTCCAAAAAAACCAAACAAGCAAAATTTAACACAAAAGACTAATGAGGGCTCAGAAAATCATCTTCAATAACTCCATTACAGCTTTAACAAAATCAGTCTGTCATGGAGGACGAGTTGCTAGGTGGCAGATACAATTCTCTAAAATTAGTTTTAAGTAACTGAGCTTATGCTGTCTGTGGCTTTACTTATACAAAATTGCACCTGCTACTAAAACACAAACATCCACCTAAATTTATTCATCACAAAGAAAGGTCAGATTAAATAGAAGTAAAAATATGACATCTCTACATAGGTTGGGGAAGTAAAAAAAAAAATATGGTCTTTAAATTGCTGATTTTATATTTCCTCAAAGTACCTCTCGCAGCCAAATGCAATCCTAATATAAAAACAATATTGTAATTAATATCTGCATTTTACTCTGATACCTTTCCAGAGTATATAAGTGGCCCTGGGCTATGTCCAATGGAACATAAGCCCTGGCAGTTCCTACTGAGCTGGAAAGGCTTTGAGTACAAAGCCCAGTGATGAATAATTGCCCAAGAACCAACTTGGCTAAGTTCAGAGAGACCCATCCCCAGATGACTGCAGGTGATTTTTTTTCCTTTGGCTCACAATTCATGACAACTAGAGGGGCAGCACTAAGCGTCAGTAAATGGAGTGCTCATACCAATGAACTCAAAAATTAATATACACACGTACATGTTTATATGCCCAAGGTTGGAAAATAGCAGTGGGCTGGAATTTCAACCCAGGTCCTCAGATTGCAAATCCACTACATTGTATGTTACCAGCGTACCAAAATTTCCACAATGTTTTCTAGAATAATTTCCTAACCTTAATCCTAAAATAATTATTATGCTGATGTTAAAAATTTTTCAAATGATACTCATACAGATTATAGGGAGAATGACTTCCTTTTAAAATGAAAAAGGGTTTCCCAATGCCCCTCAGGAAGCATTAGAATTCTTTCATCTAGGACTCAAGAATACTGTTTCAAATACACACACACACACACACACACACACACACACACACACACACACACAAAACAACCCACTACAAAACATTAGTTTAAAGCGAAGAAGTAAATTACCATTCTGTGGCTGACTCACTAACCATTCCCCTTTTCCACTATTTATCCTTATGTACTGTTTCTCCATCTTACCTACCTCTATCCCTCCCCACCCCACCCCCCATCTCATTCAGAGAACCTTAGGGCTGAGAGGGACTACAATAATCACCTACCCACATCCCTCCATTTTACAAATAAGGGCACCTTACCAAACCGCAAACCCTCTCACCTATCTGTCCACTGCTCTTTGGGTTTTGTGTGTGGGTTGAGTCTAATGGTTATCAACTAACTAATAGCCACTAATGATCAGCAAACTAGCTGATCATGCCCAAGGCAATACTTCCATTCTTAAATAACTGTTCTGTTTAGTCAACTGGTGGTTGCTACAGTATCTGCATTGAAGGCCATTAAGTTTCTAAAAAGAGATTGTTGAGCCTTCAAAATGATCCACTGTACTTGTTTTTACACTTATTTCTCTAAGGTTAACGATTGACTTTTTAAACGTTTCTGATTTGTTATTAGCTTCTAATAAAGTCACTTAAAGAACAAACTACTAGTCTAAAAGTATCAAGACTAATATAATTCTGATCTGTTGGTCAACAAATTGGCCAATAATGGGCACTGACAACAGGGACGTTAGCAACTTCTCTCTGTGTTTATGGTGAAACAAGAAACAAGACACCAGTATTGTAATGTATCTGGTGAGTGTTTCTACCAGAGAAGGAGCAATAAGAAAATTAAGCAGACTACTTACAGTCTTTAAAGTCTACAAGGTATTATCAAATCATACATTATCATACATTATCTCACGAGTCTCACAGCAACCCTGGGAAGTACTATAGGTATTAGCTGTATTTTATAAATTAGAAAACTGAAACACAGAAAGGTTTAGTGACTAGACCATGGTCACAGCTAGTATGTGTCGGAAGCAGAATTTGAACCCAGATCTTCCTGACTTCAAGTTGAACATTCTATCCCAGGGGTTCTTAATCTGTGAATTTGCATATGTATGTATGTGTATATGTGTATATATGTATACACACATACACACATATACATATATATGTATATAAAGGTAATTGGTTTCTTTCGTAATGCTATTTTATCTTGTGCATTTTAAAAACATTATCCTAAGAAGGCTTCCATAGGCTTCACTAGACTGTTGAAAGGGTTCATGATACAAAAAAGGATAAGAACTCCTGTTCTATGCCATGCTAACTCCCTAAGTTTCTACTGACCCACGATCCACATTCCTATATTTATCTTTGTGGATAAGTTATGAAGGGAAGGAGGAAAGTATAAGAGGGGATATGAGTGTATATCCATGTTAATTCACTCCTTTATTCAATTAGTGAGCATTTACTAAGCACATAAGTACCCAACATTGTGTTACCTGAAGGGGGAAAAAAGGGTATGAAATGGTTCATGGTCTAAAGGAACTTAGAACCAATTTGGGGGATCACAAAAAAATAAGAAACATTAAGTAACATATAACTACTAAATATTATGGTACTGACTACAAGTTCAATAGAGTCCCATATGTGGGTTTTTATATGGAAGTACTTTCTTGAAAATATATGTATATATACATACATACATATAAACACATATATAGTGGAGGAAATAAGAAGGATTAGATATTAGATATCTATTTGCTCCTTCTCATAAAACTCTTAATATGAATAAGTAATTTTTTCCATTCCTCTCAATAACAGAGTATTATCATGGTGGCATTAAGAGATAAATTAAAATACTCCAAAATATCAGACTAGATCAGCACCAGGCTGTACTCCTTTGTTGGCAAGAGATGAGAGGAATTCTCTCTTCTGCCCTTAGGTGTCTTTTTAAAGCATAAACAAAGTCATCTTTCTTAGCGATCTCTTCTTCAGAGCAGTCACCTCCTCAGTAAGAAGACCACTGGAACAACTTTGCCTATGTTATCATACCAGATTTCCAGACCTGAGCAATGGCTACCTTCCGGCTGGTCTGTCCCTTCCTAACAACTTTAAGTTTCCCTTCTTATTTCGCAAGAAGGGTTGCTCTGATGAAACACTCAAACTGCTTTAAAATAAATTCCACTGTTACAGGTTATAGCCCTATTGATTTAAATCATCTATGTGGGACTAAACACTTTGGCTAACATATATAAATATAATGGACTATAATTTGGTCTAAGAAAGGATATGAAGAATTCAGAGAAACGTGGAAAAATCTTATCTGAACTGATGCAAAGTAGTAGAACCAGAAAAACAATATGCACAATGACAGCAATGGAAATGGAAAGAATA